>NW_028083884.1:3066902-3475910 GCF_014824575.4 Sturnira hondurensis
TCGGTGTGAGGCCCATGGAGCGCCCTGCAGCACACACATTCCATCTACTTTGGATCCAGGCTCCATCGGCCTCTCTTTCTGGCTGGAAGTCAAGCCCCAACATAGACCACATAGCCCCCAGTGGACTGGTCACCCCCTTCTCTACCATCGCTCCTTTCCTTTGTGCAAATTTCCTCTTGCTTGGGAAAGAGGTTCAGGCATGTCAGCTCCATAATTTTTCTCTGGTCATGATCACAGATAAGATGGCTGTCACATTTCTTCGAGTATGCATGCCAGCTTTGCAAGGGAGATATTCAAAATAGTGTGTTTCTTTCATCCATTTTATGGTAATGGATAAACATTTTGTCCTGGTCACATGACCACATGAGCTCTGCAGCCCATCCACCCAGGAATCCACCTGCTTTTTGGTTTTTTCTTTCCTTTTACTTCAGCTTGTTTTTTTCCTTTTCACCTTTGAAGATAAGCTGATTGTTACTATGTTTTACCTTTAAAAACAAGTCAGTGTTGTTATTTTTTCAACCCCAGTCAACAATATTTATAAAAACATTTCAAAAAAATTTTAAATAACCAGTGCACTTGCCAAGAAAAAGATAATTTTATTAATTTTTAAACCTACACCCCTGCTGGATGGTAGACAAAAGCAGAGAAAATTGCAGCTCGTTTATGAGCAATACACAAGACACCGTCAACTGCAAGCAACACCGTGTGGTTTTTTTCTTTGCAAATCCGAGAGGAAGAGCCAAACTCCAAGAAACCAGAGCTATTTGCCTTGGTACAGAAATCAGTCATAGATTATTTTCTTCTTCCAGTGAAATGCTATTCAAACCAAGTATTTATATTCTCCCCTTCACTAAAATACTATTGAAAATGAATATGAATCTTGTGGGAATTTAAGCATTGCATATTGTCTAGTTGACAGAGTCATTTATAAAAGTGGGGATATTTTATACCCCATCAGGGCTTAATTAGGGTTTATAAGGATCACTGGCAGTTGCAATAGAAATATTGTACTCTTCCTTTCCCCAATGACTTTCCCTCGTTCTTTTATGAGGGCCTTTAAAACTCATTTAAGTCTTGCTGAAGTTAATCTTAAAGATAGATATACCAATTACTCTACAGGGGAATCTAATCCCCTGCATCTACCCCCCGCCCCCAATTTCTTGGATAAAAAATAAGCAGGTCAGTTCCAAATTCTGTCCCTTCTTCTAACAGACTTTTGAAAAGAAATTCCCTCTAACAAGGAGGTGATTGAAAAATACACACAACACTCAAGACATTCTGCACTGAGAGAATTTCAGCTGACTTGGGCCAAATAATAAAAAAGGAACTGTTTGCTACCTCCAAGGGATGGAAAATGCTGACAAATGGGATCTTCACACAGGAGACAGGAACACTGACAGCGGGGGGGAGGGAGGCGAATAACTGAACAGATGGTACCTCTGAACACCAGGCTTTTCCCACTCATGCTTCTCGTAAACTCTTATTTTAGATTTGGCGCTAAGAGCAACAAAAAGAGGTGTGTTAATGTCACCATCCAGGGACAAACTGGCAGGAGCTTTTCCTTAAGACTTCAGTTAGCTCTGACCAGCGTGGCTCAGTTTGTTGGACGTTGTTCTGCAAAGCAAAAGGCCGCCGGTTTGATTCCTGGTGAGGGCACATGCCTGGGCTGTGGGTTGGGTCCCTGGTCAGGGCACGTATGAGAGGCAGCTGATCAGTGTTTCTCACTCACATTGATGTTTCTCTTCCTCTCTCTCCCCCTCCCTTCTCCTCTCTCTGAAAATAAATAAATAAATAAATAAATAAAATCTTTAAAAAAAAAGACCTCAATTCATGTGCTTCTAATTCAGCCTGTGGTTCTTTACCTGCTTTTAAGGTTTTTTTTTTCTGGGAACCAAGGAAAGTGAGATTTCAGGGAACCAACTCTTTGGTCAGTTAATCATTAGAGTAGGTTTTGCTCTAAAATGAGACCTCATGGGCACTCAACATCAAAATGGAAGCCAAAATCGTTCTACCTCTGGTCACTTTGTGGGTATCATCGCTGATGGCACTATTGAATTGCAACTGTGAATAAGGGGTGAGACAAAACTCTACCATGTGACTGTTTATCTGGGAAAGACAACAAGATTGCTGATGACCTGTCGCCCAGTTATCAAAGCAAAAGGTCAGTGTGTTTCGCTGTTAAGTCTTCAGCTGGATTCCAATATGAGTATATTTTAAAATGTTTAGAATCTACACATTCCATCCCTCTGGTCATGTAGCAAAACTAGTTGTTTTGTTGTATTGCTCACAGAATAAGCATTCAGGGAACTAGGATTGATCGTGACACATGTACATGTCTTCACAACCAAGTCTTAAGGGGTCTCCGAGCAAAAACTACTCCAGCCGAGGCTTCATATACCCGCCCTGCGCCCCCTGCATGAACTGCATGAAGCACTCAGTGAATGCATGCCAACTGAGTTCTCTAGTCAAGTTTGAAATGATGGTGGGAAGATCCCAAGCAGATCATTTAAAAATATAAAAACCTAGAGACCAAGTGTTCAGGAAAGTGAGTGCTGAGCAAAATTAATGTCAAAAATGAACAAGCAACGTCATAAGGAAGCCTCTGTTGCCCACCTGTGGATGTGTGGTGGGTGTTAGCTACTAGAAACATCTTCGTTTCCACGGAATAAGTAAGGGTCCCCAGGGGAGTCCAAAGGCACGCGTCAGCATCACCACTCTGCTCATAGAGAATCGCGGCATCTGTCGGGGGTTCAAGTGCAAGGCGCAGGTACTGACACAAGAGAACTTCAGTGCCAGTGGGTATTGGGCAAATCACAGTATCTCTGGGAGGCTAAAAAAAATGTGCACAGGCAGCCAAGAGCACCACCCAGATGATGCTGCAGAAGCAGTCTGGTGGGTACCCCTGTGACTGTCATTGGCACACATGCCAGGGTTTGCACCACAGTGCTCCCCCCACCAGCACTGGAAGGTCACTGCTGCCCACTTCAAGCACTGCGGCAGACGCCCCTGGAGACAAGTCACAGCTGTGGCTGGTGCTGCTTAATCCTAGCCCCTGGGGAGGACCTGCTTCTCTGCTGCATCCGCTTCAGATGGGAGACTGAGGGTGCCTGCTCATGTGATTGGTGGAGATTTAGCCACGTGTTGTGCTCTAAGTAAGGGAAGCCTGCAAACTGGGATCTGGCTCTTTTGGCTTCAATAAGAGGAAGAGGATTGTATACCACACTGGGTATGCCTGTGTTGGGGAGTGGTCTTCTCCAAATTTAGGAAAGAGTTACTATACTGGGCACACAAAAACAATGACAAGTGTCCACTACAGTCACCATTTCACCAAATCTGGAAATCTGCAGGGCTGGCTCCCCATCCTTTCCTCTAAGCCAGCGTCTGTCTTCTACTCGGCACCTGACCCTTGAACAACGTGGATTTAAACTGTGTGGTCCCATTATACACAGGTTCCCGCCCCCCCAGTAAACACAATGAATGTATTTTCTCCCTAACATTTTTTCTCTAGCTTTGGTGTAGAATACAGTATATAATACACAAAACACAAAATATATATTCAGTGACTATTAATGTCATCAGTAAAGGCTTCTGGTCGACAGCTGGCTATTAGCAAAGTTTTGGGGGAGGCAAAAGTTATTCTCAACTTTCACCTGCACGGGCGTCATTACCCCCACCCCCACATTGTTCAAGGGTCCACTGTACTTACGCGTTTTAACAGTCTGCTTACCTGTTGTTTCCTCCCTAACCTATAGACTCCTTGAGGGCAGCGTCACATCCCTTCACTCTTGTATTCTCAACACCCAGCTCAGTCCCAATACAAAGCCAAGGGAATATTTGACCGATGCACAAAAGGGCTCTCGAAAAGTTACAAAGAAGGGAAGTTAGGTCAGTGAGAAAACTCCAGTCTCTTAAACTTCTTCACCACAGTCTTCAGGGCACCTGTGAGTGAAGGTGCTACACTTTCGTGTAGCTTCACAAATGCTACACGAATGATTCTGCGCATGTGCGTTTTCCCTTGGGAGAGAGAATCCATTGTGTACGCCCTTCCCTCAGAGGAGTGGAACACTCCAGAAAGAACCACTGGCGTAGACGGCACCTGTTTATGTCTGCTTCCTGCTTAGAGAAAGACGTGCTCCCTCTGAACACTTGAAGCCACAGCAAAGTCCTACAGCAGGGGTGTTTCCGTGGCACAAAGCACCATGTCCCTTTCTGCCTTCATTCGTTTTTTAGAAAGATACCATGTCAACCCCCAGGCGTTTATTAAACTGTGAAAAATGGGGAGTCAGCGGCAGAGAAACAGAGCTTGAAATGCAAGTTTGATTTCAGGCTTTACCGTTAGTTGTGCATCTTAAATGATTAGCCAGCCCCTCTGAGCCTTGCCTTCTTTACGGAGAATCACGTGGCACTTGAGCAATACGACCAAACAAGACGCAACGCGGTGGTTTGAGTAAACAGGTGGCAGAAAGAGCTCAACAAACATACGTCCTTTCTGCCTATCGACAATCATCCAGATGAGATTTCCAAGTTTCACTTGCTCCAGTCTCAGCAAGAGGTCCAGACTTAGAACATCCCATCACTCTTTGTCTCCGATTTCAGCGTCTGGGTGTCCTGTGTCAGGAGTTGTCTCTTGCTTTCAGTGAGGCTTAAAGAACACAGTGACATGTCGGTTGACAGAGAACAGGGACTGAGTTTCCTTAGGGGGTCATTAAGGTGTTGGCCAGTGAAGGTCCTTAGAAAGCGTGTGGCCCCAGAGCTCTCCCCCCAAAAAGGGGTGCCCTGGGGCGATTTGAATCACCAACTAGAAGGACCTGTGGGCAAGTCAAGGCCCCTCCACTTTCAGAGAAGGGGACCCTCAAACCCCATCTTCCAGAGATTCCTCCTACACTCTTTTTTTCCCTCCTTGTACCCCCAACTTTCCTTCCCTTCAGCCAAATGGTCAATGGTTTGAGAACCAGTCAGGGATTCACGAGAAAAGAAGATAAAAAATTATCCATATTTTTGCCACCTCGAAGTCCTGGCATATTCGATACTTTTGAAAAGCACTTTCATCAGAAGGGAGAAATAATGATAAAATAGCTAGCAGAGAATTCATGTGAGTCATTCCTGTATGGTTTGGTGTGGCAAATGTCCCGTTGTCTAGCAAACTGAGCTCGCTAAACCAATGGGAAGACAAAGAAGCAGACTGACCATGGCTACATTAGGCTGCCAAAGGGACAGCCCGTTCCTTAGAAAATATGAATGTGTGTTCACAGTTCCAGCTTCGACACGGTGGACCTGGCCTCGAACCCTGGCGGGCAGATCCCGAGTCCTGTTTCAGGGCCACACTGCCTGTGAGACTCCAGAGCGAGTTCAGGGTTCCCTGGAAAGAGGTCCGTATTTTGCCATGTATAATGGTACCCATGTTTTTGTGCGTATTATACATGGTATTAGTATATCCATTACTGTACCCATTGTAGGTAATCATTATATCTATGTATAATGGGCATCCTTATTTTCCCTAAAAAATTTGGGCAAAAAGTGTGCATTATGCATGGTAAAATACAGTAATTACTTTGGTTTAAATGAATTAAAAAATAATCCTAATAAAAACAAAATGTTGCATGAATTAATGTTCATTGTGGTGTTACTTGCAACTGAAAAAAATAGAAATACTGTTAACATACAACAATACAGGATAAATTATGTAGCTGTCATTTGATAAAACATATTCCAGAATTTCAAAATACGTTAGTGATGGCTAGGTGGCTGCACAGAAGTGTGCAGGATATAATATTAATTGAATAAAGAAAAATACAAAATTAAATCCATTACAATGTGTGCTCAAATTACTTTCTTATGAACAGAGACAAAAAAGAAATAGACATTTTAAGTCATGACAAGTCATTTTAAGTCATGACCTTATCCTTTATTTTAATTAGGCTTCTGTCAATGTTATTAGTATAAAAATTATAAGAAGACATGCATTTTTTCAAGTCTTACTGATTACTTTTAATTTATGTGAACATATTTCTACCCATGAGAGTTGTCGAGGAAGGCAGACGCAAGCACGTGCTCCCAGGTGACACAGCACCGCCCCACCCGGCTTCCTCTTCCGGGAAAGGAGGATACCGGGAGCTACCTCCCGGCATCACTGTGAGGATGAAAGAAAGTAATCAAATAATACTTTTAGAACAGTGCCTGACACACAATAGACATTGTCATATGTATGTATGAACATGTGTATCTATACATATGTACACCTAAACGTATATATGTGTCTGTATATCTGCACCTAAGGCACGTAAATGTAGATAATAGATACAGAAGGTTAGGAAAAACACAGTGACAAAGTATAGCGTACCAGGGTTGACTCTCCAAAAGCTGTGTGTGCCCTTGACATCTCGGTGTGTCCGTGGGAGTGAGTCTCCGTGCAGACAGATGAGCCCATGCACCTAAGTTACCTGGGCACCTGTGGATGAAACTTCAGGACCATCTGCTCAAATCCTTTCACTGTACCAAGCCATCTGGAACTGGGGTGTTATCCTCATCAGGTCACGGCGTGAGAGCAGAGCAGGTGGGCATCTGGGCAGTCCCTCGTGGCCCAGGGACCTGTCAGGGCCCCTCAGTGGACAGTGTGGCCAGTGGTTAAGTGTGGGCTCTGTGGCGACATAGCTCGGGCTGGAGTAGCGGCTCCCGCACTCCAGGCAAGTGGCTAAACCTCAGTACATGGTGGTCTCCTTACTTGGACACCAAAGACAATCGTGCCCATCTGACACATGTGAATATCAAACCCGAGAAAACGTGCAGAGTGCGAACCAACATACGCCTGCCGTGGTCAGGGTTCCCACGGGGCTGCAATTCAACATTGTTCTATTGACAGAGAACAAGCAATGAGGTGTAAACTGTCCTTATGCTTAGTCCCGATAAAATAAACAACAGTGACACTTAGGAACTGCTTGTTGTGTGTGTAGAAATTAATAAAAGCAAATTCAGTTAATTCCAAAACTTTCCTACTTGGCTAGTGCCAGATTATTATACTCATTTTGTATATGAGGAAGATGAGTCTAAGAAAGATTGAGTTATTTATTCAATAAATAATTTATGTTAGAAGATAAAGATAGTTCATGAACATGAAAACAATTAAATCTACAAATAATATATACAAAATACCAATGATACCATTTTTGATTTTAATTTTTTTTATTGTTCAAGTGTAGTTGTCTCCATTTTCCCCACACCACTTACCCCCCGTCTCCCACCCTCCACCCTAGCCCCCTTTGGCTGGAGGTGGAGCTGTACCCAGCAGGGTCTGGTATCTGCTGGGGTCCTCCTGCGGGTATGCCACTTGTGTGTCTCGGTGTGTCGACCTCTGGTGTGGTCTGAAGCACACCACTGGCTGTGTTGGTTCTGGGACTACCTGTGTAGGGTTCTGTCAAACGTTGACAGAAGGTTCTGTCAAACGCAGGTTGACATCAAACGTTGCTTGTAACTGGTCTTGGACTATCCATCTGGAGCTACCATGCTATTCACTATTTGTGGCTGCATCTATTGAGCCCGGGTGTGTGTGTGAGGGTGTGCACAAACTGTACAAGGTCCACTTCCTCCAACTCTGAGCTGGGAGCAGATCAATAAAAGGTCCGAGCTCCCTGAACTCCTCTCCTTGTCAGCTACTTCACCACGCCCTGAGGTTGCCTGGTCCTCCTTCAGAGCCTTCGGAAGGAACACTGCCGAATGGGCCCAGGCTGGCAGCCATGCACAGCCCCTTCCACAAGGCACAAGCTCAGTGGGGCTGGGCAACAGGGACTGGGAGGATGGGGCCAAGAGGTTCCCTACTTGGGGGTGGCACGATCAAGCACTCGATGTGGAGAACGTGGCCTCTATTCCAGAGCCCCACCACTCAGTCTCTGCCACAGTCTCCAACTCTAGCTCCCCCAAGAGGAGGGCCCTGCAGGCCGAGGTTAGGAGCAGACCTGCATCCCTCATGCAGGAGCAAGCATGGCAGGCCGAGCCACGAGGACTCCGGAACACAGATCAAAAGAGTCTCCTGTCCGGGTTGGTACCAGAGCAGCCTGCAGGATGGGGGCAAGCACTTCGCCTCCTCCAGTTCCGTAGCCACACAGCCCAGTGCCTGGCAGAGTGCTGGGCTCTGAAGCCTCTGCGGGAGATGCCATCCACAGGTCTCAGCTCTGAGCAGCGTCCCTTCCCCCAGGGGAACTGAGTGTAGCCGGGTCCCCGGCTATAAGTTAATCACCACTGCAGAGGCAGGTATTTTTCTGAGTAGAAAGTTGACGTATCAATATCTTTTCCCAGAATGACACTTTATAGGTTATTTCCCGTAACATATGAGCAAAACCAGGATATTGTGGCATCTTCTATGTCAAAAAAGGCAGATACAAGGTAAAATTCCAGGGGGAAAAATAAGCATTCTTGCAAAAATATTTATAAGGCTACCATTCAAGTGCCTAACCAAGCATAACAATGTTATTCTTCTGGGGAAAAGCTCATCCTCTACTTAGGCACCTGCTTTCTTAACTTTTGTGTTGAGTTTTAATTAAGGAGTTAGGTCCCTTTTCCCCAACCTGTAACAACAATAACCCGGTGGAGTCGGCAGTGCGTTCTGTCACACAGGAGACTGTCTTTGTCTCCTTCTGCACAGTAAATCTCAATTCACTGGCAGAGCCTTCTGCAAGCAGTTTGTCCGCGGCCGTGTTTAGGTGTTTTCCAAGATTAATTGTTTGCTAATATCCCAAATTACCCTCTGTGGGCGCAGGCGGTTGTTTCTTCCCAGGGCATAGCGATTTTATTTTGACAAGAATGTGACAAAGGATTCATTGGACCCATTTATTCTTCAAATGTTGGACTCGCGGCGAATTTACTAGTTCCACTTCTAATCAGGAGCTGAGCTGGCAAGTGGGTAGTTAGCAAAGCTGGCCGCACATCTGCAAGTGTCAAATGTCTGCGAACAAGGCTGAGAACGCGCTCTCTCCCTCCCGGTCAGATGGTTTCATTTAAGATCCAGAGGGTCAAGGGTCACAGCATGACCTCATCAAATTAGACCCAACTGAGAGAGGTGTTTAGCACAACAGAAAGGAAATAATCTGAAGGACATTAAATGCAAATGAAATTGCCATCTGCAAACTTCAAAAACCACCTGACCTGAAAAAATAAATCTCCCACTTAGAGCTGAAACCTAGCCTCCTTCCCTCCTCGGGAGTGGACACAGAAGTTGGTTCTCGTAGCGGCCTGACAATCACTCAACCTGCCAAAGTCCATTTGCATTTAATATTCCCCTCCTGACTTTCTCCAGTTGAAAAATTTGACAATGATCTCCCAGGAACAAGAAAGGGAAAGTTCAAGCATGAATATTACTCCTTCGCCTCTTGTGCTGGACGACCAAATTGGTCACAGAAACTGTGAATGTCTCCAACAAGAAGCCCATCGCTTCGGGGCAAGTTTGTGTAATTACTGATGGGAGGCGGGGCAAATTCGTGGGCTGGAGCTATGAGATGGACGTCCTGGAACTGAAAGAAATTGTGGTTGATTTTTTATTTATTCAGAATACAAGTCCTTTCCGGGCCCAGAGTGGTGCCAGGCCCTGTGGATGCGCTGCTCGGCCAGGCTGGTGTGCCCTGTCCTTGTGGGGCTCCCAGACAGTTAAGCGAGCGAGGATTGTAAAGCACGGGGAAGTGTGGTCCCCTGTGGTGGTCACTCAGAGGCACCCAGGCAGCGCCCAAGTAGGCTCGCCCCGCCCAGCTCCAATCCAGACAGAGCAGAGAACAAGGCACGTGGTGGCAAGCAGAAGTACCTGAACCTGGTACTGTTACAAGAGAACCTGGCTCTTGTCTAGAGAACTGGACTCAGAAAGACCATTGGGTGAGACTGCGGCTGGCTCTCACTGCCCTGTTGGGGCACATGACCTGTGTAGGACACTTCACTGGCCCCAGTTCCCTCATCAGGATAAAAACGAAGGCTGATGGATGGGTAGAACTTGAGCAGTTCCACTGACAGGAGAACTTTCTAACAACGTAGACTTCTGGCGAAATCCAGCAAGCTGCTTTGTGAGAGGTGAGCTTCTCCCCTCCTCCCAGAACGAGCTCCTGGATCTCTTCCAGTAATCTATGGAGAGCCACTAGGTAGGAGTGTTGGGGGGCAAAAGTTGGGAAGTGGGTGGGTGACAGCTATAGCCAGTCCTGGTTCCAGCGTCACAGAAGATGGAGAGGGCTTCTCTTCAGTTGTAAAACTGTGATTCTGTTCATTGGAGAGAAATCATTGTGGACATTTCACCCAAATTACATTAGAGAAAAACTCTCATGTGCCCCCAAATAGTACACAGTGCTTCCTGGGCTCCTTCAAGTCTGTGGCCCTGAATGACTTAACACAAGCATCCCTTTTGACAAAGTTTAAAGCTCCTTGAGAGACTGTCTAACAGCTTCTTCAGTATCCTCCAGCGCTTTTGATAGAACCTGCATGATCAATAACATTGCTGGTTTTGACCAAGGTCTGCAAGATTCCTCCTCACAACGTGCAGGACGCCACTGCCGTTTGTCACTGGCTTTGTCACTTGGTAGCAAATGTTTAATCATAAGCACATTTCCTGACATTTCTGAAACTCAGTTTTATTATTTATAAATGAAATTGTAAAAAATTGACCACAGACATTTTATAAACTGATAACTCCAGAAATGAGAGTTACTATGGCTGTTGTTTTTTTATCAATGTTGGGCACCAGCTACCCTCCGTAGGGTAGCTGAAGAAATATTGGGAAGGATAAGAGGGCTCTTCTGGCATCCAGACCGTGTGTGTCTTTCTGTTCACCTGAGGGATGGGTGTCAGACAAGTCCTGCTTCAGAGATAATGAGAACTCACAGTCCCGCCTCCATTTCTCCAGAACCACAGAGAAGGTGAGAAGTCACGATTCATGAGAGGACATAAAAAAAGAAAAGATGACTGTCCTGAATAGTGTTTTGTTTGCCCACCTCCATTGTAGCACGGTGACTCATTGCTCGGAACTTGTTGGTTTATCCCCCCAAAGCAACTAGACGGGAATCAGACAGACAGAGATCTACAAGGGAGCTCAGTGTGAGGAGTGAGGGAGGTTCATCTGGTGATTGAGGGCCACCAAGTTTTGGGCACATAGGATCCTGGGCTTAGTATAGCAGCTTTCTCTAAGACCCACGTCAGGAGACAGACAACTGTGCATGCATGCCGCGTGGGTGCGAGGATGCATGGGACAGGGGAGTAGAGGGGAGGGCAATGAGAGGAGGGGGGTGGGAGGAGGAAGACGTAGGGATGAAGAGCTTGGAGCGCCTGACCGAGGCGAGCTCTACCATTATCTGTTTGCAAATATGTAACTATCAGGAAGTCTTAGAAGGTAGTTCATACATCCAAATAAGACGATGGCTGAACCAGACACCCTCGGAAGACTTGGTAATGCTACAGAAGAAAGTTCCCAGGATTAGGCAGCGGAAGGCCTGGGTTTGGAGAACCAGCCCTATCGTTTGTGGGTTATGCAATATCGCACAAGTCACATCACCTCTCTGAGCCTTGCTTTCCTCATCTGTAAAATACACCACTAATACCTAACTATAGGATGAAATAAAAGACTCAAGATTAAAATCCTTAGTTAAGTGCTATGCAAATGTCAACTTGTTTATGGCCGCAGAAGGAAAGGAAAGAGAATGAAGGAGCAGAAAATGTGCAGGGAAGTAAATAATGATTTCTCTCTAGTAAAATTGAAGGTGAAATATTATTTTTGGATGCATCGATACATACAGCAGGAACATGTAGATGCTGGCTGATCAGTAAGGACTGGACTTCCATGTTGGTGTTTTAGCCCAGGCGGATGGGATGCAAAAATACACCCCAGGTTTCTGGAATCAAGAAACTTCTTGGACCCAGGGGTGGTATAGGATGACTTCATTAGCCTGGTGCTTGCTAAGGAAGGAGAAGGAGGATTTGGGCGTGAGGCCTAACTGTCATCTTCTTGGGTTGGGGATGACGACACCTCATCGATCTTGTGTCGTTTCAGAAAATGGCCAATCACCTCCCTGCCTTGAAATTGGGTCAGGGAGCAGCGATCTAAAGAGGCATTTGTTAGCAGGGAGAAAGCAGCCGGTGCGAGAGCAGGGGATTTATGAATTTGAGCCCAGGAACGCTGGGCGTGGGGGCGCACATCTGGCCACAAGATGCTTTCTGGCTGCCTGTGGATGAAGAGGCTTGGTCAGAGGAGGTCACAGCAGGTTCAGTGGGATTGTGTGGGGTGGGGGCTGCAGTGAAAGTAAACAAGCCGCCCTCATGGCTTCAGGCTCCCCCCCAAAAAAGACGAGAAAGGAGGTGCGCTCACATTTATTTTCAAGATCATGGAACTCTTTCTAAGCTCTTGGAAATGCAAAGTTGACAAATCCCTCGCATCAATCAATACTGAAAATTTTGTATAAAGACAATGACAACTAAAAAGCTACTGAAATTAGAAGAATATTGCTCTAAAATAAATACTAAAAGGGTTAAAAAAGATCTATCCCTATGGGCTCTCAGTCTTGCAAAGCAACGCAACAATCAATTCCACATCATTTCTACTGAAAAACTGCTGTTTTCCTAGATTGATGTTAAAAATTACATTGGTATAGATCTGAGTGAACTTGACTTGGTTATATTCTTTGTGTTTTTTTTAATTCAAAAGTATAAATCAGCAGTAGAGAGAATTAATACATGAGGACAGGAGTTACACTGGCCAATCTGTGGTGCTCCAGTAGGGGAAGGCCCACCTCCCAACCCCCCAAAAGTTAATGACTCGGTTTGGGATTGGGTTCCCAAGGGGATAATTTATTAATGACACTTTTGCAGGGACCACCAGTCCTAATGCCATGTTAAAGAGGAAAAATGTGTTCGGCAACAAGGTGACCTTGGTTTTGTATCTCCTGAGCTTCGCAGGTCGGGGACTGGTCTTTAAACTCGTTTCCTGGTGTGGAATGTGCTCCCCATGTGAGTGGTTTCAATTTGGCCTCTGTGTCTCCATGTGACTTCACTTGGATTTCTTATTGGGGATTTTCTTCCAAGCTCCAGGCAGAGTGCTAAGCAGAGAGACACCTCCTCATGCTTCCTTTCTAAGATCTGAATCTTTGTCTTCTAAATCCCTGCTCAGGGTCTCAGGTTCTAGTTTCTGACCCTGCTCAGGCCTTAAAACCTGTGACCTTACAGTGGCCCCTCAGCAGCTGGCAAGTTTCCTGCACTGGTTTTGCATTTGCTCATTTTGCTCTTGCAACTGAGCCCCTTCTCTTCCTTCCCCACCCCCCACCTCCACTCGCTGTGCATTTGCTTTGTTTGTTTGTTAGCTGGGTTTGTTTCTTTGCTTTTTATCCTGAATTTCTAGGGGGTGGTAGCAGGAGAGATTGCCTGGCTCAGATCGCTAAGTTACCAGAACTGGAGGTTCACAAGGAGGTTGATAACATTTCTTCTTCCAGGTTTCTCATGGAATTAATTCTTATAATATTACCAAACGTCCATCTCTTTCTGCCACAGGAGTAATAACGTATTCTGGGAATTGGCCAGGCCTGGCGGTGCAAAAAGCAAAATGCTGAAAAGTAGAAAGTGTTCAAGTCTTATCCCTGTCACTGCCAAGCCATGTGGGACCTGGAATGAGCCACTGACCTGGATTTATAAGATGAAGCAGGCTATGCCAGCTCTTCACGAGCAAGGTGTGGCTGTTACAGAATGGGGTGCCATGGCTATTTCTCATTTGGTTTTCACCAGTGGCGATGCTAGGGTTCCTGGCTAGGACAGTGGTGGGGTACAAAGGAACGCTGTACTGTACATGGAAGAAAGACCTGCTAAAAAGGAGATAGAGCAAACCAGTTTTTGAGAACTATGAAAATAAGAGTCAATCAATGAGATGAAAAAGACTCTTTTGTAAGATAGGGAAAAAATAATGCTCTCTTGGTGTTTCTTGCATCGGACCGCGGGCCATGGTTTTCTGTGCTCGCCACGGACTCGCACAGCACGCGTGTCTCACACCTGCTTCCATGCGTTTTGACATCAAATGGAACCTCAGCTCTGGGGCCACCCAGACAGATACATTCGGCTACCTATGCAACTTCACCTGATGCATTTTCCCACGGAGTGTTCCCTCTCCAGCATCCTCCTTCGTCAAGCTGGACAGACGTTTTCAGTGGAGGAAGGTTCTGCTTCCTGTCTTTGAAGTGAAAACATTTTATGTCAGAGTATGAAACATGTGGTTAATGAAGGCAAAGTGTATTTTACCAAAAGTCTGGGACCCGGAGTCAGCCAGAGAGAGGCGCTCTCCTCCATGTCCAGTCCCCACAGGTTGAAGAGGAAATGGGAAAGGATTTTTTGTTTTTTTTTTTTTTGTTTTAAAATCAGCACTGCATGTTTTTTTCCCCTTAGGTGAGACATAAGAGAAAAATGCCTTGGTTACCTAAGATTTTCATGCTGGTGTAAGGGGTCTTCTTGTTCCTTCTGTCTGGGAGAAGAGATGAGCGAGACAAGGGCTGTCTCTCTAAGAGTTGACCTACTATGGGCCGCTGCAGGCAGAACAGCAGACTCTGGGGAAGGAAAGCGCTCCAGCACTGCAAATGCTTCATGTCACTTTCTGCTCGCAGGAAACTACGTTTAGGAAGAGTAACTGGCTAGGTCCAGGTTCAAGTACGGTACTCTCTCAAGGGTTTCCGAATCAACTGTAACCACCCCAATACTGATCTTCCCCCGTTAAAATATTCCTTGCTGAAGATCCATTTTCAACATCGTTCTCAATTCATAACACCTAATTTGTTCATTCAATTTTTACTCATTAGAAAATGTCATTCTTCCAAACTGAAGCTGGTCAAAGTTTTGAAAAATCTAGTTCATAGGAACTATTATGTTTAAAGGCAGAACTTGGTGTTTCTCAGAAGAGGATCTGGACAGTCTCCGGGGCAGCTTGAAAACTGCCTGAAATTTATGCCCAGAAGAGTCTGTTGTCCCCATTCGATGATGTGTAAATTTTTAAAGTAATTGACATTTAAAAAAAATGCTTTATTCTGTACTTTTCTAAAGGATGCAAATGCTTTAGAAGAAATATGTATCACTTTTATTAAAAAGTAGTAGTTTTTCTGTGCTTGTTTTGGCAGCACATATACAAGAAAGCACTAATTTTTCTTAGCAAGTGAGGAGCAAATAAATTAATAATGATCAGTGCTAGGTGTTGGACATGTACAGATGATTGTCATTTTCTTCTCTGCACTATTTTACATCTTCTGAATTTCCCCAAGTTAAACAAGTATTAATAATAATGCTAAAGTGGAAATAATGCAACGACAACGTAATCATTGCTGCCTATAATTTTAAGCAGCTTTTCAAAAAGACAGTTTATTGAATGTCATCAATTAACTAAACACACAAATATGTAAGTTTTCAAAATCTATCTTATTAAGTCTTGAGTGATAGATTTTCATCACAAAGATATATGAAATTTTTAAGCTCAGATAATTTATGTGTTTTAATTTAAGACATCTGTTTTTCATTGGACTAGTTAAAATACCTTCTGTACAATGTTTAGATTTTTTTTTTTTTACTCAGCATCCTTTTAGCCTGACCATCCTCTGAGTCTGAGCATTTGTAAAAGTCCCAATACGTTGAATGTGTAAATCATTTGAAAAAAAAGACGAATTGACAACTCTGTCCTGTCACACCCCATCACTCCTGAGCCGCAGGGTTGGGTTCTCAGGAGGGATCATTCCTCGTGTCTGTAAAACTGTTCCCTCCTTTGACACTAGAAGCGACCAGTTCATATTTTTACAGAGTTACTTTCCTTCCTGTGTGCCTCTTTCAGCATTTGCTTCACTTTTCTAGATTCAAGCCCTGCCGTGAAAGGCAAGCACATGTCATCAGCATGCACAAGCATCCACTGGGTACAGAACTATTCTAGTCACTGCAGCAGAGTGAATGAAAAACATAGTCAAGTCACCAAGGAGCTTATCATTTACTAAGGAAGACAGAGATGTAAGTAATTCACCTAGTAACGGCAATCCGCAGGGAGTGCCTTGATAAGGACACGAAGACGAACGAGAGCGTAGCTCAAGGAGAGATTAATTCTAACTGTAGAAGGGGAGCTGAGGAGAGGCCATTCGAGCCAACGCTTGAGGGGTGGAGGGTCGGGGATGCACATTCCGAAGTGAAAGACTGGAATAAGCCAAAAGGACTACACAGAGGGGGACAGGAAACTACGGCATGTACAAAGAATCACAAGAAGGCTATTGTGCTTGGTTCTTGGATGTAGATCTGAGAGAGCTGGCTGTAGCAGAGTTGGAACAAACTTTGGGTCAGGCGATGAAGGGACCTGAATAGCATGTTAAGGAGTTTGAAGTTTATTTTAGGTAATGAGGGAGAATGGGCTTTAAAGGTTTGGGGCATAAAAATGACATGATCAGATCTGTGCTTTAGCGTGATAACTGCCCAACGGTGTGAGAGATGGATTAGAAGAGGAATATGTTGGAGACATGGACCAGTTATGGAGATGCTGTAATGGTCCAAGGAAAGATGGTTTAAATGGCCGGAATGAAAATAGCAACAAGAGCACATGGAAGAAAAGGGATAGATATTTCAGGCTTTATTAGATGAGAACTGTGTTTTTAACTTCTTGATAACTATACAGAGTGGTTGGGGCCTAAAACCTGTAATACTGAGACATTGATGCTTTCCTTGCATTAATAGCAAACAATATAGGAAAATGATCCCAAATGAGGATTTTAACCACCAGGTGACAGAAAAGTATGTTTTCGTTGGGAAGACAGTATATCCTAAAAGCTTTGGCTGTTCAAAATCCTACGTATTGCTCACTTAAAAATATTTCTCATTAGTGCAATTTACCACTCTCCAATACTATTGCAGTGATGGCAACTTCCTCTTGGTTCACATTCTTAACAATTTATTTAGGATAAATTACCAGTATAAAATGGACTGCTCAAAGGGTCTGTATTTTTCTAAGGCTTTTTATATGAATTATCAAATTATGCTGCAATTTCTATTCCCACCAAATGGTGTATGTGAATGCTCACATCTTTGAACGATTGGCAGCAATGAGAATTATCTTTTATTTCTTTAATCTATACCAATTTAATAATGTAAAAATGGTTTTAACATTTCTCATTTGACAGAGAGAAAACCTCATGTACTCCAACCACATTGTTTAAAAGCTGACAAAATGTAACAAAACACAGCTAATGAATGCGTAACTCAGCCAGAAACTGATAAAAGAAAGCACTCCACGCCAGGTGAAAGCAGAGCCCTTGGGAATGGAAATGAGCGTGGGGGAGGGGACTTCCTGTTCCCACCGGAAGGCAGGTGCAGGGTACAGGCCCTCAACACAGCCAGAGTTCAAATGATGCTGTGCGCATAAAGCCTGGAGAAATGAAGAGCTGCCACTTTCTTGACAGGGGGACAAGAAAAGTACCCCCAAAGCCCCTGGACATAACAAGGAAGCCTGTCAGCCATGTGGGATCAGAGTAAAAAAAGCATCCCCTCAGGCACTAGAACAGGACACCCAGCACACCCATGTGGTGCCTGCCAGTCTCCACGGACCAGGGAGGTACAGGCATCCAAACTCAACAATTAAGTTAAAAAGGCCCCAGACCAGCAAAACCTGTAGGAACCTACAGAAGTAAAAACTAAATCACTGTGTGGAGATGCTTTTACAAACGAGATAATGGGACGTCCAGAAAAACAACCACTGCTAAAGATGGTCTCACGATGGAAAATTACAGACTCAGTAAGGAAACCTCGGTGGAGAGTCACAGGACACCTAATAATGGAAAAGTATGTACTCCAAATATAGGAAGAGAATAATTGTAAAGAGACAGGAGGAGAACACCATTGAGAGAAAGAGACATGCACACAGACACACAGATGGTTTGAAGACTAAAATAGAATTTTCAAAAACAAAAATATTCAACTTACAGGAAAAAATAGTATATTAGACGCAGGTATACCAAAGCTCAAATTCAGAAAATAGAGAACATAACAACCAGTTATCTGATCACAGAACAATTAAGTCATAATTCAAATATAAAGTATGGTCTAAAAAATGGAAATGAAAAACAAATTCCAATTATAAATCCCTCATAACATAGAGAAGAAATCACAACGAAAATTACGAAATAAAATTTACTCATTAAAAAACAGGAAAGGATGGGGAAAGGAGGAGCTATTTCATTTAAAAAGCTAAAAATAAGAGCAGAATCAATGAACTACAATGTGATGGAAAAAGTTTCTCAACAAAAGTGCTTCAAAATTATTATGAAAATAGATAAATCCCTTTTAAGATTGTTCAAGGCAGGAAGGAGGCCCAGATGATGGTAAGACCCAAAAGAGCACGAAACCACGGGGGAGATATTTAAAATCATACGAGGATTCCATGAACAATATTTATGCATGAATATGCATGAACAATATTTATGCGAATAAATTTGAAAGATGAAATGAAATAAAAATTTTTACAAGAGTAGAAAGTCTGTGAAGATGACACCGTAGTCTGCAGAGAAGATTCAAAGGACTCTTTCGACAAAGAATTAAACAGGAGAGCTGAATACCGGTCTATGGCCATACCACCCTGAACACGCCCCATCTCGTCTGAATACCGTTGCTGGCTGTCAGGTCAATATGCAGAAAAGCAATAGCTTTTCCACATGCTGCCACCCATCAACAGAATAGGTGAGACCACGCAGTTATGGCGCGCACAATATCAGTAAAATCTATGATGAACGTGGTAATGGCGTGCAACAAATCTGAACAGTAGGCTTATGAAGAAAATAAAAAACATGGGAAAAGATGGGATCAAGTAAAATCAATGTTAGTGGATTAACAGACTGAATGCTATAAAAAATAAGCATTTTCCCAAGTGAAACTCTAAATTTAAGACAATGCTAATAAAAATTCCAATAGGTACCTCAACCCAGTAGGGAGATCAACCTGAATTTATAAGAAAAGTGAAGATCCAAGAATTACCAGGAAACTTCTGGATGTGGAAGGGAGGAATAAGGAAAAGGATTTGCTCTACTGGATATGAAATCTAATTATAAAGTATAATAATTAAAATGGCTTGAAGGTGGTAGAGAACTTGAAAACAGATTGATGGAATAGACTGGAGAGCAAAGCGGAAAGAAGAACCTGGTGTATGACAGAGGGGACATTACCAATCAGTAGGAAGATGACGAACTCTGCACTTCACAGTGTTAGGGGTAACTGTGTGTCCACGTTAGAAAAAATCGATCTTTATCTTGCACCATCCGTGCAAAGTAAATTCCAGAAAAACACTGAATACGGAACTATTTAAACCCCTGATGTAAAATGCAGTCAAATATCTTTATAACCTCAGGGCGGGAAAGGATTTCTTACTGAAGATTGCACAGAGTGTAATATATTAAGGAAAGAATTATAAAGTGGGCCAGATCAAAATTCTTTGGTAAGATTAGAAACATCCTGATCCAAGTTAAAACACAGCATTCAATAGGCAGACTTTTTTCAACGTGTAGGACAATAAAATCGTTGGCATTCAGGATATGCACATTTCTACCGATCAACAAGTGAAAGAAGAATATTCCAATAGAAAAACGGTTTAATGTAATGAGCAGGCAATTCATAGAAGAGGAAATTTAAATGATAATAACAAAGTTTCCCTTAAACTCATCAGCAATGATGAAAGTACAAATTAAAATAATAATTATATAACATTTCAGATTGACAAAATGTTAAAGATTAGTAGACTAAGCACTGGCAAAGATTGTGAGGTATGTAGCTGATGGGAAAGTGAGTTGATAAAAATCATAGAAAGCTGCGTGTTATCAGGTAAGAGATTTAGTTGAGAGTAAACTGTAAGAACTAGCAAACCAATTTCTAGAGAATGTCTTGCATATGTTTATAAGGAATGTCCATTACAGCATGCTTACCAGTGAAAACTCCAAAAGATTTAAGTATCCACAAGTAGAGAAATGGGTAAATAAATTGCAGTATATCTATATACTGAAATAAAACCGCAGCAGAATTTCATGAACTCAATCTAAATGCTCCGTGATGAATTCATCTCAGAAACAAATGGCTGAATGACAAAGGACACACTTGGAAAGCGTCATGCGTAGAATGACATCATTCATTTCAAATCTTTGAAAACCATAAAGCTGTTACTTTACATATTATTTGTAACAGGTATATAGTGAAAGTGTTAAAATATGGAATCAAAGTATACACACCAAGTTCTTCTGAACGGCTGTGTCTGCGGAGCAAGGTCCAGGGAGGAGGGGCCATGGTGCCCTTCCACACACTCACACACTCACACACTCACACTCACAGGAAGTGGAAATGATGAAGTATCAATCCTGGGTGATGAGTGCATAAGCATGTTTTACATTATGTTCCTTACATATCTGTTGTTTACAATTTTACATTAAAATACGAAAATGGAATGTTCTTTGACTATTAGGAAAGTTAAAGTGTGTTTTAAAGATGCAACCAGCCATTTCTGCTTCTGGTAGAATTGTTTATAAATATTCTCAGTCTCTTTTCTATTATAAGTTTTTTAAACTAATTGATTATAAATATTTTCCACTTTAGATATGGCAATTCTTTGGCTATCATAAGATTGAAAATAATCTTATGTTTTGTTCTTAATTTTATTTATGGTATTTGACTTTTATAAATATTAAATTTTTATGTAGTCAATTCTATCAAACTTTTCATTGCTTTTATAAAGGCACAAATAGTCATCTAAACCCTCATGTAACTTTTTCATGGCTTTATTTTAAAATGTAAATACCTGGAGCATGATAGGCACTCAATAACATTTATTATTGATTGGAAATCTTAATGGAATTTAGTTTCATACATGTCCTATGGTAAGAATCTAACTTCTTTTATTCTCAACCACCAGTACATTCAGCATCGTTCATTCTAAATACCAACTTTTAAAATTACTAATTTTCCATACACACTCTTTCGTAGTCTGTTTCTGACTTAGCTGTTCTGTTCCATCACCTCTCTTATTTTGATATCGCATTTGTGATTATTGTACCTTCACTGTGTATTTTAATAGCTGGTCAATCAACTTCTCCCTCTTTTTTCCCCCAATAGTTTTTGTTTATTCTTATGCCTTTGTTCTTCCAATGGACAAATAAATATGTTGATATGTCTAATGATAAAATCAGTATGTTAAGGCTCAGAAAACATCTTGGTGGGATTTCATTGGAACTGGTTTCCATCTGTGGATGAATTTGGGGAGCACCCCCACCCGTATGGTATTCTGCCACCTCATCTGGGGACGTGGCATTTACTGTGGCCTGATTAGGCCTCCACTAATGTTTGGTCATTTTTTCATCAACTAAATCTTGCACAGGTAAATATTAATTCATATATACAAATATAAAATATGAATGGGTTTTAAGTATCCTTTCTAATTGAATATTGCTGAATAAACGAAAGGTAAAGCTCACATTTGTTTTATAACCCTATTCCTTACTGAACTTCTTATTGATTACAACGTATTTTCCACACTATTATCTTGGTATTAAATACATTCATAATGTTATGCAGCCATTACCACCATCCATCTCCAAACTCTGTTTATCTTCTTTTTTCCCTGAAAAAAGCTTTATTGTTTTCATTTGGTCCATTGCATGGGCGAGGGCTGCAGGATGGTTAAAAGGATGCCTAGTGGTTACAGGGAGAGGCTCAGGGAGAAGCCTGACACTGGGGGCCAAGCAAAGTCCTCTGGGATCCACAGGCTCCTAGCTGTGTTGGAGAGTGGGCCTTTCAAAGGGATATTCACCCAGCCCAGCCCGTGAGTCAGGTGACCGCCCATCTTCTCCATGAGTTTCACCTGCTCATCCAGGACGTGGTTCTCTAGGAAGTCACAGAGCTGAGGGTGTGTGTGGGAGGACCCTGAGGCCTGCAGGCTCAGAAGGGCTTGGCTCAGGCTCTTTTCCGAGGCCATGGCAGCTTCTATGACACCCTGACAGTCATCCACTCATCACGGGAAGGCTCCAGCGCATCTTGCAAAAGAACATAACCATCACCCCGGTTTTGCATCTTTGAGAGCCGCTGGGAGCCCTCGAGCTTCACCTTGGCCGAGTCTGGGAGACAGAAACCCAAACAGAGGTAGGTGTCAGAGGCTCGCACACGCAGGGTGACCGGGGCTTGACAGGGCCTCCACCTTGGTGGGATAATTCTGACGTATTTGGGAGCTCATGATTGTCTGGCAAGAGGAGTTAAACTTTAAAAAAATGGTGTTGGCTGGTCTTGGAGGCTGAGGACGACTGAGGTGGTTCTGAAGGTGGTGACTGGAAAAGAGGGTGGAGGGTGGTCAGAGGCTGGAAGAAGGGGTGTCCCTGGGTCTGCTCTTTCCAAGCGCTGCTGAAGAAGACAGATGGGGGGCCGCCAAGGGCACTGTTCAAACTCTTTTTCTCTTGTAAAACTGAAGCTCTGTATCCATTAAGCAGTAACTCCCCAATCTTCTCTTCCCCCAGCGTCTGGCAAGCACTGGTCTACTTTTTGGTCTCTACAGTGTTAACCACTCTAACTATTTCCTGTAAGTGGAATCATAGAGTATTTGTCTTCTTGTGACTGGCTTATTTCACTTAGCGCAATGTCCTCAAGGTTATCCATGTGCAACAGGGGATCAGAGTCTCCTTCCTTTTTAAGGTTGAGTAATATTTCATTGTAGGTGTAAACCCTATTTTGCTTATCTGTTCATTTATTGATGGGCATTTGGGTTGTTCCATGTTTTAACTATGGTCAGCATCCCTGAGAAAGAGCCTGGGTTTTATTTTATGTGTAAAATGTTCTAATATCTGAAAATGAAACTGTGACTAAGAAGGGCGAATCCCAAATCTCATTCAGAAGCACCAAAAGTCACCCTCTACCCCACCCTGCCATCACAGAATTGGTGGCCTGAACGATGACTGCTCATAGAACCCTGGGGGACACGTGGCCCCTTTTTTCTGAATGAACTCGAAATGAATTTCTATGAAAAGATGAACAACTCACATTTCATTAAACCCTATAGTTTATGTCTGTGAAAAATATGTCTGTTTAAGAAATACTTAGTCATTTTATTTTATTGTTTTCGATTGGCTTTTTAAAGGCAAAGAATGACTTGAGGCTCCAGTTAACTGCTACCAAAAATTAATTGAAGTGACCTAACCACTTGCTGTAAGCTACATACAGGGTCGGTGCTTAAATAATTCAGTGTCTAGCAAAGACAGGGGTGACCTTTATAATCCCTTACAGAACAGTGCTAGATCAATCTATTACCAAAAATTCAACGAGCCTCTACCCAGGTACGGTCTGCCCTGGCACGTGGTGTGCCCACAGCCCACGCCAGCCTCTCTTACACATACCAGGTGCTCTAGAAAGCTCTGCTTTTGGCATGTGGGAGGCACAAACAAAACCGAGACTCGGCTACTGTCGAGGAGTTAATATTGGGAAGTCTAAGCTGATGCGAGGCGTGAAAGGCAACATACGATCAACAACCAAATGAATGACCCAGAGGGAAGAGTGAGTGCACTGGGGCTGCAAAGGTCTGGGAACCTTCCTAGAAAAGAGGCAACATGTTCCTGATTTTGAAGGAGGGAGGGGGAGGAAGGGATGGGGGAAGAGGAAAGTGGAAAGGTGGGTTGAGGAAAGAACGTGACATCCGGTGCCTCGTACATGCTCTCTGGGCCGTTAGCTATTTTTCATGTGCTCATGACTCTCCAGCCGAGGAGAGGGATTGTATGTAATGCTGACCTTGACGGCCGTAGCAGTGACGACAGTAATACTCACTGAGTTCTCACTGTGGCCCAGGGACCCAGCCGAGCACTTTCGAGGTATTATCTCCTCTCATCCTTACGACGATTCTACACGGTTCTATGAGGAAACACATAAAATGGGTTCAACGAGATTAGGGAACCTGTTCTGATCAAACAATTAGAAAAACGCAAAGCAGGAACCAGAATCCACACTGTGACATTCCAGGGCCACTGGAATATCACTGGTGGAGTGGTTCTCCTTTGCATTTTTAACCCAGTGTCTTATACAAAAGACGTGCCTGGTGGGTTTTTATCTGTTGAGCTGTGACCCATTGAAGCACAGAGCGTGTGATGGAAAGTAACGCAAAGGGAGAGAAAAGGCCAGATAAGAGGGGCCTCAGATCCTGGAGGGCTCTTAAGGCAAAGTTGAGGGATTTAGGAAACAAGGAGCCTTTGCAGATTCTGGAGCTGAATTTGAATGAAAGGCTGCCTTTTGGGCCATTCTTTGTCTCCATGTACAGGGAAAACAACAAGAAATTGACTCTGCATGAACAACAATAACAACAGCACCTTTTACCAGGTGTCCCTCCATGGCGTCTGAGGCATTGTGCTGCAGGGCCTTGGCCAACTGCTACTGTCTGTTTGTTTTGCCAGAGCCAATTTCTTGAAAGAGAAAGAAATTCTCCTTTCTCTTGTGGAATACTATAATCACCCTCTGAGTTTACCTGCGTGTTTTCCCCCAAAGAATTTGCAAGTTTATATCAATCATTGAAATCAGTTATTTATTCAACAAATATTTAGTGAGGAGGGCCTACTATGTGTCAGATACTACATGTCAATATTAGAAACACAAAACTAAACAAGAGATGTAGTCTCTGGTCTGGTAGAATTTCCAGGCCAGCTGGGAGTATGAGCATTAACCAAGGAATGAAAGAACGGAGGGTGTTTAGAAGGGGCACTGCAAGGGCGCTGGGGAAGCTTACGGTGGACAGGAGCCAAGGCAGGTTGGGGTAATGCACTTCCTGAAGGATGTGGCATTGAAACTAAAATGTGGAGGAAAAGTGAGAGTTAGCCAAGCCAAAGAGGCATGTGTGTGTGCATAAGAGAGAGAGACAGAGAGACAATGACAATGAGAGAGAAAGAGCAAGCACACTGTTTGGAGGCACAGGCACTGGCAGATACAGGGAAGGAGAAGGATGAGAGGGTTTCAAGCAAGGGGAAGCCAGTGCAAAGTCTGGGCGTGAGGTAGAGCCTACTGTTTTCAAGGAACTAAGGACAGGCAAGTGTGTAGCCATGTAGAGAGCAAGGAGAAGAGTGGTCTGAAAGCAACTGAGCAGGTTGGTGGTTTGGGCACCTGCAGGACTTATAAGCCATGTGAAAGGGTTGGATGACTTAATTTGCAGGTAATGAGAAGGCAGTAAAGGGCTTTAGGCAGAGATGACAGGACCCAATTGGCATTTTTGAGCATCACCAGCTAATTAAATGGAGAATGAGCTGGAGAAGGGCAAGAATGGAGGCATGGAGACCAGGCAGGAGGCTGTGGTGGTCATTCAGGGGAGAGATGTTGGGGCAGAGAGGACAGGGAGGGATGGGTGGAGTCCAGGCAGTCTAGAATCAACAGGAAGTGATGACAGATCACACAGGAGAGGGGTCCCTGCTGTCTTTCAAATGTCTGGCTTAAGCAGCTGGATTTTCACGATTCACACAGCCCACTGTATTAACTCCCCACCTTCCTATTGCATGTAAACAAGGTCCACTTAGAAGTGGGGAGCAGGTGATAGGCCATTGGGCTAAGAATTCATACTTGCTGTAATATTAACTATCTAAAGAGTTTCCTCTGGCAATCCATAAAAAATTCTTATCCAAGAATTTATTGTCCAAGAAATGAGAATATTCTGTACTTTCCTTTCAAAGGACCCTCCATAAGGCAGAGACTTTCTGAAAGCTGACTTCATACATTCCTGGTGTCTCTCCATCCATGGAGATCAAAGTTCTCAAGAGTCATTGGCTTGGGTTATAATGACCATTCAGAGTTTAGGTAAAAATTAATGAAGCACGCATTTTGGTTCCATGTAAGGAAGGAATTTTAGAAGAGGAAATGAGCTGCCTTAGGGGCAGGTGCTGTTGACTTCTAAGACTCAGCTCAAATATCACCTCTTAAGATGCCAGCCCTGAGTCCCCCAGGCTGAGGTCATCATGATGGCCTCATTGCCCAGTGCATGGTGTTCTTCCCCATAAAAACAAAACTTCTTGTTATTGTTTATTAAAAAAAAACTGTGAACTTCTAGTCCATTATTGTGGCCTGGCATAGAAAGGGCACTCAAATATTGAATGGGTGAATGAATGAGTGAATGAATGATGTTAGGCATTTTTAGAGCTTGGGTAATAACATGGCTGTGATGTAAGGAAATTTAAGCAATAGCTAATGGGTTGGATTTTAAGAGCCCTTCTATAAAAGCTGGCATCAATCTTAGCCACGAACAGCCTCTATACTTTACCTGGAACCCCCAGTCCTTGTGCCTGGGGGCCAATATCTCAGGAATCTCTCCTCATGCTCTAGAGCTGAACCAGAATCTACCCGCCTTGCTGATCCTACTTGCATCACATTCAATTCATAATCAGTTTTCATTCCAATTTGGATTTGGTAATCAGGATAGACATTTTCAGTGCTTGCAAGGGGTGCTGGGGACCCTGTGTTTATTCCTCTTTGGTTTATGCTCTCCAGCCAAAGTTTCCCCAACATGTAAGCCTAGTCTGAGCACAGCCAACTCCCAAGAGTGCCCCAACTTTTTCTAAGAAGAGAGTTTAAATACCTCTTATGGGATAGTCTCTAATTGCTACATAAAGGTGGATGTTGACCTGAGAAAACTTGGTTAACATTCAAGTCTTGTGCTTGTTCTTTTGCAAACATTCCCCTGCAAGTATTACAGGGAAACCTAGCAGAAGCGTTCCGTGGCATAATCAGGTGTTTCAGGTACTGTAACAAATGATCACAAGCTGAGTGGCTTAAAACAAGAGAAATCAAGGTGTGGGCTGGTCCACTTTCCCTCTGAAGGCTCTAGGGGGAAATTTGCTCCTTGCCTCCTCTAGCTTCTGGTGACCCCACGCATTCCTCGGCTTGGGGCCACATCACTCCACTCTCTGCCTCCATGATCGCATTGCCTTCTCCTGTTTCCAAACTCCCTCTGCCTCTCACAAGGATGCACATGTTGTATTTAAGCACACCCAGACAACCCAGGATACATTCTTCCACTCAAGATCTTTAACTTCACATTTTTTAGCTATACAAGGGAATAGTCACACTTTTGCCATATAAAGTAAGATTTGCAGGTTCTGGGGATGAGGACGCAGATACATCTGTGTGGTGGTGGGAGCAACATGTAGCTCACTACACTAGTTAACACTTTGTCTTACCCTTTGGGGAAGATGAAATGCCCTTGTGAAGGGCATTGTGTGTTAGAGCTGGCAAGTCGCTGAGAAAGCCGATGGAGGAGCCTGAGCCGAGAGAGGCTGACTGCCCAGGGCCACCCAGTGGTAGAACAGGGACCAGAGGGAGGACTCCAGGCACCCAGTCCAGGGAGCCTGCAATAAATAATCCCCAGAGAAATAATGAAGTATCTCACTCGGTGGTACTTACGAGTGATGCAAGCAGACTTCCTAGAACACATCTGCACAAAGAGCAGAACTTGGTGTTTTCACAGAATGGAGCATGGAAGGGTTCTGGAAAAACCCCCACGTGGGCCTGGTTCTTTCGCTTCAGTGGCGGAGTCCTCGGAAAGTGATTCACATCGTCTGCAAGTGGAGAAAATCCCCATCACAGTGGATTGCTACGAGACAAACATGAACGATCCATTCGGCACCAGGCACAAAGGCCAGCACTGGGCAGACTCCCAGTCAGCAGCTGTGAATATTATCATCCCCATACTGAGACATAGGGGGAATCGAAGTACTTTTTAAAGATAATCGTGTCGTGTTTACCTGAAAAAGACAAGAAAAACATGGGCACGTACTTGGAAACTCATTTTAACATACTGGTTTTTTTTGGCTGGGCATTTTTGGAACTGAAATTACTTTCAAACTTTGCAGGTTTTAAGTACTCTTGGGCCATATTTTGTTCTTGAAAAAATGTAATATGCTTACTTATTCAACAAAGCTTCCTTGAACACTTAGCATGTGCAAAGAATTATGTTGAGATGTACAAGTGACAATTTTAAAATTATATCAAAGGCAAAGAGCTATTTGACCAAATAAGTGAGGATTCTAAATGTACCTAGATATTTAAGGATAGAACAACTTTAGCAAAATGTGGAGCACATGACTTCCACACAATTCATCATGTCTGCTTTTGCCTATAATAGGACAAAGCAAGAATCACTATATTTAATAAAATAGTCACAGGATCAGATCAGACTTTTAGGCTAAAGACCACTGCATAACTTAACATAGCAAAAAAAAAGGAAATACAGTCTGATTTTCAAAATAGGGCTTAAAAGTGAAAACAGACAAAATTGGAAATATCGACTTCATTTTAAAAGAGGTATTAGAAGGCAGCCAAGAGCACAGCTTTCCAGTCAGACACGGCTGGGGAAGAGGTCTGACTCGGCCCTTCCCTGGTGAGACTGAGGACACAGGACTTCTCGTTCCTGAGCCTCAGTTTCCTCAGTAGAATGGGGACAAGAGTGGCAGCTTCTTTGGGTTGCCATGAAGATAATGCAGCGATGAGGATGAGGCTTTGTGAGTATCTGGTGCATAGTAAATGCACAATAAATGCCGTCCACCTGTGAAATCAGGAGCAGCGTTGACTTCATTAAAAGAAGCGTGATGCCATTGTTTGTGTCTACATAAAGAAAAACATCTATCCTTGCCCTTCGTGTTTCTATTTTATTTGTACTGGGCAGTGCGATTTGTTGACAACTACGGGAGTTTGGTTCACTCTTCGTTTCATTTGCATACTCATTTCGTGTGTGCACAGGAGCACACACTCACTCTTCACACTCACTCTTACACATCCCACAGCAGAGCTTCCTCTTAGCTCCTTGCACGGAACGCCTTGCCCAGGGAAATATTAGGTTTAAAAGGCCCAGGGAGAGCTCTCCTCCTCTGACCTCCTTCCATTTTGCACCTGAAAGGAATCCACCTGCAGTGTAGTTCAGTGTAAACCCTGGCAAGGACTTCAGGACCTTCTTAGAGGAGAACATGTCCCTTCCTTTTCACAGTTAGAGTTTTCTGGAGGACAGTCCACATGTTCAACGCAACAGTGTTAGTTGCTTTCCTGAGAGTCTGTGCTCCCGCATGGAAGGTCATCCATAGTTTCCCATTGTTTGGGACAGAAATAGCACAGATAAATCAGCAGATTGCATTTTGACCTGTTCATTAGAACTACTCCTCTCATGAAAACTCATGCTAAAATTATTCAAAAGAAAAGCCCAGAGGACCTGAGGTACAGCTGCCCCCGTTCCCTTTTCATAATTGGCACTAATAAAAATTAGTAACTTGTTGGTTGCTAATTTTAGCAGAGCTAAAGGGAGTAATGCGTACACTTGGGTAGAAATGTAATTAATTTTTTTTAAGATACTGGATAAACAAACACTAAATTTGCTCCCGATAAATAAATGATAAATTGCCGACTGCCCTCATTCTATCTCCAAGGCTGATGGGACTACTGGGCAAGGACTTTGCTAAGAATATGAACCGGAGCAAATTAAAAGGAAAATAAAATTACAATGCTTCTGTTAATGTTTTGCCTTGTTAAGGGTGTGGAATCTTTAGCATAGAAAACCACTTTGATAGGCTTTCTTTGATAATTAGATGTGGGTGATCAAAAGACTCAAATTACATTAGATAATAAAGTTCAAAAGAACCACCAACATGAGTAGGAGGTGTTTCTCAGCCACAGATAGGAAGGGCGTTTTGAAGGGGGCAGTTCTCTGGTCTGGGAAGAGGGCAAGCAGGTCCCGGCAACACACAGCCTGTTAAGCAGAACCTGAGGAGGCAGGTGGTCAGTGATGCACCCCTAGCAACAGGGATGGCAGAGTCTTGGAAGATAAAGTAATGACCACTATTAAATTTTAAATGGCTTCTTGTCATGCACAAGCTTGTCATCCTTTCTAATATTATCAACCTTCCATGAGAATCTATGTCACACAGCAGCCTTGAGTTTGTGGTGCCTTGGAGAGTAAAGGCAAAGAGACAGTGACTATACCTGAGATAAAGTAGGAGAAAGAGCAGCTACTGGAGATAAGATGAGGATTTAATAGGAGTAGGAATCTGGAGTGGCCATCGAGTACATTAGTAGTTACACAGGATGCTCAATAAGTATTTGTTCAATGCATGGATGGAGCTCTGGAATGTTTGACTTACAAGAGTCTGCAGTATTGGGGGTTAGTGATTCATTTTATGTGGATATTAATGAAAGCAAAACTCTCAGAAGCCAGGCTACAAATTGTTAAGACCTAGCTCTTGGGAAATGGTCAATGCAAAGCTGAGGATGCTTTAAGGCTGAGGATGAGAAGATTGAGAAGTTGAGGATGCTGATTCCAGAGAACTGTGTTTTGTAATTTTGCATCTTGCCTTATGTGTTTCTGGGAGGATGATATGGAAAATTTTTCTTAGATGTTTCTTTAAACTCTCGATTACATTGGAAATGGAGAGTCCAGTTCCATTAGTGAGAACTACTCCTCAGTGGCATTTCATTGCTCTCAAACAAAAGATGTCATGGGAAAAAATTATCATGTAATGCCTAGACTAGAATAGATGGGAGTTATAAAATCTTACGGCCTTGAATGGGCATCTGTTTAAAATCATAGAGTATGCCACTAAGCCATCAAAGGGGGAAGCATACAGAAAGGCAGCTGATTTGCCAATCCAATTTCTTCATCATGACAGAATATATGAAGCTGTTGTTTTCGTCTTCTATCCTAGAAGTGTGGCATTTGGCCAACCTCAGGCCATTGATGGCTCAAGAGAACAATGGTATTATGTTCCTTGATGAAACGAACATAATCTTCCCAAATGAGTAAGCATTGCGTTCTGCACTAAAACTCCCTCAAAACAAAACAAAATAAAATGGAGGGTGAAATAAATTAATGGTTGACAGTACCCATTATTAATTCCAGATTTGAGCAATACAATTGCCTGTTTTTACTTGTCAAGACAGTTGCATTTTAGAATAGATCCTGTTCAGAGGTGGATGAAACCATGCATTCAGACACTTATTTGACTGAAAATTCTTCCTCTGTGTAGAGGGATGTAGGTGGTTTTCCTTGTGCTCAAGTAGAGATATTTGAAACCAACTTTCTGATCCATAGCTTCCTTGGATTTGCCTCAGACACTGCTCAGGGTGGGCAGAAGAGAGGGGGGTGTTAACATGATGGACTTCAGGTTTCCCTATCCCCCCCTCGGCCCTACTTCAGCAAAGCAGCTCTGTTTCTCACCTGTATCCATATAATCAAGTGCATTAAGGATCCATTTTTTAAGCTTAAAAAAAATCACTGGTTTATTCTACATTATCTCTGTGGCAGCTCTCAGCTATATGAGAGGCTATTGTGTGATTATATGATAATACTGATGAAATAAACAGGCAGAGAATGAATGTGTTTTACATTGCACATCTGACAAAGGTAAATAAGGTCCTTAAGCTAAAGGTTCATTGGGGTTGTCATGGGCATCGCATACTGTGGGGATGGAAATGTAGTAAATTGGCTTATAAACAGTTAAGGCTTCCTAGTGGTCCAAGTTCAGGTCTGAGAAGCATCCTTGGATTTTTTCATTCATCTCACTGGTCATACAAATGGGAAAGAACTCATTGCTCTCAAAAGTACTTGTAAATATGGAATAGCAGTGGGGAATATTTGTAAGAGGATTTTGCATTTAGCCCACAAGATACACAGTTCAGTGTTTTTATCACAGTGTCTAGCAACGTAACAGACATTTAATACAACTGGCCATTTTTTTTTGTGGTGATCTGGTCAACCCAGGAGAAGCTGTTGAAATATGTGATCTGAATAGCAGGAAGAGGGAGGCTTCATTCCCCTTTTCTTTACCTTAAGAGGTTGCATGACCTGCTTGTCACACAACTTGGCTTGCAACTGCACTGATGTCAGCTCACCAGATGACCAAGTTTCTGGTAACAAGAAATATCATTCCTTTCCTCCATCCGTTCGAAGTTTCATTGAACACCTGCTCTATGCCAAAGAAGTTAGGTGCTTTTTTCTGTTGTTCCTAGGACGACCCTAAAGAGGATGGTGGTTTTTCAAGGACGACCACTGGCCCTTCATGTAATCTGTGTTGTCCCAAAGAATTCTGCTTTCCAAAACCACAAGTTACTGAACCTTAGCATTGTAATTTTCCCAGCATTTTGCCTTTTTGTGTTTTCTAACTCCATGGAGTCACATCTCCTCCAGGCTATTGGAACAGTTCAGCTGAGCCTGAAATCTACTGAGAAAGAAGAAATTACCCAAAGGGGTGGGGGGAGTTAATAACAAAAGCTATTAGTACGGCCCCACCCCCACAGGCCCAACAGGTTCTGTGGCAGCCTCACAAGCCTGGTTAGTGAGGCACGCCTCCCTGGGGAGGCCCTAGAACGTCCAGTTTCTCTCTAAAGGACCTGCCAGGCCCAACTTCCTGGAGAGAAACCCACAGCCCATAAAACACATTTAGAATAACACCAAAGTGCACAGTGACCCTTAGCTTTCTTCTTCTGAACAAATTGTTTAAAGACCAAGATGTGTTGGGGAGATACCGGGCACTGGAGAGTCAGCACCGGAGGCTATTTATAAAGCCACTGAGCTCTGCAGAGTTCCCTCTGTCCAGGGGACACCATTCATCTCCTCCGGCAAAAGAAAATAGAACTAATAAACTTAATAGTGATTTAGAGTGAAGGAAGGAGAGAACGCGCTGAGGCTAATACTAAGGTGGATCTAAGCCAAGAGATTAGTTTCTCCCTGTGGAGAACAACACACAAGCGTGTGCATACACACACACGTGTGCACACACACTGAAAAGTGCTGGCACACCTCCTTCCCCCGGCCTCGCTAACTTACTGCTGCTGTTCAGCATCTATAAGAGCTTTTTTTCCTGAGGCCAACCCACACACATCTCCAAATTATGGCATAGCTGCACAGAACACTCTTCAGATACATTGTACTTAAAAGAGAAAAGCTAAGGCATTCGAGGTGTATTAAACTTCACAGCATGGCTACTTGCTGTGCCCAACAGATAGAATGGAAGTTCATTCCTAGCTGATTGCCTTTATCAACCAAATATGCCAAGACATATTTTAAAATGCTTATATTTCAGCAAAATTTAACTCACATTCCAGTGTGAAGACCTAGTGGGTCATAAGAAGCTTGAGCAAAAGGGTTTGGTTTGGGGGCATATTTTATATTTGAGCATTAAGGCTCTCATTTACTAAAAAGTCTTTTGCATGAAGCGATTTTCACTGTTTTGTAAAGTTCTCACGGACTGCAAACGAAAATGATGAAGAGCAACATACACCAAGAGATACCTTTTTTCTTTAGAAAAGATGCATAGAAATGAATATGCTTCCAGAGGAAGTGACTGTCCTCATTTGAGTCTTCAAAGTTCTCCGAGAGTGCCAGTTAGCGGGAAGTATTTTCATTGCAAACAATTCTGCCTTTTTAAATGTTAAGTATCCTTTATTCCTGGACACCAACCAGAGACAATGGAAAGAAAAAGAGACCTGGGCACCCAGGCAGAAAACAGGCCTTGTAACGCAGCCAAAATGAATTTAGAATTCTTGTGCGATACAATGTTAAGGCGGGAGTGTTGAGTAGAAATGTGTAATGAGCTCCAAGTGGCTGCCTTTGAGATCTCAAGAGCTGAAACTGACTTGACGCCGGGTCGTTGCTTCCCCTGCTCGAGCATTCAAGTGACTAGGGCACCGAGAATAACAATGAGAAAAAGGCACAAAGACCACACTTCACGGATGGAGACGAGCCAAACGTGCCGGGGCAACAGCCCCCAAAGCGCGCAGTGTGGAGTAATTGTGAAAATGTGATGTAGTCTAAACGTGGAAAAAGAAAATCAGGAATGGATGTTCATTGAGCTCCTGTCACTCTGGAGAAGCTTTTTGAATGCAAGAACACGAGATATTTTACATCAATATCATGTAAGAAGGAGAACAGTCTCCTAGTAGATGTGAGAGTATCATTATGTTGACCGATTTCTTGGGAAAAACATCATCTTTTAATTTATTTATGTTAAGAATGCCTATTATCTCAATTATGATTCATCATGACAAACCTGTAAAATAGACATGGCAGGTCTTATTTTCTTTACTCTGCAAGTAGGAAACTGGAGCTTAGAGAACTGACTATACTGTGTCAATGGGATTGTAATAGAACCTGTGCTAGAACCTGGGGCTCCTGATTTCTACTTCTCCTGATCAGTATGCCCTAGCAGATTTCCCATGGAACAGAAAATACATATATGACTCTAAAAGTCTCTAGACTTTGTATGGTGGCATTGGGCCAACTGGTTGGCATATGATTCTAACAAGCCAAGGACAATGCAACCGTTGCCTGAATGGTGAAAAGCAACAGCTGGTCTTGTTCTGTTTTCACGGTGCCAACCCTCATCCTGAACTTCATGAGCCACTTCACAAATATATATACCCGGATCAAAAGTATTTCCAGGCAAGAGGAAATTTCTTATTATGAATGAGAGAAAGAAAAAAACAATCAAGATAATTTTGAATTACTTGTAAGTCAATGCTGGCTTCTCACAAAGACATTGCATTATCATAAAGTTGCAAGAAGACATTGAGTTTTTCTGCACACATGGGAGAACAGAATACCTCATCAGTAGTGTAGTCATCCCCTCCTGCTGCCACCCAACTTTTACATGTAACACATTCTCCAAACTACAATGACTCAGGTACTTTGCACTAGCACAACTCAAAGAATTCAAATGAGGCAAGTTTGCCCTTGTTCTCATTTAAGGAAGCTTAAAACTGGTACTCCTCAGAAGAGTTACACTGACTACGAGGACCCAGGACCCAATGGCAGTGACATGAGGCACCTCTGATGTCTAGTCCACAATGCCATAAATTGTTCCTTGACAGTCCCTTTATTTTCTGTGTAATTGACCAATGCCTCTAGTTTGCATTTCCTGCGATTTGAAAATGCCCTTTGGAAGATGGGCCTTTGAAATAGAAATGTTCCAAAAACTAGTTAATGGAAGATGAAAATCATTCCCTTGTTTACTTCCTCTCACACCAGGTGATATGCTTCTGAGCACATTTTTGGAAGGCGATGAGCAAACCTTACCCAGCTTCCATCATGTGACATTTGTTTTACCGGCTTTGACTCCATTGGTGCCTTTACCATGAGCATCATTCAGAGCAACACAGGTGTTGCCCTGGCCAGGCATGTGTAATGAGGCCCCCCACCCCATGGGGAGAGAGTTGAAACAGTGACACGCACTGGATACGATCATTTTATGGAACCATGGGATATCTCTGGTCTACCAGAAAACCCCCATGAAGAGTCAAAAGAGCCACATAACGTAGGGAGTCCTGAAACCCATTTTCAAATGTTGTATCTCTTCCTGGATCACAGAACTAGTCAGAGGGAGTGAACAGATCAGCCTCTGCAGTCTTTACCCTTCAGTTAAATGCTCGACTCCTACTTGATATTATATCAACCAAATGTTGTGATAATGACGCTTTGCAATTGTTTGCTCATTTACTACAGAGGTTCCACAGTAGCTCTGATAATTTGTTTTTCTGGTCATCCTCTCTTAGGTATCAGTGGGGGCCACCAGACTGTTACAAACACTCAATAAAGACCACACTGAGAGGAATTCAAACTAAAGGAAAGAAGACAAGCCAAGGATTTGTTTTAGGTGGAAATGAGCAAAAACATCAAAATTACATATGACCACTTAACGTGGTAGTTAGAATTTGTCCTACAGGAAGATATTGTTCTCATCAGATCTGTGAAGACTATAAAAACTCCTGTGCTGAACACAGCCTGTCTTTCTTAAAATAGGGACAAGTTCACGGCCTAGCTGGTTTTGAAATACTCATCTCTGGGTTGTGCTTCCCGTGGACACACTCAGATTTATAATTTGCCAGCAGTCTCGGCTCCTGCCTGACACGCAGCAAGGCCGTTTCATGGAGGCAGGGCTGTCCTCCAAACGGTACCCAGCTGGGTGAAAGTGGAGAGTGACAATACTCATGCAGTCTCCCATCGGGGCAGTCTAGAGTTTCCTGTCAGCCACACTGCACAGTCACTGTCACAGCTCTGATGCCCGATCCTGGACCTGAGGCCCTTAGCTGCAGTGTGTCATTGTCACCCATGCGGTGGCCACCACTCTGGCAGAGGTCATTCTGCCTCACACTCTGGAAGCTGCATCTTCAAGCCAGAATATAGTGAAGCAGTTTAGGCAACTGCTGAGTTGCCAGGCAGCTTTCAAAGGATGGGAGCTGGGATCGGAAGCTTCCCTGGTGCATGGTTCTCTATGGCTAGTGAAGATCCTTCCATGATCCTTGTGGAAATGTCATCGCAACAACTCCGCACTTGACTTGGACCATGTGGAATAAATAGCTACTTGGGCTTTCTACACACCTGCTGTGAACAATAATGAGTCCTTCGTATGCCTCATTTAAATACCCTCAGCTTTTTCAGTTATGCCACAGGAAGCATGCTTTTAAAAAATATTTGTGCCCTGGCTGGTGTGGCTCAGTTAACCCATAGACCGAAAAGCCGTGGGTTCAATTCCTGGTCAGGGCACATACCCAGGTTGCAGGTTCAATCCCTGATTTGAGCCCATACAAAAGGGCAGCCGGTCAGTGTTTCTCTCATGCAGTGATGCTTCTCTCTCTCTCTCTTTCCTTTCCTCTCTCTTTCTGAAAAGCAGTGAAAAAATGTCCTCAGGTAAGGATTAAAAAAGAAAATAAAAATATAATAAAAATAAAAATATTTTTGTCTCACAACTACATTCTACCAGCTCCTGCCCCTTTGCAAGTGTTTGAATGAGAAACCACAGGTGATGCTAAGCTTCAATTACGTAAAGCCTCGGCAGAGGTACCAGACTTGTTTCCCCTCTCTTTAAGGCATCATTTGTTCCCATTGACTTTCTTAGGCGAAGCTATATTCTGATTTGATCATTGCCAGGGAGTGTAGGAAAGGACGGTCTGCCTTTTCTACATTATTACTGCCTCCAGATGATGAAACGGAGGACCTTTTTGTCAAAAGAAGCACAGTCCATCAATGGCAGAGCTGGTAAGGTCACGGGACAATCCCACCAGCCACTCACGAAACCCGGTGGGATGTGAGTCCTTCCTCACTGTGGTGAGACCAGAGCCCAGCGCCCAGTCGATGGGGCCCCAGGAGGGAGGGTTTGACTGAAGGACAAGAATTGCAGTACAGCCACCGTAGAAAAGCCAGAGTCGTACAATGCAAACTCTTCCACAGGAATATTCGTCTGTGCTGGGTAATTTTCAAAATCCAGTAGTTTTCATGTTTACTGCTTCCTTAACTCAGTTGCTTTCAGTGTCGACTTGCAGTTAGACAATGGGAAATTGTAAAAAAAACCCAAAACTAAACAACCCAGGAATTAACTAAGTCCAAAAGTTGCAATCCTGTATATTAAAAATAAATATACGGATATGTGTATATGTGAATTGATGAGTCAGTGATGGGGTGTCACTTGCTTGTCTACTGAAAATCTTCAGAGCTTATTAGCAATGCAAACGTAAACATGAAGAAATACGCAGCACAATGAGTATATGCCACCCGGTACTGGGCACATGCAGGCGCCTCTGGGGTAAGGGACCTTTCTGAGCTCTGTGGGGTGCACGTGGACAGCAACGCAAAGGGTGGCTCTGGTGCTCTGCGGACAGCTCTAGCGGCTCTGGGCGATGGTCCCCGGCTCCCAACTTCACGCCACCCTCTCCCTTCAAACCCATCCCTCAAAGGCTGCTAGGTGCTGTTTGTAAATGTGCCTAAAGCCATCTAATATTTAAGAAAACTAAGCACGGATATATAGTAATACACTATTATATAAAATACATAGTAACGATATAAAACTGGTTGCTGTGTTGCGAAAGAGAAAAATAACAAAACTTATGTTGACTTTAGAGCCGGACCGAAAGCTGCCCTTAAAGCCACACTCTGGAGAGCATACATTTCCAAACCACTTTGGCTTTCACAGATGCCTCACGGTGGGCGCACTCGCCTGGCCTTTGAGAGCATTTGGTTATTTCAGCAGCAGGAGCCCTGCAGACCTGTGACAACAGGAAGGAGGGCTAAAATTTTTTCTGGCCCCAGAAGTTTTGCTCAAAATGGAAAACCCTTGGAGATATAGTGACTGGTCATTTTTTAATTATTTAACGATGAGCTTCTATAGTGTTTCAAGTGGAAGCGGGGAGTTCCTAGGTGCCCAAATATATTAAGACCAAATTTGTTAGAGGGGGAAAAAAAGGAAGAAAAACAAGTCCTTGTTTTGATGTCTCTGGGAATTGTCAAATCAGTGGCATATGCTGGATGATAGATTTCTCTTTGTGGCGCTGTTGCTCAGGTATGATGGCTTATGTCTTTACAACAATATAGGTCAGTGGGAACGCAGGCCACCATTGTAGTCCCAAGAGGATTATGGGGGGGGGGGGGTGGGTTTCAAGTGACCTGACTTCAAATACTCATCTTTACTAACATCTGAAGTATTCTCTCCCTAAAGAAAGTAGCTCCTTGAATTGGAAGGGTATAACTGATTTGGGGGACAGAATAATGGATTTTTCTGTCCGATATGGCAACATATCATATTGTTTCCCAACCCATAACACAGCAATACAAAATGGTTTTTAAAGAAGTCGGCTAAGAGAGGAGTCACTCACGGGCCACATTTGTATAACAAATCCATGTAGTGGACTTCTTCGTTCCTAACACTGAAAAACAACAAGCAAGCAAATCATGCTAAAGTCAACTTATGTATTTAACGAAGTCTCCCTGTTTTATATCATGTAATATTCTTTTCATGCTGAAAATACCACTAACTATCAACCCCAGGGGAAGAGCAGACACCAGGCTGTGGATTTCCCATTTGATGTTTTTAAATCAAGAATAACAATGGAAGTATGATTCCCCCTCTTTTAATTAAAGAAGGACCTTTCTATCAAAACGCTGTCCAGCAGGCACATCACTTACAGCCAGGTAGCAGGAACACCGTTCGAGATGGAAGGAGGCCGCACAACGCGCTGATTAAGGAACTTTGCCGGCGGACCACTGAAAATATCATAAAGTGTGATTCATCACATCTGCATCAAGTTATGAAAAAAGTAAGGCTTGTTAACCTGCTGTTTGGAAACCAGAACACTTTTATCAGTTCCTATAATTGCTAACCCCTTATTCACTGCTCAACACTGGAGAGTTCTTTACCTCCTAAGATCCCACTAATTGCTGACAGATTTGATTTCTCCCTGACAGCGGGAGTCCTGTTTCTGGCCTTTACATCAAGTAATTGCTTTATTTTTCTCCCTCTGCTCTAAAAAACGGAATTCCCTTCTCCCCTGCTTGAACTCCTTTAATGGCTTCTTTCTCTGTTATTAAATCCTTGCCATTTAAATCACATTTAGCGATGTTTTGAATAACTGATTCCAATTACTAAAGCTCTTACCCAGAAGCAGCTGAAAACGCAAGTCATTACTTGCCCACAGACAAGCTGCTGTACCTCGCAGCCCGGGCTCTGGCGAACTGTATTGTGTTCCTCTCCAGTACGGGGCGATTTATACGCGCAGGGGGCTGATGTTCAGCAAATAGACAGCCGCCGGAGCTCTCCGGCACCATCATTTGTGCATAATAGATATTAGACTTTATATTTATTTTATAAATAACCCAATCCCTCAAAGAAATCATTCCCATCTTCCCCTAGTGGCCGGGGCAGGCCACTTGCAACAGCAGTAGAGATGGTCAGCTGACCGCTCCGTGACCCACCGTGAGATCCTGAGACCGCGTTTCCCCGGCCTAGCAGAACCCACTCGGCCCAAACACAGCAGCCACGGCCGCCCTGCCTGCCAAGTGCATGGCTCAGCCGCGTCAGACTTTGCTTTGACAGTCTGCAGCTTGTTTTCCCTGGACACAGTGGTGTTTTTCCTTAAAAAAATAAAAATCTCTGCCATCTCGCCTTCCCCCTCTTCCCAGGCTGTTGGGTATTGCTGTTTTTTGTGTGTGTTTTTATTTACTTGGCAAAGGGACGCATCTGATAAATCCCATGACTGGACCCTGTTTCTCTTATCATGTCTTCCCTGCGGGCTTTGGGTGGATCCTGTTTCTCCGTCACATCTGAGGGAAGATGACCAGAAATTTTCCTCTGTTTGTTTTAGTAAATCAAATCTGACCCACTGTTTTGGTCTCGCTAATACTGTATATTTTCTTGCTGCATTGGTACTAATGAAACGTGACTTTGTTGTGCACAGTATTTCATGCAGGAAACCCTCCGTTACACAAAGTGACTCCGCAGGCGTGGCCTAATTTGTACAGCTTCGGCCCTCTTACTTTAAACATTGAATAACCAATTAATTGTATGAACACGTGCACGGAGTGCCGGGTTTAAGTGGTTCACTGTGGAATCGTGACGCGGCCTAGCCGTCGCCGCCATCAGCCATATCTAACGTAATGAGCTAACGGACGTGAAGCCAGACTTGGACTTAAATATTTTTATGAACTAACCGCCTGTCTCCGCTATGACTGGGACTAAGAAGGATTGTCACTACTTTCTAACTTAAGATTGTTAGAGAAATTGAATGGGCCCTTCAATTTTAAATATTACAGAGTTTCTGTGTGCGAGGCCAGATTCGAGGGGCCTAACAAATATCACCGTTATACAAACAAGTGGTTCACGTGACAATCAATTAATTCTGCTCTATGTGGGACTAGACTTTTCTCTACTTTGGTGGGGCTCCCACTGGGCTGTGAGTAAATTCTATGCAAGCTGGAGCGGTAGCCTGTCTTCTTAAATTCACAGTCATGTTGGTTTTCATCTTTTTATTAAAGTAGTACTTATTTCAGAAAAAAGTGTTCGGACATTACTCTATTCTTTGACCCTCTGCAAACCAGTGACCAAGGAGCACACGTGTGTGAAGGACTTTAAATGAGGAGGCAGGATGACATCGTTTCCAAGGCCTCCCACCGCCTGCGAAGTATCCCTGGAGATACCAGAGGGAGATGCCAGAAGGAAAGGGCCACGTGGGGAGAGAGGGAAGCAGCAGATTCACCTGGGATCTTGTCTGGCCTGGTTTTAAACATTGCCTCTTCAATTATTTATGTTTGATATTTGTGGAAAGTGCTACCTTGGACGGCCCAGGAATCCCAGTCTCCTACTCGTATATGGAGCAGTTTGCCAGAGTGGTGCTGGCCATCCTAGAGGTTTTATTATTAATGTGCTTCCCACCCAAAGGCTATCGCCTCATTCCCCTCCTGTGGCCTCGGAACCAGGGCGGTGCTTACTCATCGAAAGAGACAAAGGCCTTGTGATGATTCTGAGACTGAGTACATAGCAGCAGGATGGCCCTGCCTTCCCCAGCATCTATTACATACAGGCAGCCTTCCATTTCTGTCCAGGACCTTGCCTATGCTTCCCCTCCTATCAGCTCTGGGTTGAGAAGTTCACTTGCAAAGGGGGTCCTAAGACCTTGTGAAGTGCTTCTTTTATAAAGGCTCCCAAAGGGGCTCTGGTGGAGGAGGGGGGTGGGGACAGTGTATTATAGAGATCGTCCAGACAGGGCAGCTCTGGGGCCTTAAGTACCAGACTCACCTGGTCAGCCAGATGGGGGTAGGAAAGAGACTTCCTGGGGTCATTGCAGTGGCAAGAAGAACAAGATGAATCAACCAGGTCATTCCGATGACAAGTTTGTAACATAGATGGATGGTCACCTTAGTGGTTCAGGGCTGAGACTCTGGAAGCAGACTGCCCGTATTTGTACTTCGCTACTTATCGGCCAAGTAACTCTGGGCAAGTTGCTGAATCTCTCTGTCTCTGTGGCCTCATCTCCAGTAGAGTGGACTCCAGTACGATTGACCTTAAAAGATAGAAGGGTACATGAATTAAGCTTGAAGAACACCAAGAACAGGTCATGGCACGGTATAGACCCCTAAGCTTTCATTGGTCAATCTTGGCCCTGCGTCTCCTGGCTCATCACCCCTTTCTGAGTGGTGTTTCCATCCCCTTCTCTGTAGGAAGCACCCAGAAGGACCTCTGGTATGTGCTCACTTTTTCCTTTCCTTTCCTTTTTGATAAAACTCGTGATGTGCCAAGGTTTCATTTAACTTGCAGAAGAAAATGACTGATACAGGTCGTTCTTACCCGGGTCCTTGCATATTAGCAGGGACCTAAAACAAGCATGAGGGACATATGCCTCGGGTTCATCTAGAAGCCAAGACATAGGAGTATAAGAGGGGTCTTCGCAGGACCCCGAAATCATGCTCTTTGGGGAGCTGTCTCCTCTGTATATGTTGAAGGTCACCCCGTCAGACACTCCCGTGGAAAGAAAGATGTTTAACCATCACATTATTTTGCTGAAAAGCCCTAACCAGCCCTCAGTGGTTTTTGATTTGTCTGTCTGCAGCTAGAAAATCCTGAGGATGAGGACATAAAATCAATGAGCTTCCATTTGGCGGGGAGTCAGAGCCATCCTTTCTTTGGTTGAGAAGATGCAAGGTGACATTCGGATATTACTCAGTGGAGCTCATGATGAGGGTAAGGGACAGTTTGCAAAATGTCGTCATTAGTGTTTCATCAGGACAATTTTACAAATGTTCCAGCATTCTCTACGGCAAAGTTTCTTTTTTGCCTTGATGGTCGTCAAGGAGTAGTATCACCTGGGAAAGTGGAACTTGCCCCTCTTTGCAGAACACGCACTTTTCCCCAAGAGGACTTTCGTGGGAGTGGCGTTTTGTTTTGTTTAGTCTGGGAGAGGTCTGTGAAACAAGGAGGTGGCCACTGGGGAGCTGGTGTATACCGCCTTCCCTGAGGAGAAGGGAGCCCTCCTGCTGGTCTCGGGGAAAGGACCCCAGCCTAGGTTTCAGAAGACCTGGCTTCCCACTGATGAACCAGGTGGCCTTGGGCAAGTCCTTTCCTTCTGGATCGAGTCTCCTTAGTCACAGAGCATCGAACTAAATGAGTACCACAGTCCCTTCCATCTGTAACATTCAATGTTTTGAAATAAATCAGTCTTGTGTTTCTGGGAATCCAGTGTTTGCTTGCTTATTCTACATATGGCTAGGTATTCCCCTAGAGAGAGGAGCCCATAAAATATTACCAAAGAGTATGCTAAATTTCCCAAGGAATTGTATCAGGCTGGGTATGTGTTTGTGTGTGCCTGTGCTTGCGTGGTTGTACAAATCCCTCCCCAGGTAGTCACTCTGAGCTAACTCAGACCATCATTGTTTCTCTTGAGCTGGCCTTTGGGAGATATTTTTTAAAAGAATACAATTGGGACTTGGAACTAATCAAAGTAAAGTATCTCAGAACTAGAATGTTTCCCTAAATATTTGCCACCATTCATGAGAAGGCAGGAAACTGATAAGACTCTTACATCTTTACCTCTGGAGATAATTATCTCCAAGGAGATAATTCTGTGCAGCCTTTATGCTTGACGGCAACCTTTGAGCTCATCAGAAAGATATGCTTCTTTCCTCCAAGAGCAAATATTTTAAAACTTGGATTTCAAAAGAAGCCAGAAATATAATACAGCCTAATTATTTATTTATACTACATGCTAATATCATTGCATAGTACATGCTAAATATAATATCATCACATAGAATGTGATATGATATATGGTCTTATGTTGTTAATAATGATGATATAGCATCAACATCGACCAAAATAGTTGGGCTCTTGAGAGCTTGTCATTTCTTTCTAACCTGGTAAAGCCATCATAAAATTCATTTGGAGCATTTCATTTAACAGACCACATGTGTGCCCTTAATGAATAGTAATTAAAACTCACAGCAGCATTCCTATTAGGTGATAGAGGGTCATTACACACACTTTGTGAAAGAGATAGACTGTAGACCATGCAGTCTGCCCTTCCAGGGAGGTGTCAGCGCTCAGGAGGAAATTGAGACACTTCCTAATTTTTCATTTCTAGAGAACTGGGTACTCTTTTCAGAAAGAAGCCTGTCAAAGCTGAGAATCAAAATTCTGGCTTGACCATTTGCCAACATAGCATGGAGTCGTGGAAAAGTACTGGCGGGGGATTCCAGTTCTGGCACTTTCGGTGTTGTGCGATGGATCTAGAGCAGCAACTTCCGGTTGGTGCGCTGCAAGGATTTTTAAAGTATGTGACACCCGACTATTTAGTCAGGAACACTGTCCTCTCTTCCCTTCGAATGTTGAATAAAAACAGTGACAACAGCTGACACAACAATAGCCGTCTGGTGTGAATGAGTCAAAATTATACCTATTTTTTGTCAGATTGGCAAAAAAAAAAAATTTTCCGGTATGCCGCAGAATTTTAGTAGTTAGTTTATGTGTGCCATGAGATGAAAAAGGCCTGGAATATGACATTCATCCTCTCTGTTTCTCCATGCCTCATTTGCAGAATAAGAGTTTGGATGAAGTCCTGCCCAAGATTACGTTTGGATCTAATAGGCACTGGATCCCCCTCTTCCCCAATACTGCTGGCATCAGCCGCTGTCACTAACAACAGCTTCCTGCAGACCTCAAGCCCCCTGTCCTCCGCAGCTTGACTCTTTCTATTAAGAAGATGTAAATAGTCCCTGAGTACCACACCCCATCTACCTCAGCTCCAGTTCTCCCTGGATGAGGGCTGATGTCTCTTCTTCTCCATTATCTGGCCCAGCCAGTGACCCCTGACTGTGTAGACGATGAATCCTGCCTTCTGTTATCAATGTCTTCTAGGCCCCATCTGCTGTCAATCAGCAGGCTCTGACCTACTGTTTCCAGAAAATTTCTTAGCTGCAGTGAGATGTCATGGGTCTTTATAAACTCTTTTTATATTCCTGGTCCTCTCCTTAGCTTCTTTGTTACTTGGTCTTGGTCCTACAGTCTGCTGCTCTCCCCCAAGATGACAATGATCTTCCTCTGGAAGTTGTGTCTTGTTTGGGTTCCTCTGACTCTAAAACAAGGGTTCAGCCCTGGCTGGTGTAGCTCAGCGGATTGAGTGCGGGCCTGCAAACCAAATAACCACAGTTCGATTCCCAATCGGGGCACATGCCTGGGTTGCAGGCCAGTTTCCAGCAGGGGACACAGAGAGGCAACCATACACTGATATTTCTCTCCCTCTCTCCTCCCCTTCCCCTTTAAAGATAAATAAATAAAATCTTTAAGAAAAATAAAACAAGGGTTCAAATGCAAGTATTTTATTTGGGAGATAAAGGAAACAAGGGTAGGACAGTGGGGAAAAGAGGAAGATACTTTAATCAAAAAAAGGAATGTTGTCAGGCAAGTTCCCTTGGTGAATTACTGGGCCTCAGTTCTCACACAAACTGAGGTGGGATGTGCCCATTTACCCCCCTGAGAAGTGAAAGACCTTCAGCCACCTTTCCTTCTCAAGACCTTGTTTTTCTGACTGTCGACTCTATTTCTTTTCTCAACTGATGACTAACCTTGCTCTCATGGCTGAGTTTGCTCCTTGGGATATTGGGTGTATTGCTATTGTCTCTGCTTGGCCTCTTTCCTGACTGTTCTACAAGAAGTCCTGTGGTCTCGCTTTCCAATATTGCCACTGCCTTTGCTTTGGCCTCAGGAGGTCAGAGGTGAAATTTAAGGGGTCTGAGTATGACACCTTCCATTTGTAAGGCACTTGACCCTTTATAAAGGAATGCCATGCCACCTCATTGGTAGAGCATGGAGGCTGGAGTCAAAAGCGTTGAGCTTCCATCTTGGCTCTTGTACAGATGAACTCTGTGATGCTGAGCAAATCGTTTCTCCTCGCTAAGTGGTGACCTGCCCTCCTTGCCTCACAAGGGCTGTTGCAAGGCTGAGGCAGACAGTGGAATCCAGGCAAACACCAAGAATTTAGTCTACACCTCAGTTATCTAATTTTCTGCAATTTTAGTGCTCATAGCAGGCTTGTGGGAAGGTAGGCAAGATGATGTCCTTGTTTTAAAAACAGGGAAACAGAGACCGTCTCTGACTCCACTGCCAGAGTCTGTAGTTTGCAAATGCATGCAGAGAGCTATGGAGCTTCACATCAAATCATATATAAAATACATTTGTAATGTTACATTCTGGAGGAGAAAAGTAAACACATGGCATTCTTTGAACAAGTACAGCCCCCGATCTGTGATCTTGGAAAGCTGAAAAAGCATGACACTGGGCTCACTTAGAAAAAGTCTTGCTGTCCCTCTTAAAATCAGCCACGTAGTTATCAGAATTGGTCACATCAAAATATGCTGGTAGGGTTGGGCTGAGAAACCAAGAACTATGTACTTATCTGTTACTGCTTTTAAACAACTTCTCCCAATGACTTTTAATTTCCCACACAGGGGGCGGTCGACCTTTTGAAGAGACATTTATCTCAGTCACTTTGAGTTTCTAACATAAATGCCTGTAAGGGGCTGATTTGGCGAAACCCAGACCAGACAGTCCCACGATTGCCTGCAGACAATTTGCATCTTTTAAAGAGGAAGAAGCAGAGGTTAAACAAGTTGAAACTCATCATGACTTGTAGACCATGGGTTTTTTTATATATCATTTCACACAAATCCATTTTTAAAAGCTGAATATATGATTTTTAAAGTCAAATATCTGCAAAGGAAATTGGGCTGACCCGAGTCTGCCTCCAATGTTTAATGGGAAGGATGTTGTGAAGTTCGAAGCAATTTTGTTTTTCATGCACATATTCTTTTTAAGGAAGAAAATCGTTCTTTGCTCCACATTCCTCTTTGTGCCCACAGAAATGCTTGATTTGGTTTGGTATGAGTCAAACAAACTGTTCTCATCACAGTGGAGCAAAGAAAAAAAAGAGCTTTCTATTCAAGTTATGGGTTCTGGGAAAATTTGTGTAAAAGCATTCTATGTAACTATAGTTGTTGGCCGCTGTATTGTGAGTTGTCTGTAGAATAGTTATTTTCTCCTGCACCCAACAGGAGCAAATAATGGGGCAAGAGAAAATTCAGCCTATTAAAGCGTAGGGAGTATAGAAAAATGCTTATTGAACTTTTCCCCCCATCATATGAATGTTCATGCACATCTATGGAGAATTCTTTCTCCTTTCTTTCCATGCTTCTCCCCAGATTGTGTCCTGTCAGACCAGCAGGTTTGAGAGGTGAACTGCAACACGGGAGCCATAACTAATGCTGAATTTCATGTCGGGATGTACAGTGCAGATTAAATCTCATCAAACACTCATGCTATGATTTGGTTAACATATGCTATATAAATAATTAGGGTTCTTAAATCACAATATTTAAAGGTGGATATTTAACAAGAACAAAGTTAAAATGAGCCAAAGATAAAAACAAAAATTACGTGACTAGCCATTTCCTTTCCTGCAGAAAGCTTCTTAGCAAATGCAAAAATGCCGTCAGTGACGGGAGGGGGGGTCAACGTGCAGCTTCAACAAATCCTCTAAGAGGCTGTCAAACCCTATCATCCAGAGTAAGAATTTGGAAATAATAGAGTAACTTCTCCATAGCACTAGGGCACCACTCATGTCAACTCTGAAGCTCTTTAAAACATCTGGTGTATCAGGCAAAGCTGGAATATTGAAACTAGAGCTTGGAAGGGCCTGAGAAAGTGGAGGAGTTTGGAACTTTGGTGGGGAGCCCTCTCGGCTCTAGGGGTGGTGCGGTCGGCAGGCCCACAGGGCTTCGTGAGCTCCAGGAAAGGACTGGAAAAGCCTCACGGGACCCTCGCTCCAACTGGAAATGCCATCCAGTTGGCCCACCTGCCTCCAAGCTCGACCACACCCAAACTCTTAGAACTCCCATGGGTCTTACATTGCAATTTAGTAGCTTGTTGTATTGTCGAAAGCTTGGAGGGAAAGGTAATTTATTCATCTTGCCTCCTGAAAAACCTAGGGCTACCTGAAAGAGTTAGTTAACAGCTCTAAAACCATCATTGATTCCCAGATCAAAAGTTGTCGTTCCCGGTGCCTCCCCCCTCACAAAGAAGCTTTGGAAACACTTAAGTCTTGGATGTTTTGCCATTCTGGTTTGAGATGTAGCATGACTTAAAAACACCAACCAACAAGTAAATGTCAAAAGATGAAAAAACCTCCCCCGTTCTGTTTTTCATAAAAAATATAGATTTAATAAGTTTCTAAAGGAGAACAGAATGGCCATGTTAGAACATTGCCAAACTTATAAACTTTGACAGTCCCACATACTGAGATCAACAGGAAAATGCATTTCACAAGACATAAAATACATTTTTCATCTTCTGGATTCGTTGAAGAAGAAGAAAAACACATCTGTCCCACATTTTTTGGAAGGAACCAAATGGCATTCCGTTTTCCTATGCGAATAGGCTTACTCTTGCTTCTGGGTTACCTTCGAGGGCTTTGAAAGATAATTTTAAAGCTCTAATCAAACAAAATCAAGGAGAAACCTTGAAAAATCTTGGTCTCTAATAACACCTCAGGGCTGCATGTAAAAAGTTCCTCAGATGTAGGAAGAATATCAGTAAGAGTAAATATATACAAGGTTGCAAAAACATAATTAAAGCCTTGTGTGATGTTACTGTATCATTTAACAATGGGTTAATTATAGCTATTGTATAGTTCTTGTGAAGATCGTATAGATTCCTGTTTATGGTTATGTGAATATATGGCCTCTCTATTGTTGTCATTTAATATTCGAATTTGGCAGGACAGAGAAGCGGGTGACAGAATGGGCTCTCTGGGTTCATGCCCCAGCTCTGCCTCTCACCACTTACTTAATCTTTGGCAAGTTTCTTAACCAGCCTGTGCTTCATTTTCATCAACTGTAAACTGAGGATAATGGTAGGATCGGCCTCATCTGGTGGTTGTGAGCATTAAATGAGTTGCTCCATGTTAAGTGGTTAGTGCCTGACGCAAGATAAATCTGCGTTAAGTTATTTCCTCTTCTATGCTGTTGCTGCCGCTGCCATCCTCATCATTGCCACTGTTGTCATTATTTGTGCAATTATTCCGTTCTGTCTCCCGGGGACAGGTTGCAGTAATCCAAGTGGCCAAGGACACAGACAAGGAAGTCTGAAAGAGAATGACAGGGCTCACATTCTCTGGCTTTCTAAGTCACGGGTGGAATGAAATCCCAAGGGCACAGGACGAGGAGGACCACACTGTGAGTCCGAGAAGTGTGGGGAAGCGCACCGGAAAGCCCAGTCTGAGGACGCTCCCTGTCCCTCCGCCGTGGACCGCTTCCTGCCTGGGTCCTGAGGCCTCAGTCACGGGGGAGCCCCAAAGCTCTCAGGGCAGCACCCTGGGAACAGGCGCATCACATCGCTGTACCTCCTTCTGGAGGACTTTAAAGCATGCTTTGGAAAAATAGGACAAAATGACAAAATCGCAGATATTGAAAATGTTTTAGAGAATTCTCCAAAATGGCAAGCAATGTCCACCTTGGTGTTTGGGTGATGTTCTTTGGAGCTGTAAATGGTATATCAGGCTCTCAAAGGACCAGTTCAAGGGACCTCTCCAGATAATTGTACCTTCTGGTCCACGAGGGGACCAAGTGTCTGACCTGAAAGAGCCAGTCCTACAGAGTCCTCACACCATATTATGAAGAACTGAATCTGTGTCTTTCTTTTATTTTTAAGATTTAAAAAACTTTTTTTATTGTTGTTCAATTACAGTTGTCCCCATTCCGCCCCACCCCACCATTTCTCTCCCCCTCCCTGCCCATCCCACCTCCCACAGTGACTCCCCGCTGGCTGTTGGCTTTGTCCATGGTCCTTCATACCTGTTCCTTGTATGAAGGAAACCCTTCCCCTTCTTTTCCCCATAATCCCCCTCCCCATCCCCCTCTGGTTACTGTCAGTTTGTTCTTAATTTTAATGCCTCTGGTTATAGTTTGCTTGTTTGTTTGTCTTGTTGATTAAGTTCTACTTATAGGTGAGATCATATGGTGTGATTTTCCACTGCCTGGCTTATTTCAGTTAGAATAAAGCTCTCCACTTCCATCCATGCTGTTGAGAAGGGTGGGAGCTCCTTCTTTCTTCCCGCTGCATAGTATTCCATTGGGTAAATGTACCACAGTATTTGATCCACTCACTGATGGGCACTTAGGTTGCTTCCAGCACTTGGCTATTGTAAATTGTGTTGCTATGAGCATTGGGGTGCATAGGTTTATTTGGATTAGTATTTCAGGATTCTTAGGGTATAGTCCCAGCTGTAGAATTGCTGGGTCAAAAGGCAGTTCCATTTTTAGTTTTCTGAGGAAATTGTTTTCCACAGTGGCTGCACCAGTCTGCATTGCCACCAACACTGCACTAGGGTTCCCTTTTCTCCACAACCTCACCGGCACTTGTTTGTTGATTTGTTTATGATGGCCATTCTGACCGATATGAAGTGGTATCTCATTGCAGTTTCTTAGTCCAGTAAACCTGGTAGGAAAATATTGAATTATTGATGACATCAGCAAAGAAAAAGGCATCTTGGCTTTATGTCAAGGAAGGTTCTGAAGTGTTGATTTTTAACTAGTTGTTTTATCCCTGTATAAACAGAATTCCTCACTACCTATACACACTCACCGTACTTGAATATAATCCTTTTCTCCTTTTAAGGGAATAAGTATTTGATGTTTGGTGGCCTTGCAAATTTTAATTTTTACTTTACTTTCCTATTGAGAAAAAGAGGGGAATATTTCCCTTGGATAGCACCTCTCTGACTTCAGCTGGCATCCAGGTACTCATGAAAAATGCAGATTTGGGGGCCCCACATTATACATGAGTCAGCATCTTGGCCTGTGGGAGAAGGTGGAAAGGTACATGGAAACATATTAGGATAAGAAATATCTTTCAGAAAAATACTGATATGTGAAGTTCCTCTTTGTTCACAAAATTAGAAAAGAAGTCTTGTGCTGAAATGAATTGTAGCTTTTTTGCTATAACTATCTCTAAGACTGATTTCAAAATCTAATTCTATATCATTTATTTTGGTACATGCTTTTGTTTGATTGCACAAGTCATATTTTTCATAAAATATAGATTTAATTATTTCTAAAGAAGAGCATAGTTTTGTGATAAGTTGCCTTTTGGCGAATTAATTAGTATACAAGTAAAGAAATGAGTGCCTAGGGAAAAAAATACAAGAAGTATGAATGGAAAACATCAGCTGGAAACAGGATTTTCCTCCTTTTTTAATACGTATGTTTTACATAACAGGAAATCCACTAGTTTATTTTTAGAAGGATATAACATACATGCCTAAAGAAATAACCATAATCTGCTCTTTCTTGAGAATACAGATAAGGCCCACTGAAATTCCTAAGCACTGCATTTTCTGGAAAGTCCCCAGCAATCACAAAGATAGCCTCGCACGAACAAAACTAACACCATCAGAGAACGGAGTTGCCAAGATCTTTAAATTCATCATCGCCATGTATTCTATGATTTACAGGGATGTTTCTAACAGCAGAATGTCTCTTAAATAGGCATGGCTCCTCTCGTCTGCTGCGATATGTGGATCCAACCTGATGGTTGCTGTGGACAACAGTGTCTTGAGAGCACACCCCGCACTCTCTTTTCACTGTTTGGTCCCCACCCTAGCATTTTTTGGGTCCCTCCGTCTCGTTTACACCTGAGCTGTGCGGATGGCTTCCCTCCCTTTCCCTTCTCCATTACTTTCTGGCGTTTACATACATGTCAACTCTCTGGCTGAGGAAAATTGAGCGTGGTTCCATTCAGAATTATTGATGTGTTTCCAATATGGCTAAAATGGGTGTAAATGTGCCCTGTTTCTGAAAAGAAAACTGAATACTTGGATGAGATGGTTAAGGAGAAGTTGTATTTAGTGTGTCATCATGTTTGATAGCTGAACCGTGTTGTTATTATGTCAAGAATAATTATTCTTTTCTTACCAAAAAACCTCTTAGAAGTCTTACCAGATCTCAGATATCTTAAATTCTAAACATTGCATATTATTATCACTATTATCTAAGAAACAAAAGCCACAGTTTGATGGATGCAGAGGACGTTTCCTTAGATACGTGCGAAAGCAGGGATGAATGGAAGGGGCAACTGTGGGCGCGGATGCCTCTGTCTGTGCTGACCCCACAGCGCCGTGGCGTAAGAAGGCCAATCAGGGAAACAAGTTTTCTGAGGTCCCAGTATCCATTTCTGTGGCCCATAGAGCGGAGAGTGTATAACAAGGAAAAACATTACTGGAACAGAGTGAGGAGGCCCAAGCCCTAATTCTGACTTTGTGACCAATTAGTTCCATAACGTTGAAAAAATAATTTAAATTTTGTAAGATTCAGTTTTCCCATTCACAAAATTAATGGGTTGTACTAACTAATCCCTAAAATCACCTCCGGTGTTCAGGCTTTGAAATGCACATGAATATCTATAAATCTCTATGTCTAGGTGTATAGCTGTCTATCTGTAATACGATTCTTCATTTTCTTCTTTACAACAATTCCAGAGAGAGCTATTTTCTTCATAACTAACCATAGATCCAGCTAATAATAAGGAGGCGAGTAACAAATAACATTTTGTTTCAATTTGTCCAGTTGAATGACAAACAGAACCCTGGGCAAATATTTATTGTTTCAGAAAAATGCCTCCCGTCTCTGAGGTACAGAAAGGGAAGAGCAGAAAAAAAATTAAGTACCCATCTCTCAGTCCAACCAAACCCATAAACAAAATTAGATTGACGTCAACGATAGCGTTGACGTTGGCGTTATCTCTGCAGGAAGTCCTGGCAGGGAGAACTGAGAGCTATGCCTGCTTTCCCCAGAGGGTCCTTTGAAACAACAGTAGACAGTTTGCCTCAAAAGTAGTTTCTATAATCAAGTGAAAACATACAGAAGGGCTTTAACTGCAGAGAGAAATCACATGGAAAACGAAGCTGCTTTCCCAGGTACGGGGTCAGGAAGGATAGAAACACTGGATACTTGAGTTACTCAGCATTTCATCCTGAGTAATCCACCCACTCCGTTCCTTACTGCCAAAGAAAGACCCTTTGTTTTCTAGGGCTTCAGAGAAAGTGAAAAGAACTACACCAGCCAATCAGCACAACACACGGCAGCGAATTTTCCTTTCGTGGAGGTGCATAAGAATTTGTGTGGTGTATATACACAGATGTGCTATACTGCAATGGTGTGTCCTCTATGCCTTTTAAATGACATGCTTCTTAACTGCTGGAGGAGTGTGAACACTCGACCCGTCATCCTTGCTCTTCCCTATGTCTCTACACCATCAGACTCAACGAGGCTGCTAAAGAGACCTGAGAAGCCTCCACTCAGATTTTCTATAGGAAAGTGACAGAGCCACATCAAGAACTAACCCTAGGATTAATAAATGCTACTCAGTATTCACTTATATTTCCTGGCTTGAGAGAAGGTAAGTGGAAAGGAAATGCAGTAAAGCTACCCCGAGCACTCTTGGGATGAACCAACTTACTGAGTTAAACAGTGGAGAGTCAGGGAGAGGAAAAGGGAGGAAGGAGGCAGTTTGGAAGCACAGGCTCCATCCGAGGCATCACTACGGCAGGTCAGCAATCACGTCCTCCTCCAAGGTGGCCCGTGAGCTCTCAAGATCTGGGAACATCACCCAAGCTACAGGCAAAGTTTGCCTCTTATAAGATAATGGATTGTGAGCCAATGGGTTCGATTTTTGATAGAGACATAGCTCCACCAGGCAAGCAAGCTGACTTGTGCTTCTGAACGATGCCAAGGATGAGAGGGTCCCTAAGTGAAAAAAGTACAGGACAGATTTGTTCCCATGCAGCAGAACATTTGACAGACACTGTCAGGAAAGAATTTGCTATGGCTTATCACATCTATCACCAACTAGTGGCTTTTGGAAACAGTTAAGAAGCTAGAGAAGCTTGGATGTTTCTCTTCTATTTTTAATTTTTAAAACCCTGGCTGGTGTGGCTCAGTTGGTTAGGCATCGTCCTGCAAACTAAAAGGTTCCCAGTTCAGTTTCTCCATCAGGGTATGTGCTGGGTTGTGGGTTTGGTCTCCCGTTGGGCGCACATGCAAGAGGCAACTGATTGATGTTTCTTTCCCTCTCTTTCTCCTTCCATTCCCCTCTTTCTAGAATCAATAAAAGCAAAAAATATTTAAAAAAACAGTTTTTAATTATTCTTATTAAAGCTTAATAATTAGTACCCTAAGGAATTCTTAGTACAGGTCATATAAATAAATTAATAATTAGCCTGTTTAGAGAAACGATGTTAGACAATCTGAGTGAAACAGGCAAAGGATATGTTTCTCTTAATTGTGGCATATTTTGTCCAAATTTAGTCGTCTAAACATCATAGTTTCCATCAAAAAGTGGTAAGAGTTATTTTGGAAGTCCTGTCATCTTTGCTATTCACAGTTGGACAACAGTTTGGTATGTGAAAAGATGTAATTTCCATAGGTTTTATTCTACCTTCTTTTACTTGAAAACATTCTGATGATAAGCTGCTATCCAATAAAGTTTACCAAAACTTCTGTATACAAAGTAGTTCTGCAAATCAAATTATTCCAGACAAAACAAGTCTCCATTGTTCCTTCGGCATAGCCTGACAATTCTTTCCTCCGGGTCCTTGTTAATATGGCTTCACTCCCTACCCCCAGGCTGCCCCCTTGATGGGCATGGGTGCAGAAACAAGTCACTCTCAGCTCCTTGTGAACTTCCTCTGCTCCTTTACCAGATCTCTAAGTGTCGGAGTCCTCAGCTTTCTTCTCTATGTTCGCCTCTCCCTAGGCGATGCCTTACATTGACAAAGAAGACTCCAAACTGTGGATTCCCACACTTGACCCGTACCCTCTCAGCTCTAATGCTCATCCAATTGCCATCTGACATTTCCATTTAGATGTCTAAGATGTGTTTTGACTTAGCACATCTGTAGTCCCCAAGAAGATATCTTTACATCCTCACCCTCAGAAGCTGTAAACATGACCTTAGACGGGGGAAAGGGAGGTCTGTGTAGATGCAATCAAGCTAAGGATCTCGAAGGATCTCAAAATGTGACCATCCTAGATTATCTCAGTAGGCCATACACCCAATGTCAAATGTCCTTATAAAAGAGAGAAGAAGAGAAAACAGCCACAGAGGAGAAGGTCATGCAAAAATGGAGGCAGAGATCGGAGTAATGCAGCCACAGCCTAGGAATATCTCAAATCACTAGTGGCTTGAAGAGGCAAAGAAAGATTCACCCCTAGACAACCCAGTGGGAACACGGCTCTGCCGACATCATGATTTCTGACTCTGGCTTCCAGAACTATGGGAATAAGTTTATGTTGTTTTAAGCCACCAAGTCTATGGCATTATCATTTTTTAATGGCAGTCCTAGGAAACGAATATAATGCCTGGACAGAATTCTGGGTTTCCACTTTCAAGTCTTTCTCTTCAGTCTTCCTCCTATCAGTCAAGCCTGCTAAAATCCATCCAGCTCCTCGTGTCTAAACCCTGGACGTTATCCTTCATTCTCTTTCTGTTCTGCCTCACATCCATAAGCTTATCCTCTCTATTTTAAAATATTACCCAAAGCCTAATTACTTCTCATCAAATCAACTGTTATTACACAAGTTTAAGCTGCTCTCTTCTTTCCTATAGATTGTTGCTTTAACTTCCTAGCTTCCTTGCTTCTTCCAGTCTTTTTTTATCCTCATCTGAGGACATGCTTACTGATTTTAGAGCCAGGGGAAGGAAGAGAGAGAGAGAGATCAACATCCATTGTGGGAGAGAAACAACCATTGGTTGCCTCTCATAGTGTCCTGACTGGGACCTGAACCCATAACCCTGGCATGTTCCATGACCGGGAATCAAACCCACAACCCTTAGATTTACAGGATGATGCTCCAACCAACTGAGCCACACTGGGCAGGGCACGTCTTCTACTCTTGAACCACTGAGGGGCGTTCTCAATTAAACTCAGACTCTTCATTCCTGATTGAAATCTTACAGAGGCTTCTCAAGTCCTGAGACTAATCATGGTACCAAAATGGGTTCGTGAGCCCCAAGTGACCTGGCCCTTTCTACTGTCCAACTTCATTCCCCGCTAGTCCCCTGCTCCGGCTGCCCAGGGTACCTGAGTGTTTCTCAGAACCAATGGGCCTTGCACTTGCCACTCCCTCTGCTTGGAGTGCTCTCCTCCAAGGTCCTTTCAGGGTCTGCTTCTCTCGTCACTTAGACCTTTCTCTTCCAGAGCCACCCTATCTAAAATGACCGTCTGCATTTCTTTGTTATCGATTCTGCCCAGCTGATTTACTTTCTTCACAGCACCGATTATCGTCGATATGCTTCACTGGGTCATTGACTGTCTCCCTACTACAATGCATGTCCCACGAGGGAAAGGACTTTGCCTGCTCATCAAACAACCCCCAGTCTAGAAGAGTGGTTGGCAACAGTAGGCCCTTAATATGTATTTGTTGAATGATCAGATAAATGGCTTCTAATTGCCTCTTTACCTTAGTCCCTGAATAAGTGTATGTGTTTAATCAATGGATATATAAATGAATGAATATTTTCTTGATTATATCTGCTGGAGGAAATCTCTCCCTCTTTTGAACTCATGCATAACACCACTTTATAAGTCAACACATTATTCTGTCTTTGAGTCAATTCGTTTACATATGCTTCCTCTCTTATAGACTATGAACTCCGAAAGATCCATATCAGGAATCTCTCATATTTATTTTTCACGCAACATATTGTACCCTACATTACTGAGAGTGGTACTTCAATAGATACTTGGTGATTGAATGAATGAATAAATCAAATGATACATGAATGACTAAAAAGAACAAAATCTGGCAACTTGTAAATGTCCTCTTGCTTAAGACTATTGAATCCTTTCATACTTATCTTGGATCTCTTACAGCTCTTCACCCAATCCCCCCACTTGAGGTCTTAGAGAATCGAAAAACTTCATTTCTTCCTTCAGGGCAGAGAAGACAAGAGGCAGCAGGCAGTAGCGAAACACTCACCATACTCATGGGCCTCCTGGACTCCTTTTTGGCCACTAGCTCACTTAATTTGGTGTACTTTAGCACATTACAAGACTGTTTGAGAGTACTAAAATGATGTCAGACACCGTCGGAAACCACTTCAGAAAAACACCGCCTGTAGCCGGATCAAAAGGGGACTCACAGTGCTGGGAAAACAGAATAAATCATTTGTCCTCCTGTGCCTCTTACAGATTGGCACCTTTTTGCCCTAAAGGATATATATATCCTTTATATAGATATATGTTTGCAGTTAAGCTTATGTAATATATTTGCAAAGCATTTGTACCATAGTAAAACATTTTGGTAACGGACCGATGAGGAATTGTCCTGGGTTCCTTCATTGTTCTTTGCAATTATTCTGGCCTATTTTGGGGGTGTTTATTTATTCAGGGTATTTTATTCTGATGTTATTTTTCATAAATACATTAAAAAACACAAAGAGAGTCATATTTATCCTAAGATTTTCAGTACCTAAACTTTATTGAACTGATGTATTTCATGTTGACTTTAGAAAGTGAACATAGTAGTATTTCACTGCTTTAAACATATGAATTGAGGCAAAATGCAGGACACAGGACAATAATACTTCTTTATTTTTTCTTGATATTTCAGAAGAGAGATGCAAAAAAATGAGTGGGTCAGACAGAGTTTTTCTATGAATGAGTGTGCACCTCAATTTTAACCCAGTCACTAATTTTTGGAGTGTTCAATTACTATGGCCCCTCACTCTTTGCCTCAAAGAATGGTAAATGTGGTCAAGATGACCTCACGTCACTTGTCAGGGTGCCTGGGAAGTTAACTGACACTGAGTTGTAAATCGATCCATTGGCAGGAGACAGAACAGTGTATGGATGGCCCACAACAGTATACGTGTCTACAGCAACTCCTCTTGCTGAACAGAGACCAAACTCAGCTTTCTTAAAGTAGTGTGGAAAAAGAAAAATGAGATGTGAGGGAACATTAAGACTTTTTTTTTGTCGTTTTTATAGTTGAACATGGTTTATCTGAGATTGTGTGAACTTGACATGCTATTTATTGTGCTAATGCATCAAGGCTGCAGAGTTCAAAAAGAGATGGCTTGTTTGAAATCATGGCACTGAAATGTGTCTCCACTTAGGATTTCACAAAACAAACGGCTTGAAGGTTTGGAGGAGGGTACAGCATGGAACGAGCTTTCACAGTTTATTTCAGCCTTCAGTTCTTGGCACTCCGAGGAATTCGGTCCCAGGACACTGTGACAATCGCATCTGTCAAGCCCCTATTGGATCCATCTCAGTCTTGAATGGAACACTCAAAAATGCCCAGGAGGGTTTTGTTCCTCTGAGAAACAAACCTACTTTGCTCTAAAGATGTTTCTTAAGAGACTGTTACTTTGGTGAAATGTTACTAGGCCAAAATATATTATAAACTATAGTTTGGAGTCCCCTGCACAAAAAATGTAAAACTACAGAATGTCCACTGATTGAAAATGTGTTTCTAAGTAGACAGTTTTGTCTCAAAATGTTTTTTCTACTTTGTATATGAAACAGGATTCATTCATTCATTCTGTAGTCTCTACACCATTCACAGAGGAACTAGGGGAGGGACCATGGACCCATCTGAATGTTTGAGAGTGTGAGGTGACCAGGGAGTGTTTGCACTTTGAAAATGTCAGTTCGACATAGAATATACACCTATACTCCTCAAAATCATTCTCTACGCCAGTCAGCTTCAAAAGAATGAAAGATAGACATGTAAACAGAAAGTCTTTGTAGAGATACATGAGGTCTATCTAGAAGGTCCAGTCATGTAGTATGAACAATAAAGACTTTTACTGAAGAAGACACAAGATATAAGAAACATTGAACATAGGACAGTGATGTCTCAGTCCCCTTGCAAGGAGGCACCTTGGGACCTCACACAGTTTCCCAGTTGCCACCAGGTGCTCCCTCATATTTTCCCGAATCTCATCAGCAGTCTGAAATCTTTTCCCTTTCAAAGGTGTTTTTAGTTTTGGGAGAAGCCAGAAGTCACAGGGCACCAAATCTGGGCTGCAGGGGGGGCGGGGGGGGCAGGTCACCTCGGCGATTTGATGTTTCTCTAAAAGTCACTGTAGGAGATGTGATGCACGTGTGGGCATGTTGTCGTGATGAAGCTGCCAATCCCCCATAGCTGCGGCCTTCTGAATCCAAATGGTTTCTGTGGAGAATGTTCAAGCTTAATGCAATATTTGATGAAGCTTCATCACTCTTCTCACTCAGTCATTTTGAATGTGATGGCCACACAGTCCACGTGCTCACTCAGTGGCATCTACGGCCCCCACTGACTGGTACAGTGAAGTTGTCATTGTTCACACACGCAAATTCCAGTCCACTCTCCTTGGCTGCCAGGTTACATGGATGTTGTGCAAACCATTCTCATTATATTCACAATGGCTGGACATTTTCCAGACATCTCATATTTCTTAAACTTGTCATTCATATTTGACCTTCAGAATTTTTGACATATTTAAGTATCACTATCGTGTTAGTTACTTCATTTTCATGAACAAATTTGGCTCTATTTTTTAAAAGAAAACTTACATTTATTTTATTAAGGGGAAATCTCTTTCACTACCATACTTAGATGTGCTGCTTAGATGTACATTTTTATATTTATGTATTAGAATATGTAATATGTAACATGTATATATTTTATGCAATATGTTTTTCTGAAATATTACATATATAAATATTCAGAAAAAAGTTTGCCACCCAAAAGCATCTCAGTTTAAGAAATATTATTCTGCTAAATAGATTTTAGTTTCTAAAAATAGATTTTAAAAAGGAAGGCAAGAGTCTCAGGTGGGGAGCTTGCACAGTCCCTGGTGCTGGGGGTCCTCTAGGACATGTCTTTTCTTTGCTTGATGTCCCCCTTCTTTTTCCATTTCCTTTGCTGTGACCTTTCCCAGCATCCCTTTCAACAGCCCCATTTCCCCCTCCCTCTATCCCGTACCTTACAGAGATTACACATAATCTGTATTTGCCAATAAACAGGCACGACTCACTCACTCTCAAAGGAGAGTGAGCTGGCGGTTCCCTACAACCACCTTGTTCCACCGTTGAGAAAAGGACCCCAGATTCCACTCATTGTCCCATCCTCCATAAGTCTGTGCACTGAATACACATGGTCATCGAATGTTGGGGACATGAAATCATATTTTTTAAGTACACTTAACTCTTTTAAATATACTAAGTGAAATCAAGAATGAAGGCAAACTTTTTTTCAGGCAATGATAGGGTACACTTTGTTAACAAAAGGTCAAGGCTACCTTTTATCACTTGGCCATGGCTCAGCCCCCTGCTTTGCTTCATCTGAGCCACAGAAAGCTATGGCTGCATTTAGGAAAGGGGCACTTCTCATACACTAATGCAGAAACATAAAAGTTGGACGTACCTTCAGTACGTCTGGGAAATGGTTGCACAATAAAACTAGGAATTTTTTTGTTTCGATTTGATTTGCTTTTAAAATGAGGACTAGACCCAAAAGATATGTCAAAAACAAGCAGTTTTAAATGTGCTTATTTTTTTGTTCAGTAAATTCACTGACACATTGAGTATTTGATGTTTTAGGAGGATACAAGGATCCTGTTTTAAATAAACCTTAAATAAAATGTTCGCTCCTTAAAAATGTGCAATTCAGAAGACAATTGCCTGTGCCCACTTTGGTCCTTAGTTTCCCCATTTGTAAAAAGAGTGGACCCAACGGGAAGGTCTCCAAACACCCTCCAGCTCTAAAAGTTTATAATTCTGAGATCCTATATTTTCCAACAACTTCGAATATTGTATCTTAGTGTTGATCAGACAATTAAAGAAGCAAACACAAGTTGAAACATTAGAAAAACTGATAGTGCAATTGTCTTAGTCTTTCTATGGCCTATCCCTCAAATTGTGCTCTGATCTGAACTTTAAAAACATTAAAAAGTGAATTAGCAAATATCCAGCAAAGCTAGGCATCAGTGATAAAAAAGATAGTCCAAATAAATGAGAATTTTTTCCTTGATTTGAGCACTTAGTCTCAAATTCCCTCTCAATTAAAAAGGTTTATGTTGGACAGAAGAAAATGAATGAATGAATGAATGAGGTTTGGAAAGGCTGACTATTTTATATTCCTTTTGGAAACTTAATAATTAAAGTAATAATTGTTAGTAAATACTACTATAAGTCAACACGTATAAGGTGATTCTTTTATGTCAGTCTCTGTTCTAAGGGCTTCATATAACAACTCAAGTAATTCTCACAACTACTTTAAGAGATATGCCCCATTTCTGGTTCTATTCTGGAGAAGAGGAAACTGAGGTACAGAGAGATTAAATGGTTTGACACTTCGTCTGTGGTGGAGTCAGGGGTCAAACCAAGCAGCAGTTCCAGAGTCCACACTCCTGACCACTCTGGTTCCTGTCTTGGAGATTCAGCAAAGAGACATCTTTAGTTCTCTGGAACCCAGTGTTTCTAGACCGATTCGACCACACGTACTAATTACTGAGTCTAGAACATCATTTGGCAAACAGAAGCAGAGTATTTCTTTTGTTTCCTAAAAGTCGGTAGAAAAAAGAGTTATAATCACTAATGATCTCTTAACTTATGGAGGAAATGGACAAGGAGTGAGTTTGAATTCTTATTCTTCCCATGTCTTGTAACTCACCTAAGGGAAGGGGGTAAGATATTCTTTGTCACTTTTAAAAATAAAACTTCACTACTTTTATATTTGCAAGATATAATCCAAATAGACCCATTCAAAACATGCATTGCTTGCAAAACAACATGACAAATGACAAGATGTTCATGAGGAAAAACGCTGAGAAATGTTCAGTTCTCCAGAGTAACTGAAACTTGGGCTTTACGCGCACCCATGAGCCAGGCCAGCTGCCAGAGTCCTTGCAGCCACCAGCAGGACCCACGTGGACACAGTGCAAAGTCTAATGCAGAGCCCTGCTTGGTTCACGTGCCTGCACTTGACCTTACGTAGAGAAAGTGGGTTCGGCTCGGTGAGGATGTCTCTCCTAGGAACATATAAGGAAGATGAACTTGCTCTTCTGAGAGACAAACTGTCCCAGTGTGCCACTCAGAACAGGGAGCTTGCAGTATCTTCAGCTGTGCTTTGAATTCCTACTCCCCTGCACAGAGGTCAAGTTTAAAGTGGGGAAGAATGGCAGGTAGGAATTAGGGAACAGCTAGGCCCTCGGGTAGAATCGAAGGTGGCAAGTTTCTCCATCTTCGCTCCCAGTCACCTGGGATGGACATCCCTGTCAGCCGAGTCCCTAATGAAAGCTTTGGCCAAGCAAAGGCCCCTTGCAACACACTGATAGCTCTGAGTTTTCACCACTCCCCAGTGCTGCACGAGACATGAGTTCAAGATGCTCTCAGAGGGACAGGGCTTGCTGAGCCCAGGCAGAGTTTTCCTTGGAGCGTTTTTATCACAGTATTGATGATTGCTAGTCTACAGATCCGACTGTGTCAGAACCCAGAATACATGGCACTGCTTTGTAATACACGGCATGGGAACCGTACCGCAAACCATGCTTTAAATAATGAGGTAAACTGGCTTTTGCTCATCTCACTGCCAAGTTCTAACATTTATTTTACTACCTCTCACTTGTAATAAGCCCATCGAACTTTGGGACAAAGAAAAAATGCTGACAACTATAGAGAATCGTACGCATATCCATTCTCATAGTGTCCCAAAGCTAAAGGTATAGCATGAGATATGCTAATGGAACACACGATGGAATCCTCGAATGGTTCCATGGATGGATTGAATTAATAAACACAGAGGGAAATTATTCTGTAAAACCATGAATTTACAACTACAAAGCCTATCTTTGCTCTGCTATTATTAATACAATAAGAGGTTTGACTTTGACCTTGGAATTGGAAACGTGGAAGACATTAACGGTATTATATTGACATGGTCTGAGCCTCTCTTTTTCTGTATGAAGCTGAGGCTTCTGATAAGTTTGTTGGAGTCCCTGTGGCACCAAACAAAACTAAACAATATACCGACTAAGATCCAGTGAACTGGGAGAGTCCAGCTCCTTGATAGAAGGAAGTCTGTTTGAAACCACTGGCGATTATTGATGTTTTAAAAACTATGATTGAAGAAATCATTCTTTGTAAAAATAAATATTAAGCTTTTGGAAAATCCGTCCTTCAAAAGAAGTTGTGTAGCAGGGTTTTCAAAGACATTGCAGACTCACGGTGATAAAAGTATCCTCGTATTATTAACTTGGCCTTTTCTCCTTAGCCACAATGTGTTTAAATTATCTAAGAATGAATTTGAAGGCTACACTTGTCTTTAAAGTAATAACACTTTCCTTATAACAAAATAAGCCACTTTTAAAAATGTTATCACTTTTCGTAGAAGTATTTAATGCTTAAAATTGGGTTTGGCAATAAGAAATAAAATGAGATTTTTGTCTTCTAGAGCAACATAGAATGAAATGGGGCTCTTGTCTCTCAGATCACCAGTCCGGCCCTTCTACAGCAATGGACTGTAGGGTCAGTTCCCAGGTCCCTTTCGTCTTTGCTTCTCGGTGTCAGGAGTTTCTGGGGACACATCCTCATATGAAAATTCCATGTTTTGTCAGTTGAGGAACTGCCAGACTGTTTTCCAAAGTGACTGCACCATTTCACCTCCCCACCAACTGTGTACGAAGGTTCCAAAGAATTCTGGAGACCTCCGTGTGGTTTTTTGCCACCGCCCAGAAAGCCATTCACCACAGCCGCAGAGCTGACGAGACCACCGTGATTCCTGATGTGCCTTCCCGTGGCCACAGGGTAACCGACACATAGCAACAATAATTCTCTGAATCGCCAATTTGCCATTTCATAAAATTTACCAAAATTATTTAAAATTTGATTATTTTTTCATCGTAAATTTTACATAACTTAGTAATGGAGGGAATGATTTCTGTAGCTTTAACAGGAATGTTAAATTTGTTGAAAGCTAGAGATCATAGAGTGATGTACTCTTCTGAATATACTCAATATTCAGAAAAGGAGCCAGAACTTTCTGTAATCATAATAAAGCAAAAAATGAATATAAATGACTTTGGGATTTGTGACTTTTAATTTAGAAATTTCATAGTTCATACTATCATGGTCCAAATTGTATCCCTACCAAAGTCATAAAATTAAGCCCTAACCCCCCTAAGCTGTATTTGGAGATAGGGCCTCCAGGGAGGTAATTAAAGTTGGGTCATGAGACCCTCTTAGGGAAGGGGCCCTAGTCTAACAGGACCAAGTGTTCTTATAAGAAGAGGAAGAAGCACCAGGAGAGAGACACAAGAGGCACACAGAGGAAAAGCTGCGTGGGGACCCAGGGGGAAGGTAGTCATTTGCGAGCCAGGAAGAGAGTCCTCACCAGATACCCTTCCTGCCAGCATCTGCATCTTAGCCTTCCAGCCAGCAGACCTCGGTGAAAACAAATTTCTGTTGGTCAAGGCGCCTGGTCTGTGGTGTTCTGCTTTGGTAGCCCAAGCAGACAAATACAATGTCGATTTGAGAAATATATGTATTTTATGCCTTTTCCTATCTTGCCAAAACTTTTAGCCCTGTTTTTAGAATTATTTTACCAATTTCCCAAGAAGTCACACGGCAACTTCAACTTGCTATGATTATCAACTAGAAGCCAAAACTTAATATGCGATATGATGGCCCTGTTTCTTCCCAATTATTTTCATGTTTACTTTTGTCTTACTTTTTCATCTTTTAGCATTCTTTCAGGATTTGGTACCAGAGTAAACTGGTATTACTCATTCTTTACTGAGTGATACGCATTCTAATACTCTTGCATTACTCATTCTTTGTGGCTGATATAGTTCTAATTTGATGTTCTTCTCCCAGTGAGTGTAGTAATCCCCTCTCAGTACCTTCATTTCTGCACATAGACACACTGTCCAGGAGACGTAAACATACATGAACTTGACATAACAGAACTACACTGACAGGTTCACCACGGATGGCTGGGGCGAGAGGAGTACAGTAAAACTGTCACTGAGCAAAACCCCCAAATTTGGACAAACGTAAACTCAGCCACACACTTTGCTGGAACTGCCCTTTCTATTAGGGACCATGGGTTTAGGATTTGAGACACTGCGCAACTCTCAGAAGCTAAAAACACACACACAGTGTTCATATTATATTGGGCCGATTAAATGGCAAATGGAGAAAAGTAGAGAAGGATGGATTGAAAACACAATAAAAGAAAAATCCATGCCATTGTTTATAAATCGTAAGATGGTCAACCTACTTATGTTTGTAGTTTGAAATATACAGGATATTCTTTTTTCTTCAAGTCAGAATGTGGTAAAACCCAGGATCCACTGCAGCTGCAGAAAAACTCAAGCCAAATAAAAGCTTTGAAAGACAATAAATGTCCCTAAGATTGTTGCGACCATCTCAGGCAGCCTGGTGACCGAGAACATTAGACAAAGTCAATGGAAACGCTTCGCTGATTTTGAGTGATTTGCTCATTCAACCGATTGGTTTTGCTGCGAGTTGGGTCTCTTCTCTCCCTTTCTCGGTGAGTGTCCCGCACATGTGCCGTCCCCTGGAAGTTCACGCAGGAAGGCAAACGCGCTCAGCGACTGCGGGCTTTCTACTGTGTCATTCTCCACAGTTGAGACAGGAAGAAGCAACCTCTCTGTTGCCTGACACGATACATTTGCCATCGGGAAGAGAAGACCTTCAAACTGTACAAATTTTGAAACTTAACTCACTTACTAGTGACAAATTTAATCTCACTGGCAACATATTTTTTTTGTATTCTATACTAACTGGAGAGATTGCTTTCTTCAACTAGACATTTTAAAGCTCTTAGTGAAACAGCTACTTGACAGTTAACATTTTTCCCTCCTGAAATCAAATTTATCTTTATAAAGGTTTGAAGTGATAAATATACTGAATATAAAGGAATCCTTCAGAGTGACTTCACATGGTTATCCACCCGGCACCCTTAATGTGTAATAAATAGATGTTTTAAATATTTGCTCCTAGAGGTCTCATCTTGAACTCAAGCATAAGTTATCTAAACAGTTGAAAAAAGATTTATTGTTATGAAGAGGCCTACCTGTCAAGGAAAGTTTTATGATATGTTCCATAATAAATTAGCAATAAATGGATACAGGTGACTGTGGAATTTATGACCTTTAATGCTTTAATACAGCACTAAAGAAAAACTAATTATTAAGGTCCTAAAGGGTAATACAAGAATACCATCTACAAATTGTCAAATTAAGCTGTTAGTGCTAGGTAGGTCTCTGAGGTGGGTGCTTTTAGTAGCTCAACCAGAGGCAGATGCATAGAAACACGAGAAAACTCAATGCCATGAAGTGGCAGGAAAGCAACAGTTTAGCTTTTGAGCTGAAACTAAAGAATTGCTTCTACGTTTTTTCCTTCTGCTTAAAAATAATCATTCTTTAGGAACTTTAGGGAAGTGCTATTTATATTGGAATAGCGAAGGCTAATTTCATTAGGTTCTCACATAGTATTTATTACCCACCTCACCCCCTCCCCAAGTGCCCATTGAATACAAGAGGTCCCAGTAAAGTTATCCTGAGTAAAAAAAAAAAAATCAAATGTAAGGTATTTGCTGGTCCTTTCCATAAGAAATTTCAATTAAAGCACTCAAGTGGTGAGGCATCTCCACTTTCATCTTTAGCTTTTCATAAGAAAAGAGGACTCACCCTTTTACTCCCAATTTGAACCTCACCGGGAGGCAGATGAATTTATTCCCTAGAGGGAAGAGGCCATTGTTAAAGTTGGCCCCTAAAGCGATCCTCCACTTTCAATTTTCGTACCCTTTTAATCCATTCTCCACACTAACACCAGAATGGTCTTTATTTTTAGGGGGAAAAGTGATTATATCACATCCCTACTTAAAATCCTCTAACGGGCTCCAACTGCTTAGCACGGCTCCTGAGCAAGGCAGACGCCCTTTGCAACCCAGTCCCCAGCCCTCTCCCCAGGCTCACGTCCCCCCAGAACCCTCTGCTCCGGTGTGTTGGACCGCCGGCCACGCTCCTGGGGATTGCTCATGAGCCGCGGTGTTGGCGTCCTTTGTTTCTGCTGCCTGAACTCCCTTTCTCCTTAGTCTTCCTTTTCTTTCCAGGACCAGCTCCAATGCCACTCCAAGTGTCCCATCACAAATGTGACGATTGTCCTGTCAGCATCCACTTGTTTCTCAATGCTTCTGTGTCATTGAATCCCTTTCTGTGCATTATGGTCAATTGTGTAGGTGCCTGTCTTGTGACTGAATTGGAAATCGTAGCAGGCGGGGATCTCACGTTGCATCTTTTCATTCTTCCCATCTGTGTCTAGAGGGATGAAAGCTGGGGAAAGGGAATTGAAAGGCGGGGAGGTGATGCCAGATGGATTGTGAGTCTGAGAAAAGGGTCAGTAAACTTTCCTTCCTCATAGGTGCAGAATTAGAGAGAAGTCTTAGATAGAAACCAAGTTGGCCTTTTCATATGTTCCACCATTTTGGTAAGAGGCTACTAGATAGTAGCATAGAAAAATATGCAGGATCTGAGATTGAAACACATTTGTGTGTAGGGAAAACTAATAAGGACATTGCACCGGTAGTAACAAGGAAGTAAAGAGGTAAGATCTCTAAATCTTGGAGACTGCTCTGTGACAGGAGAAAGAACTTACAGGTAGAAACAGAAGGCCAATGGGGAATCTCACTGTGCTCTGTGATTTGATGGGAAGTGTTTCTTTTTTTTCCATCTTCTTTCCACCTCTGTAAAATGAGGATGATAATGGAGACTTTCCAATGTTTTCATGTGGATTAAAGGAGATAAAATAAATGAAAGGATGACAATAATACCGCCATTTATTGATGACCTTATATGATAGACTTTGCATTTTATATACATTAATTCCATTTCTGAAAGTGCACAAGGCCTCTGTAATCATCCTGTCTATCACACAGACATTGGTTCTCTTTTGCAAACGGTCACGAGTAGTTTGACTTCTCTGGACGTGGTAATGTCACAATTCTCAGGCAGGAGACACACATATTGGATGGCTTTACCTTCCAGAGGTGTCTAACCTACGGCCCGTGGGCCACATGCAGCTCAGGATGGTCATGAATGAGGCCCAGCACAAAATCATAAATTTCCTTAAAACACTATGAGATTTTTTGAGATTACATGGCACGATGTATTTAATGTGTGGCCCAAGACAACTCTTCTTCTCCCAGGGTGGCCCAGGGAGGCCACGAGGTTGCGGGGACAACCTTCCACAAACCTTCCTAGTGTGTGCAAGTGGCAAATGTTTGGCATTTTAACCATGTGATTCCTTAAAAATAAGGTCACTATAATTAAAACTGTGAAGAAGACAAAGATCTCTGTCATTTTTCTCTTCCCCATTGGGAAGACTGAACCAGAGTCTTAGAGGTGGTTTCTACCAGGATTGCTAACTAAACCCTAAACATGAAAAGATTAGTCAGATAAGTTTAGAAATAAACGATTACGTACTTACACCTTTTAAGGTGTAAGGCAAAGGCTGTTAAACTTGAAATAAACATGCATGATACTCAGACAAGTTTAAAGGGGCTCAGACATGAACCAGAACATGTGTCTCCAGGGAGTTTTCACAGGACAAAGGAAATGAGGTAATTTATCTCTGTTCCCTTAAGCAGTTTTACAATGACACTTTTTTTACATGCTGAATCTGAAAGAAAAAATATTGAGTTTGACCACAGAGTTATTGGGTATTAGATATTTTAGGCTAAATCCTTAAAGCCAGTAAATTTTAAAAGTAGTATATCAATATGTATCAATTATATAAATGATGAGCAAAAGGAAAAAAGAAAAGCAAGAAAGGGAAGGAGAATGTGAAAGAAAAGACCAATTACAGAGGCTACCACTCCGAAATTTAGGGTGGGGAGGAGGCAGAGAAAAGCTGGTGATGGGAGATAGTCAGAAATACCTCCACGGAACAAAGGGTTTTGTCTTCTCACTTTTTACTGTTACTTAAAGATTTGTTCATGAAACATACAAATGGCTGTGAGTTTGAAAGCTCCACTTTGGAGGCTGGTATTTGTTTTAGTGTCTGCACAGGTGAAATGCCAATAATCAGACTCATCATTATTTATGCCAGGCCTTTTCTTCAATAGCTGTCCAGGAGTTTTAAAGCTTGGTCTATTGGTTTTCCCCAGTCTCTAAGGCTTTCTCTATTACATTAATGATATGATAGTGTACTCTCGAAGCTACTCTGTAAGGCCTAGAAAAACATAACCATTCCCTAAGTCATTAAGCATTATACTCTATAGTATATCTTTCTCATACGATTATTTATAGTGCCAAGGAAATGATTGTTCAGTTCTCTAAGTCCTTATCACCTTTCCCTAAAGATGTCTAGGAATAGTTGTGCATCCCTTAACAACTGGGATGTGTTCTGAGAAACACCTCGCTAGAGTTCATCATGGTGCAAACACCACCAAGTGCACTTACATGTGCAGATAGGACAGCTGGATGTGACACCCTTCTGCATCCTGGACCGTGCAGGGCAGCCTCTCGCTCCCAGGCTACCAGCCTGCACAGCCTGTTCCTATGCTGAGTGCCACAGGCGATTGTAACACAGTGCTAAGTATTTGTGTATCTAAACATAGAAAAGGTACAGTAAAAATATGGTATTAAAAAATGGAGCAACTGTCTAAGGCACTTACGAAGAACAGAGCTCATGGGACTGGCAGCTGGTCTGGGTGAGTCAGTGAGTGAGAGGTGAGTCAATGTGGAGGCCTAGGACATACTACGCACTGCTATAGACTTTATAAACACTCTACACTTAGGCTGCACTACATTTTAAAACAAATAGTTTTTCTTTCTTCAATAATAAATTAACTTTAGCCTGCTGTCATTTTTTGCTCTACTATAGGAACTTATTAATTTTTTTAAAACTTTTCCACTCTTTTTGTAAAAACGCAGCTTAAAACACACATTGTAGAGCAAAAAAGTACAAAAAAATCTTCTTTCTTCATATCCTTATTCTATAAGTTTATTGATTAATTTTTTTAAGTTTTGAAACCTCTGTTAAAAACTAAGACACAGACCCATGCATTAGCTTAGGCCTGCTCGGGTCAGAATCGTCAAAATTGCTCTTTTCTACCTCCGTGTATTTGTGACACTGGAAGGCATCGGGGTGTGACATGCGCAGAGCTGACATCTCCTGTCATAACAATACCTTCTTCTGGAACACCTCCTGAAGGACCTACCTGAGATTTTTCTCGAGCAGGAAGGAGTCACTCTTCTCAGGGATCTGTTCACGGCGGTTTGCTTTGTTCGTCTCATCTTACATTTGCGTGCGAGCAGATCTGCCTACTAATGAGGATGTCTTGGTATGGGGTCCACGTCATCCAACTTTTTTAAAGAGCTTGTCGAGGTCTGCAAAAGCTTCTGCTAAACGCTTCGCTGTAAATTTTTCTTGGGGATTCTTCTTCTTAATTTTTTTTCCTGCAGTTTCCTTTTTTGTTGTCTCTTTTTCAGCTATGTGTTCTTCCTCCAGTTCCAACTAGTCAGTCAATTCCTCAGGAACCACCTCCAGGGGCTCCTCAAGGTTGCCTTCATCCACACCCAGGTTAAAGTTGTTTATCATCTTAACCACAGTCTTGCTGAATTTTGCAACATTTGAGCTACAATGTTACAAAGGCTATGACGTCACTAGGCCATAGAAATTTAAGCTCAATTATAATCTAAAGGGACCACTAACCACATACGTGGTCCATTGTTGGCCAGCATGTTGCTATGTGGCATGTGACTGTCTATTTCAAATTTGAGGGTTATATTAACTGGGCTAGATGTTAGAGCTGTGTGATAAACTACTCTTAATGTAGTAGCTGAAAACAATACACATTGTTATTTGAAACTTCCTGTGGTTCATGGGTCTGGGCACAGCCTATTTGGGCCTTCTGTCTGGAGTCTAACAAGGTGACAAAGTGTCGGCTGGGCTGCATTTTTATGTGGAGACTCCACGGAGGAAGAGTCTGCTTGCACACTCTTTCCGGTTGTTGGAGAGTTCATTCCCTTGTGCCACGTGACTGAGCTGCTCAGCTTCTAGAGGCTGCGCACAGTCAGTTCCCTGCCACGTGGAGTTCATCGTAGGCAGTTACCGCACGGCAGCTTGCTTATTCTTTCCGGAGTAGCATGGGAGCTGGAAGGACAGTCTTTATCTAATGTGATGTCACCATGGGAGTGACACCACATCGCCTTTGCCATATTCTAATAGTCAGAAACAAAGAGCACATCCCTCAGAGGGAAGGGGGCCTACAAGGCTATTGTGGGTGCAAAGGGGCCACAGACAAAGCCTGGCAAGCTCAGGGGAGGCCCGTGTGGTGACCTTACCGACTCAGAGACCTAAAGTAAGCACGAAGGATGGTCTGAAATTAAAATGATAACTAAAAGCAGTTTATGGAAGGTAGTCCTGTCCTAGGCTAGAATCTCCCCTGATGAAAGTCGATCTTCACCTTAATGAAGTCTATTGTTTTTGCATCCACGCAATGTACCTTTGGAATGTCAATGTGATTTTCTTTTCCCAAATCCCTCAAAGCACAGGCTCCTCACCAGAGGGAGACCACAAACCCCCTCATTGTCATCGTTATGATGTTAATTGTTGAGTGGTAACCGTCCTGTATCCATCTACGTAAAAGAAATATGCATCTGTGATATCACTCTTTATCCAATCCCCGCCCCCCGCTCTGACTTTGCTCCATCCCGCCTCCCTAATCCATCACCAAGAAATTTCACGGAACCCAAACTTATGTCTTCTCTTTTGATGATAATGTGCAAAATAAGGCACAGACTGCCATTTGCTGCAGAATTTTCTCAATCCGTTGAGGTTTTGCTTCCCAGCAATTGCCACTTTGGCTCAAATAAATTCATAAAAATTCTTACAGGTTGGGATGTTTCTTATGTTGACAATATGACTATCAGAGAGCAGAGTTCATCGGGGTCACCTCAGGGTCCGTCTGGACAGGCGCTAAAATGAGCTTTTCATCTTCCATCTTTTTACATGTCACAACAGACAACTTAAAAAAAGGTGACAGTGAGGATGTGGAATAGTGTTTTGATAAAAAAATAAAGAGAAAAAAACTTGAAAGGCACTTTAAGTAAACTTTCAGAACATAATAAATAAAATAAATAAAATTCAAGCTTAAACTTAAAAACTGCTTACATAATAATGAATGTGTAACTGAAGAAATATGTTAGCTGCCTGATTTCTTGACATGTTTAAGTGTTATCGATCATTTTACATGTCCAGACAGGATTCAGAAACAAATAAAGCTAAAAAAATGTTATAGGCTGGGGGAAAATATTTGCAACACATTTAACAGAGAGAGCGTTAATAACCAGAACACATAAAAACCTTCTACAAATCACTAAAAATGTTAAAGAAAAATGGGCAAAATAGGAATAAGCAATTCACAAAGAGATAAATGCTCAATTAGCCTTATAATTAAGTAAACGCATGATCAAAACAATAATAAAATAGAAATGTTCACTCACACAATTGGAAAGATGAAACAAAAAAATGGTTTGTAATCTCAAGGGCTTTCAGGGATGTGAGAAAATGATGGGCGCTCATACATTTAGGGCAAAGATAAGCTTTTGGAAGACAATTTAGCAAAACCAATAAAAATTTTAAAAGGATTACTATTTGATCCAGCAATTCCATTTCTGGGAAACTATCCTAAAGGAATACTCCCACTTTTTACAAAGTAACACACAAAAATAGTTATGGTAGAATTTTATTATTATAAAATGCTGGAAATAAAAAATGTGCTATAACAGAGAACCGAATTATCATAGATTCATGCTATCAAATTCTGTGGAGCCAATAAAAAAGAAAGAGGTTGACGTATGTGTACATGCCTAAAAAGAGCTTCATGGCATACCGGGTGAAAAAAACTGAAGAACAATATATACATTGCGATCTTATGTATGTAAACCACAGATATATATAGATATAGATGTGTTCTAATGTGTAAAACCCATAGAAAGGGGAGCGAAAGGGTGCCCCACAGCGCTCGCCCTCCCACCCCGTGAGTGGGACGCAGCGGGGGGAGACAGTCGGGGAAGCTGCTTGCTTCGGGTTGTGTGAGCTGATTTGTTTGGCCCCCGTGCCTTGAGCATGCACAATAAGAACAGAAATCAATGAAGTGCGCCACCTTTTTCTTCGCCATTCTAAGGAAAAAGAAAAAACATTTCCATCATTCAAAAATATTACATCTTTTGAAAACCAACCACCTACATTTATGTCCTTCCCTGCAAACTTCTTGCTGAGTCATCTGATTTTCTGGCACATGCGAAATGTAAATGAGAGATGCAAAATTAAGAGGAAAGTTCTAACATCTGTCTGTCTGTCTATCTACCTACCTACCTACCTCACAATTGCCTATCCCTGCTGTTTAGTCAGCCTTTCCTACATACTTTGTGCTGCCCTTTCTACCAGTCATAAAATGTATACTTTTCCCCCTCAGAAGGTTTATTTTTCAAAAGGCCATAACATAGTAAGAATGGGATGGACGAAGAATGAGAATACAATAACAAGATTAATAGAAAACCTATGTTGAAATACAACTTTAGAATTTTGACATCATCTGAAAAACCTGTCTTGCCTACGTTCAGCTTCTTCATATAAAAGATTCAGTAGCTCCGTTTTCTTAGCAAAACAATAACAAGCTGTAAGGGGCTTGGCTTATAATTCTGATTTATTTTGTCACAGTGAAGAACTTTTTAATGTTACCTCACATCACTTTTGCTGATATCAGTGTTTTTTAGCCATAGTTGGTGCATTCTTCCGTGGTACCAAGCTTGTGAGCAAAATTATTATTTTAGAAAGTTAATTCAACTTCTTTTACACCAAAAAAAGCAACTGAAGAGTTGAAAAACTAAACCAAAAATTAAAAACATATGGCTTCATTTCTTTCCATTTAATTGGGTAAATATGTATATAAATTATACCTAGACCTGTAGGTACTCATTGCCCATTTTTACTTTATGCTTACCTCAAGTCAGCATAGTGCCTTGTAAAAATCTACGAATGCTACAGCCATTCCATAAACTCTATGATATAAACACATCTTTCTGGCTCAGTGAAGTTCAGAAAAGCTGAGTCTTGGCTCCTATAAATGTATCATATTGCATTTACTGTCTAATAAAGTCTCCAAGAACAAGATTGCCCTTCTTTTCACAACTTGATCCTTTACAAATCGACAAATGTAATTCTTTAACCTACTTNCACCAAAAAAAGTAACTGAAGAGTTGAAAAACTAAACCAAAAATTAAAAACATATGGCTTCATTTCTTTCCATTTAATTGGGTAAATATGTATATAAATTATACCTAGACCTGTAGGTACTCATTGCCCATTTTTACTTTATGCTTACCTCAAGTCAGCATAGTGCCTTGTAAAAATCTACGAATGCTACAGCCATTCCATAAACTCTATGATATAAACACATCTTTCTGGCTCAGCGAAGTTCAGAAAAGCTGAGTCTTGGCTCCTATAAATGTATCATATTGCATTTACTGTCTAATAAAGTCTCCAAGAACAGGATTGCCCTTCTTTTCACAACTTGATCCTTTACAAATCGACAAATGTAATTCTTTAATCTACTTGAACGTAACCCTGGCTCCCTGAAGGAAGGTACTAGCCAGGTGAAAGTGCCCGTCCTTCCTTCATTTGGCCTGGACTAGTGGAGGTGGCCCCAGCAGGAGGCAGCCCAGAGCCTGAGGGGCACAGCTGGACTCCACTAGAGGTGTGGTTGGCCTGCGTTAATGAGGTTAACAAACCAAGGTCAAAACAAGAAGACAAAAGGAGCGTGGGCACTGAGAAGGCAAAACCAAGGACCTGGTGCCAGAAGGTTGGGTCACGGGACAAGGGCACGAATTGTTATCCAGCTGGAGGCCAACTCCCCGAAAACCAAACAGAGACAAAAGGTGAGGACTAGGTGACATTCTTCAGAATCCAGGAAGGGATTTGTTCCTTCTTAGTCATCAAGTGCTTGGGAAAAAAATAGAGAAACGTTTCTCTGCGGAGCTTCTCTGTTACAACAGTCTCAGTCATCTCACCTGATAAGGGGTGTGACATCCAGGTGGCCTTCCGGAAGGTGTCGCAATAAAAAGCCTTCATGAAAAGTCCACCTAGAACAAATCGCTTTGGTTTATTTTTTAAGGATGTAGTTTAGAAAGAGCAGCTCCACAGGAGGAAATAAATACACGGGGAAGAAATGATAATAACACCTGTAGGCAGTAACTTGAATATGTCCTTGCGTACAAACAAAAATTTCTTTACCAAACAATGAAATGTTTTGTCTACACAGCTCAAAGCACTCTGAACTGGAAACAGTAAAACAATGAGTTTGCATCCCATGTAAGAGGGTAAGTGGAGAAAAGGGAAGACCGAAGGAGAGAGAAGAAACGAAGGGGTAGAGAGAGGGAAGGCTGAAGCATTTCATCTCAGCAGGTAGGGGACCCTGCATTACCCCACATACAAGGGCCGTCCCTCCTACAACGTCAAAGACTTGAAAATCACCCTCATGTAAGACTGGGGATGTTCAGAATTCCCTGATATACCTGCTATTGTATTGAGTCCATTCCCTTAGCAAAATGGATAACTAAAGCCATTTGCTAAGTAATTCAAAGAAGTGCTTCAGTTTCACCAACACACACACACAAAGAGAACGAATACCTTACAGGTCATTGTGAATCAAGGCATTGTGGCTAGAACGAACACTTTGTTTTCCATTTTATTCTGCCAGCTGGTTTTCACTGGGGAAAGAACAAAGGGTTTCAAAAAAGTCTCAAAAAGCACACCCCCATTTGTGCTGACATTTGGAACTAGGCAAGTGCATCCAGGCATTACTGGTGACTGTGGGCCACCTTGAACAACCTGGCTGTCCCCTCTCAGGAAAAGCTGCCCGGGGGCACCATCCAAGTCCAGGCAGTCGCATCGATCTGTTTCACTAAACTTCAACTAAACCACCAAAATCCCTCAGTGACCACTGGCCGCCTCCCGCTTGTGTCTCCCACTGTCCAACAATCCAAAACTTTATAGAAAGCAAGTTTCTTCAAAGTTATTACAGCTCTGGCCAACCCTTGATGAAGGTGGGGTCCTCAGGAAATAACGCTGCTTAAGGTCTTCCATGGCCCACATTTTAATCCAGGTGAAAAGTCCAGTTGCGTAATAAATCTTTGGGGCAACCCTGAAGAATAAAAGGTCAGGGAGGAGGAGGCCTGTGGTGGTGGTGGGGGCGGGGGTGGGGGGGACAATGCGTAAGGAAGGATTAAAGGGCCACAGCTTCCAAAGAATGTTGTCAGAAAAACACATGCCCCACACGCCTGCCTCCACCCTCACTCCACTCCCTGCGATGAAAGAGAAGAGTTTTGGTTTATTTTTTGTTTGAGTTGCTGAGTCCCTGTGGGACCCAGGGCAGGGGACCTGAGCAGCCATCTCTGATTAACATACGGAGAACCAAATCCACCCTGTTTTGCAGCTGCAATGCCAGTTGGTCTTTGTTTTACAAACGTTTCTGTAGTTTTATCTTTATTTCTGATACAGTTGAGAAGCAATGATTTTTTAAAAATAGATTTTGAACATAAGTGAAATTTTCCCAGTGGCCAATCTGTTTACAGAGGTAATGTGCCTGCTGGAAAATTTGGGGAAATATTTGCTTATTTTTGCGACAAATCATTGGCAGAGTTGTGTCTTTGTGAGGCACGGTAGCTACAACTCTGTCATGGCGATACTATTATCCAAGGAATGGTTAAAATTTAAATTCAATTCAATGTTGTGTTGAGCTCCTACTGTGTGCTTAGCACCCACTAAGTGCTGGAAGATACAAAAGAAATGCAAGAAGGAGGTTTGGCTTATTTCAGTGTTATCAACAAGGAAAGAGACATAAAAGACTGTGCAAGAAGCATGTAATTAAGTACCAACATGTGCTGTGCCAAGGATGTGGTCTCGTTTTTCATCACTGGAGGAAAAAATACACGGAAGCTCAGCTAAGAAAAATGGCTAAGCTCTACTTTCTTTGGAAACAGTATGGGACAATAGGGAAAAAATAAAACAAAGTCAAGCAGGACCAACCCAGGTAATCATTGGGGTGGCAAATACCTTATGCAGATGGTCCTTCCACAGAGCCAGGTTTGCATCTCGGCTCCCCCTATTATAGTTTTGTGACCTTGGACCAGTTTTTAACATCTTTGAGCTTACAATTTCAAATGAGGATAACAACATAGTGTCATTTATTTGTTTTAAAATTTCAATGATGGGGTGTAAACATGAGATGATTTTAGTTTCTTCCAATCGCTGCTTTTAACACTGTTTTGGAAAAGTCTACTTTTCTTATTTGAGAGCTGAACCCTTATCATTTCTTATCCCTGTGATGAGGAGTATGGAGACCAGAAACAATTTCCCGTCCCTGTGTTAGACTAGACTGAGATCATGCAAAAGAGTGTGTCTGTTCGCTCCAGGAAACAATCGTCCTGAAAGAAAAAACTAAGTTGCTTACTGATCGAGACCAACAACTTGCTGGACAAGACTCACTCCAAGACTCGAGCCTTGCTTTGCACTTACTGAAAGCAATTATGTCACCAACTGCTCAGTCTGACCCAGGTACCCCTCCTGCTGCCTGGCCTTCCCCCACGAACTTCACCAGCCCCGGCCCTAATGCCCATTCCCAGCTGAGGCTGTCAAGGTGGGGTTCTCCCTTATGGCGGTTTGTCTAACCAACTTCTCTCGGCTGGACCAAAAGGTTTTCCTGTGGTCTTTTAAGATGGTAACAGTAGACACCTCCCATCAGAACCTTTGCAGCGTGTTTCATAATATTCTGGCCACTCTGGGGTTAAAACACAGACCTATCTGGGCTGGCTTAGGAAGTTCAGTTTGTATCTTCTTCAAAGTACCTCCCCGCCTTACCTCACCCCAGACAGGGGGCTCAAGGGACATGGGATTGGGAGGTAGGTTGGCCTCCTCTTTTTTTTTTATTGCTTTTTAAAATTGTTGTTCTACTACAGTTGTTACAATTCTTCTTCCGTTGCTCTCTACTACCACCTCCCCCCACTCCCTCAGTCAATCCCCACTCTGTTGCCCAGGTCCGTGGGTCATTCATACGTGTTCCTTGACTAGACCCTTCCCCTTCTCTCACCCCTGTTCTTCGTCCCCCTCCCCTCTGGTCACTGTCCTTGTCTCCCTGCCTCTGGTTTTATTTTGCTCGTTTGTTTCTTTTGTTCATTAGGTTCCACTTTGATCGGCCTCCTCTCTATAAATGGAGGGGAAGCCGGGAGTGGGGAGGAGACGTGTGGTTGGACACGATTCTACTCCCTTAGAAGACCTAACACTCTTGTAACTAGTCAGTGGGGTGGAGAGGTTCTTTCTCACTTTGCTGCTCTGGCAGGTGTGTCACTGGGATGTCCCTATGTCACCAGAATGGTGTCCCCCGAGTGGATGGTGCTCATGGAGTTCCCGTGGCATGTCGGCAGCAGGCCGGCCTCTCCACCAGAGTCCACTCAAAGAGGCTAATCCTCTCCACTGGTTCCTGCCTCCAAAAACCGTTCTCCTTGCAGCGCCGCCCAGTTCCGCCCCCTCTCGTAAACCTTTTGCTTCTGGCTGCAGAGCCACAGGATCCCCTGAGGAAAGTGAGATAAGACAGAACGCAGCGGTGAGAAGTAAACATCCTCTACGTCACGTGGCCTGTAGACAGGGACGAGCAGTCTTCTTCCTTCCCGACTGCATGCGAGGCATCGTGGTGGTGGCCTTACCTCTGCAGATGGAAATGAAGTATGAGAATACAGTAATACATTTCCCGTGTTTAAGTATATAAGAAAAGGTTCACAAACATTGGGACTTCAAAAGCTAACCAATTTTGCTTTCCTCAAACTGCAAACTAATGCAAATTTATCATCAAGAATTTTTAAATTCTTGTCTAGACTAATAAGAAAGACAATTTTGATACCAGAGGGACACTGTCTTAACTTTTTTGTCATTGTTGCTTCTTAATAAATAATCTTTAATTTGGCGTCTTAAAAATAGATGCTGCATTGCTGATGTGGCCAGGCTCTGTTCAAGGTGTGAAATCACTATGCGTCAATGTGAAGGGGGGGATATCACTCTTATAATATTTTCCAGACATGTCTTAGAGACTATTGCTATTTGGCGGAGATCCGGAAGAGCATAATGAGAAATATTTATAGCATATGAGTGTAATAAAGAATGTAATTACGAATAAACAATACATTAAAATGGTAGGACATACTTTACATTAGATCACAGGAATGAATATCAAAAATACAGGCAATATTTTTGAAAAAAAATAACCAGCAGTGAAAAATTTATTTATAATATAAACCAGACACTCCAAAATAATTTGTGGTTTACTTAATTCTTACCGTTCATCCTATATTCTTTTGAATAAGCTGAAGGAAGGCACCCGAGGAACTACTTCAGCTGTTTCTGATTTCGATTCTGAATTTTAGTGCAATGAAAACTCCAGTCTATAGAAGCCAAGAGATAGCATGTCATTTTTAGAAATTTAGACTTTTTCCCTCTGAATGTAGACACATAATAAAAAGAAATGCATTATACAATAAATAAGTATATTTCCAAATTGTCTCATTATTTCTGGGCAAACAATAATTGCATATTAAGTCTGAATAAAGGAATATCACATTGCATCTTATGTGTTCTACAATATGCACTCACAGAAAATCATTATGGTAACAAAACCAGCTGCATGTAATAGAAAGCAAATGATTTACAATGTTACTATGAGAAACTACTTTATTTCGTATTATCATAAAAAGAGCAGAACTGAATATTTGCATGACAAACAGAAGAATCCAGGAAATTCCAAATGCAACTCAGTTTCTTTTAATAGGTATTAATGCTGGAAGGTGATTTAAAAGCCTTCTCCTCTAGAGAATATTAGCAATTATAATTTGCAGTCATTATTAATCTAACAACTGAAAGTAAAACATGGACAAACATAAATGGAATACAGAAAGAAATACTTGGAGTAATACGTGCTCCTATCACACAGTGGAGCTAACATTTAGCGATTTTGAACACTTTATTTCATTTAAGCTGAGAAGTGGAATGTGTTTTTGTTCCTAAAGGAAGCTCGGCCCTGAAATTTGAACCACGCCATGGTTGGTCCCTGGTCCGTGATCCACGTACAGTAAATCTTCCCGGTCCTCACATGATAGATTCCTTCAGTCTACAGGCGGTTTCTTAGTCATTTGCATACCTTTCAGGGGAAGAGAATGTTCTGAGAGGTTTTTCTGGTGCCTCTCTGATAACAGGGGGCTCAGGGAGTTGCCTGAGCCCTTCTTTGCCCAGCGTCCCCCTGGCTGGCTATTCCACGGCTACTGTCCCTACTCTGAACCAGCAGGGTGCAGGGCACTTGCTCACCTTGAAGGTCCCTCCTGAGAAACAGAAACCAAGCGATAACTGCTTTTGGATGCCCAGATCGAGCTGGAGGCTCTGTGAACAATTTGCCCAACTGCCAGGCTCAATGAGGAGGGAAGGGAAAAGGAAGGTCTTGAAGACACTAAAAAATATTTGACAATCTCGATCTTCGCCAGTCCCCCATTTTTCCGCTTCTCCCTGAGCAGTGAAATCTTCGTCAAATCCAGATCTTTCATCAGTTGTATCCTTTCAAAATTCTTTTTTTAAGAGTTTATTTATTTATTTATTTGTAGAAAGGGGAAGGGAGGGAGAAAGAGAGGGAGAGAAACACCAATGTGTGGTTGCCTCTCATGCGCCCCCCACCCCAGAGACCTGGCTTGCAATCTAGGGATGTGCCCTGACTGGGAATTGAGCTGGTGACTCTTTGCTTCACAGGCTGTTGCTCAATCTACTGAGCCACACCAGCCAGGGCTCAGAATTCTTTATTCGTTGTATAAACTTTGGCTTTTGTTATCCTTTTCCCTACTGTCTACCTTGAAATGGCAAAACTGCTGCCTGAAACCAGGAGGAAGGTCATAGAGCGATGGGTGTACTAGCAGTAAGAAACCCGGGCATTATTATCAGCAGATTGTCAACCTTACAATCACATGAGCTTGTTAAGGTGTGTTTTTCCAAGAAGGCACTGGGTTTTTCATTTCACAATCAACTTAACAATTATCTCTCTTTTTTGCCTGTTTAAATTTGGGGGGTGACATTAGTTAATATCATTATATGAGTTTTCCGTTTATAACTCTGTAAGACATCATCTGTATATCACATTGTGTGCTCACCCCCATACATTTGACCCCCTTTACTCCTTTCAAACTCCTTCTGCCTCCCCTCCCCTCTGAAAAATCACCTTTTCATACAGTATATCCTGTCCTGAGATAGTCAATCAGCTTTGACCCATCATATATATTTCCCTACTTATCTATCAAGTTCTTATTTATTCTTTATGTGTTCACTATGGTGCAAAGTTTGATTGGATTTGACATAGTTTGAACGACAGTCAACTAAAACTTTCTTGCTTTTAAATCTGTTCAGCTCACCATTTTAAGCAATCATTGATGCTAGAGGAAAAAGTATGAATGTTAAGAGAAACACATTTAATACTGCATAATGCGCTCCTATGTATAATGTGCACCTACATTTTTGGCCCAAACTTTTGGGAAAATTATCTTTCATTTTAATTTTTACTCAATTACTTATATTTAGAAACAAAACTAATTATTGTATTACAGGTTATTATTTCTGCATATGGATATCATTATTGCTTTCTAGAGTTACACCTTTAATGCATAAGCATAAATAAAATAATTAAAAACATATATATAGAGGTGGAATTAGCGTTACCTATGTACAACGTGCATCCTTATTTTCCCTAAAAAATCTGGGCAAAACAGTGTGCATTTTACAAGCCTAAAAACCATAATAAAATTTCATATTTGTAAAATACTTTACGTTTTACTGATGCTTTTCCATGTATTATGTTTTACTCTTCAGCAAATGTCTAATAAACCTGATTGGCAGGTTGAGGTGGTGGGGGAGCCTTGGTCTTCTGAACATTTTCCACAAGATACAGACCGCAGAGAATCCAGTGATGTCAAAGGTGCAGCGATACATCCCAGTTCTCCTGTGGCTCGCAGACACCAAATACTAGTGAGAGAGACCACTGTTTCTGTGAGTACGCAGTGAGCTGCAAAACAGATCGACTGCCTTTGGCTTGTCTCTGAACTTTCACTAAAGCAGTATAAGGCTCGGGGATTGTGTCAAGGATGCTATGATCACGCTTACAGGCAATTGAAGTACAAGGGTTGCTCAAAGGAGAGGAAGGATTTGGTTTCCAGGCTTCCTGCTTCATCCCTGTGTGAGCAGTGCCTGAGGGGGAGAGTCTGGGGCTCAACCGCCCTTCATTCTGTGTGATAGGACCGGACAAATACAATGGGGGTGTTCGTGTTGGCTGTAGCTTCATCTCTTCCAAATTAAATGAAATTATGATGTTAAAAAATTAGCATGGGGTGAGCAGTCAGCAATTGTTAGCCATTATTTAATAATATTTAAAACAGATAACATGTTTACAGTCTAATATGGGAGTTAGAAAACACTGATTAGTCACCGAATGTTTATGTGACTAGGTATACCACAGAATGTCATACCTTAAACAAATGCATCACAATTCTCTTCCTAAAGGAAATCCAGTACATTAAAATGTTATTTGATGTATGATCTATGCCTTAAATTTCTCTCTTTAAAATTTTATTTTGTATTTATTGCTTAAGTTTCTAACTCAGCTGTTTGCAAAGATAGAAGGTTTATCATTTAGGGAATCCTTTATTATTATTCTGCAACTTAAGAAGCTGATTCATTCTTATAAAGTTGTTAACTTGATACTTTGAAAAGTCATTATTCTACTGCAAATTAAGGTTTGGAATATTATTGAGTTACTTTAACTTTAATTTTTGTTTAGAAAAAGTGTCTAATCATATGAGATTTGGCATGAAACAAAAATAACTTTGGTCTCACTTTGCTGACTCTCACTGGCTGGCCTAGTGAGGCATCCGCTGCATCCCCTGATTTTTAACTCCTTGGAAAAGAACAGCCCAGAAGAACCAACCCTCAGATCTCAGGACCGCAGCTGCAGAGAGAAGTGGAATCGTACCATCAGCTCAGCTGCTACAACTGCCTATGTGCTGGCCCCCTGTGCTTTACCTGACTCCGCATTGAATGCTCCCAGCAACTCATTTTGCAGATGAGCAACCCTAAATTTAGAGAGTTGATATAATTTGCCCAAGGTCAATCGTGTACTTAGTGCCCAGGGGTAAAACCCATCCGGGCACTCGTGAGAGTCCAGTGAGGGTCTCTTTCCGGGGTACTTCAGAGGAAATCCTGTGTTAGAAAACACAAATCCTTTCCTAGGGTGCCTATGCGCCAGGCTTCACTTGTACAAAGCCAGTCTGTTCCATGCCTTTCCAGTGTCCAAGTACCAAAAAGGAAAACAAAATCCCCTGAAATTACACAGGTGATTTAGGCAAAGCTTTACCTTGGAAATTCATGCAACGCACTTCATACCCAGGACACACAAGTTTTCAAAAAACTTCGTTAATTTTTCCTGAGATCTCTGGGTTCCAAGAGACCAGTTATAAATCGCGCAGTTTATATCTTGCCCTCCTGCAGAATAAGCCTGACAAACAACCACAGTAAAACACAGTTGTTCATGGGTGGGAATCTATTGGAAAGACATCTGGATAATCTGAGAGTCCAAGTTTAGAGAAGATATTTAAATGTCATTCTACTGAGGAAGAATTTAAGTTGCTCAGGGTCATAGATAATCCATGCTCCTTCCACTATACTACTGAACTTCCTGGAAGTGGGTATTTCTTGTAGGTCTACACTGCCAAGACACGTCATATGCTTAATCTTGGCTGTGTAGATAATCAGTGATTATTCCAATAACTAGAAGACGATTATAATACAGACTCATGACAGCCATTCCCTATATCATAACCTATATGTGCTCTGAAGGTGATCCAGTCCAGACCATGTAAAAGATAAGCACCCAGTTCTAAGCCAAAAATATTTTTCTTATCTAATATTCAGATGGACTAAAACATTGTTCAGTCGAGTTGAAACTGCTTAGAAGGAACAGTTTCAGATCCGACCTTGGAACAAAAAGAGTTGGATCTACCCCCTCAAAATGCCACCCTCCCCGTCACAGCCAGGCTTTATATAAAAAAAAAACTTTAAAATCCTTTACTTTGTTTAGCATAGATTAAATAAGTAGAAAGATAGAATACCAGATCTCATCTAGGGGGAAAAGCACCACCACCAAATGTTTTTGCCAGCTGTGCACCAGTCTAATGATCCAAATGATCATATGCATTAGTTCTAGAGATATTACAATTCTAATCCTTTATTATTTGTTTAAAGGATTCTCCATCTTGGATGTTAACTGAATATGAAAAATATTAGCAGATGTTTACAAAGTACAAGGATACACCTATGGACTCTGATAAACATTTCTTTCAGCAATAGTCAAAAATGTCCCAGGCCTTGTTACAGACCCATACCAGGAGCAATGTTCTAGAATATTTGGAAAGACTCAGGATGACGAGGCCATTGAAATTTGAAGAGAAGTATGTAAGTATTCACAAAACCTTTCTCCAATAACAACCATCGATGCTTTTCAGTAATTCTACACATATATAAATTTACTGTATTGAGTGTGCCAAAAAACCATTTAGTTTTTTCCATATGATGGTTCTAGTAGTGCTTAGTTGTCTTTAACTTCATTTGAAATGATTTTGTTAGATTGTATTGTGACAGCTGTCATATCAGCATGCATTGAAAATGTTTTAAAATTGGTGAATTTTTAGTAACCATTTTAATACTAAAGATGGAAGAAAATAGGCAACATTTTTGGTGACAAAGCTTTCTTATTCCAAGAAAGGTAAAAATTCAACTGAAATACAAAAAAAGATTTGTGCAGTGTATGAAGAAGAAATTGTGACTGATAGAATGTGTCAGAAGTGATTTGCGAAGTTTTCTTGGTACTACTGAATTTTGGCCAGATAATTCTTTGCTGTCTTATGCATTGGAAGATGTTTAGCAGCACCCTTAAAAGCCTAAAAGCTTTTAAAAGCCACTAAAAGCCAAGTGGGAGATAGCCAACAATATTTTAAGCCAACATACTTAAAATATCCAGATCAATAAAGTTGTTGGTGAAAATGAAAAATGTGTCTTTTATTTTATGGAAGAAACTAAGTGGACATTTTGGCCAACTCAATATATAGAAACAAATCATACCTATATACAATAAGTATTATATATTATTTTATATTACATAAATGTAATGCATTATATTATATACTATGTACATGTGAAATTTAGAATATATTATTATATCATTTACATTATATATTATATCCATATTTTACATATATGTAGATATGTATGAAGAACTTTGAGAATTCTGGAGCTGGAAGGGGCCTCAGAGGCACAAGAAGATTATGACTCCTTAGGCCTAAAGCTGCTTGGTTACACAGCCAGAACTAGCAACAGGCCTTCTGATGCTCAGGCCCAATGGTTTCCACAGTCATTCACAAACTTCCAGTAATTTCATGGTCAGTTGTCAAAAGAAGCATGATTACAAAAAAAAAATTATCTGCACATGTGCATAGAAGATATATGTGGATATTTCTACAACATTGTTTATGATAGCGAAATTAGAAACAACTTAAACATCCTTTTGAAGCGGAAAAGATCAAATGGGGCTCGTTCATCTGACCCAATACCACACAAAGACTGTCCAGAAGGTATCCAGCCATGTAATAGAGACGTTTATTGAAGACCCAAGATACAAGAAACATTGTACATGGGACAATGACGTCTCAGTTCCCTTTAAAGGAGGCACCTTGAGACCTCACACGATTCTCCCAATTGACATCAGCTGCCCTGTCGTATTTTTCTGAATCTCATCAATGGTCTAAAATCTCTTCCCTTTCAAAGGTGATTTTAGTTTGGGGAAAAGCCAGAAGTTGCAGGGCACCAAATTTGGGCTGTAGGGGGTCTGAGTCACTTAGGTAATCTGATGTTTTGCCAAAAAAATCTGCACGAGATGTGATGCGTCTGAGGGTGCTCTGTTGCAAGGAAGCTGCCCATCACCAGTTGTCCATAGCTGTGGCCTTCTGAGTCATCTGTATAGTTTCCATGGAGGAATGTTCAAGCTTAATGCAAAAATTATGCAGATTTGTTGCTCTACTCACTCAGTCATTTTGAATGTGATAGCCACATAGGACACACTTTTACTCAACGGTGTCTACTGCCCCCACTGATCAGTACAGTGAAGTCATCATTGTTCATGCATGTGCATTCCAGTCCACTCGTCTTGGCTGTTGGGTTAATACCAATGTTGCACAAACTGTTCCTGTTAACAGTGGCTGGACTTTTTCTGGACAGACCTTGTATATATAACAATGAAAGTAAATCAATTCATATTCTGTGCATTAACACACATTGATTTTGTTGAGAAAACAAAAATTGCACATCAGAGTATGATACCATAAAGAAGAAATTAAAAGACATCTACACAAAACATTCTTATGTGCAAAAATGTGTTCTGCTCCCTAAATTCTTACTCTCCTCAACATCTTTTCATCGTCTGAAAAAGCTACAAATAATATGAGTAGAAGTTATAGTTATTACTACAAGCGGAAAGATTAAGGCTTTTCAAAAGCAGTTGCACTTACATGTAGTTTCTTCCTAATCGAGCTGTTAGTGTTGATTTCCTCATGGAGGGTCTGTTAATAAGACAGATATTTACTTCCTTACTGTGATGATCTTCAGGAGGAAGAGCTCTCAGGATGTCTTAAAGGTTTTTTTCTTCCCAATTAGAGGACCCTTCATTAATAAATCACATAAAAAAGGAATCTGCTTTAGTATATTGACCACATTCAATTAGGCAATTATAATGCAATTTGCTTCTCTGTGTTGTGGATATACTACTTAGGGTTGTTAAATGTTAGAGAAAGCTTTAGTGGTTCCTATTAGAGGCTCTCATTTTACAGATGAAGAAACAGAGATCCAAAGCAGGAAAGTCATTTCCCTGAACATATGTAGCTAGTAACAGGCAGAATTGGGATTAAGTCCCAGGCTGCTGACTAGAGCTCTCTACAGGACTGTACAGCACACTGCTCATGCGTGACGACAAACTGTGTCCGTACACTACCCAGGAGACAGATTAATCAGGCCAGTGACGAAAACAAGATGATCACCTACCGCCCACCCCAGAGACTAGTTTATTACAATTATAATTTCAAATTAATTTGCCAACTACTTCAACTTTCTAATGGTTACGTGGACATTAACCTGTCTATGTGCATATCTCTAACCATACTCCAGAGTTTTTCCATATGTATATTTGTATAAATTTTACATATATCGAGTTGTATATATATTTGAATGTGTGCATGTGTATCTGAAGTTTGAAGATTGTAATGATACTTTGGGAAAGCTTCATGTTGCCTTCATGTCTTTGAATCTTCAACTGGAAAATATCGTACGTGCTAGTGTTAACACTCTTGACCTCGTGGGTTATTTCAACACTAAGAGCTTCATCATTGTCCTACAATAGGTTTCCAAGTGATTAGTTTAGAGATGCTGATGCCCATAGGGAAAAAATTCTCACACAGTGCTTGGAATAAATAAGTCTCCTTATGAGACTTTACTGGAAGGTGCAAGCACTATGCAAATGTTTTCATCTGGGAAATGCTCCACTATTGGAGAATAGTAGTTATTTTTACCTCCTGCTCACATTGTTCTTGTTTATTGCATCAGACATTGTAACTATTTAAAATTAGAAATTCCAAGATTTTTCCTCCTTTAAGATGTATTTTTTTCCCCAAGCCCTTGGATTTAGAATTATACCAAACATTTCTGGACGTATCATTAGTCATAGCATAATAATAAAAAGTGACTGTCTTCAATGCTGGTCATGTTGTCCTTCTGTATGCAGACCTTCTTCCTTGTTAAAATGATTGTCCACGTGTATCTTAAAATTAGTAGGAAGTTTTAAAAGGATATGGCAATAAACATTTTAAAAAATATTTTTAAAGATTTTATTTATTTTTAGAGCGGGGAAGGGAGGGAGGAAGAGAGAGATATATATCATTGGGGACCTGGCCTGCAACCCAGGCATGTGCCCTGACTGGGAATTGAACCAGCAACCTTTTGGTTTGCAGTCCGCGCTCAATCCACTGAGCCACACCAGCCAGAGCACAGTTACATCCCAGGTCTAATGTACTTGGCATTATTTTTCACTATGTGCCAGTTATATATGTGACCCAGCTGTCCTGTCTTTAACTCTCTTAATATAAATAATCAAAAAATAAAAAAACACTTTCTTATAGGAAATCACTTCACTGTTATAATACCATCCTGGATTCTGTTTAGTACATTTTTTCTTTATATGTTTGTTTGCTTCTCCAGGGCAAATGTATACTGTTTTCTTTTTCTGGTTTACAAACATTAAGTCATAACTCCTCAGAGTTATGGGGAGTTTGCCAGACAGTAAAACTAAATAATTTTGGCTCCACCAGGTCTTAGGAAACCTCAAAAAAAAAAAATTCAGGTGTTACAGGAATAGATGTCAGTAATTCCCGTTGTTCAGCTCTCCCCTATAGAGTACTCCCTAAATTGTGTTGGAGCACGTGATTGCATTGCTGTGAGCTCCCTCTGCCAGCATCCACCCTGGAGATGGCTATATTTCACAGATGAGTGAAATGATACTCGTAAACAAGTTCATAATTATTAATAAAACTTCCCAATCTGAGCTCTTTAGAAACACATGTCCACTATTATAATTGGCTGTTTTTTTTTAATTACAACCAATTTAGACACGAAGACTTGTACAATGCAATTTATAAAAATTCTCAACTGAATTTTGGTTTTGTAACTTTCAGGTATTAAATAATTTCTCTCTGGGGATTTTGGTTGAAATTCCACCATTGACTATTCCAACACACTCTCTAAAAATTAAAAATTCCTACAGAACATTTTTCTTTGGGAAATCTAAAGCTGACAACTGCCCACTCTGGGGTCCAGATGCTATATTCACAGTTTGATGATTTTTTTCTGTTTCCTGTACGTGGTCTTTATACACACTGTCTCTTAGGGGTGAAAAATTCTGCCTCCTTTTACACATTTTATAGTAAACTTTAAAAGTTTACTTTAAAAGACCTTAAAATCAGGTCTTTTCATTCTAGACAGTGTCTAGCTGTTATTCCAGATAGCACCTCTAGTTCGGTTTCCTGAAGATCTTGGTGGTAAATTGATCCATTGATCCATTGTTTTGGCGTGCCTATTTCATATAGAATTCACACCAGCCACTGTGTATAAGCAGCACTGAAAAAATTACAGCTTCTGACAAATGAAAGGAAATCTATAGGTACCGGCAAGTCCCTGAAAGAATGTGCTGGGATCTGGGTGGTCTTTGAGGTCTGTAGTGACATCCTTTAAAGTCAAGGAAGTATCTTTCTTCCATAAGATTTAAATAATGTGTAATGTTATTCCCTGCTCCTAAGGTTTTAAACTTAATGATTGCTTTTCTGTCACAAATACAGGGTGGGACAAAAGTAGATTACAGTTGTGAGTACATGAAACACACAGTTTATTCTAATATTATTATTTATGAATTATTGTATTATTTTCCATTTGCCCCACCTTGTATACTGGGCCCTTACATACCTCCACACAATATACAAGTACATTTCATGAAAAGACCCTTGGGTTTTAGAGGTTTAAGTGCTGTGGCTAATAACCTGTAAACACAAGGACACTAAAAAACCATGGAAAACTTAATGTCTCCCTCGAATAGAAAAGTTTTAAATCATGCCTGAAAATAATAAACACGGTACCTTACACTTCTATGGCCATTTTAAGTTGGAAAAGTATATGTACATCTAACATATTGTTTTATTCTCAAAATTAGTAATAAAAAGGGAGAAAAAGCATTAAGTCATTGAACATATTGAGTGCCCACTGCATGCTAGGCACTGTGAAATGATGATCCATGATACATAAGGCAGTCCAAAGAACTGAGACTTCCCTTGGGAAGTGAAAATGAGATATGGATGGAAATAAAAACAATAAAGGTAGTATTAAAAAGTCTCTTATAACTGAGAAATAGATGGGGCAAAGTGAGCTTTAGAATTATGTTCCATACTATGCTAGGAAATGTACATTATCTAAAAATACTTCTGCAAACTCCGTAATAGCTATTTTATCAACAATTTATGGACAAGGGAATGGAATCTTCCAGATTATAAATTCCTTGCCTCAGGATACTAAGTGCCTATCATGAGCTCTGTACCGAATTTCTGGCAGAGTCAGGACATCAAGTGAGGCTCCTGACTTAGCAGCTATTACCATATCTTTTCCACTAGATCAGGCAAGTGCGGGGGCGGGGAGAAGGGTAGTGTTAACATATTCCCATTTTCTTCTCTTAACAAAGCCCCTTGTGATCCAGATGTTGCCCTCAGGACCAGCTAAGGCAATTGTCTGTGCCTTTGGTGAAGAAGGCTGTTTGCTTTTCTCAGCTGATGGTATATGACCAGGAAGGTCTCGGGGCTTGGCTTCCGAAGTTGAATAGTCTACCGGACTGCAAGCGTCCCAAGGGGTCCTTTTGACGTTGAGTCCAAAGCGTCGCGATGGAGTCTTAGACATGAGTTTTCCTACCCTAGAAGCTACAGAGGCTCAGCGGTCGGAAACAGGTGGAAACAGGTCCTGTGACTCCAGCCCAGTGCCTTCAGCGACTTTTGTTCATACCTGTGTTTTGGAATCTTACCTGCTTCCCTCTCTCCCTTTTCTTGGGGGAGGAGGAATAGTGGGTACCATTTCAGTCAATTAACAGCCTTCTCTTTTTTTCAAAAGAAGAGAGGATAAGGGGTTGAGAAAACTGTGTTTTGGGGTTATGAAGGGGAGGGATGCATTCCACTACTGTTTATCAAACTCCCGCTCTTTGCCAGGCACAGGGCATCTGGGACAAACTGAAATCGGGCCTCTCTCTACATGGGTCAGGCCCCGGTGCTTGACTGCCCCCTCTCAGGACTGGTCCTCCGCCAGCCGCCCTAGGTAGCCACATCCCCAGAGCCCAGCACTGTACCAGGCAGGAACAGCGTGCGCACACCCAACCCGGGAGCGCCTAACCTCGCGTCGCGCGCCCTTGGTCGCCACGGCAACCAGGGCGGTGCTGACCTCTGACCCGGAGGCCCCGCCCCGCCCCCGCCCCATGGCGTCCCCGAAATCAACGTGGAGATGGACAACCCGGAAGTGCCGCTGCGGCAGCCGCCGCCGCCGCCGCTGCCGCCGCCGCCACCACCCGCGCGGTGCTAGGAGCCCAGGGCCCCGACAGGCAGAACCTGGTATCCGCCGCCCTGCGCCCGTGGCCTGTCGGCGCCGAGGCGGCTGCATCCCCTACCCCGGGTCCCACTCCACCCTCGTGACCCGCCCCCGCCCGGAGGAGGAGCCGAGGCGAGTGGGAGGTGGATAGAGAGGTTTGCGAGAGGGAGCGAGGCCGCGCGGGGCGCCGGCGGTTCGTATTACCGGGGTCGGGAGGAGGGGCCGGGCCGGCGGGCTAGCGCAGGGCGGGCGGGAGGCGCGGAGGAGGCGAGGGCAGCTTGGATTCGAGGAGGCGGGCGGGAGGCCGGGGGTTGCGAATTAGGTGAACCAGCTCTAGTCTGCAGGGCGGGGGGCGCCCTCCCACTCCGCAGCCCTACGCCAGGGCCGTGGCGGCCAGGCCTCACCTTCCCGCAGGCCCGGAGCCGCCCGCCGCCGAGGGCTAGTCCTTGGGCCCGGGGGAGCGTGAAGGTGCGGGCGCGGGGGCCGGGACCGCGCGGCCAGGTGATGGTGGGTCCCTGTGCTTTTGAAGAAAGGGGACTTCCAGAGCAGCCGTGTCCCCGGGCTGCCCCCGTGAGGCCCTCGGACATCAGCCCTAGGCCATTTGGGCAGTTGTGAGATTGCCGGTCTCCGTTAAGTGCCCTTAGGATGCAGTGATTGGGAACCAGGCTCTCCCTCCGGGAGGGGCATTGCCTGAGCTGAGGACCTGGGTGCATACAGGGACGGAATGATGCTGTCCGAGCAAGCCCAAAAGTGGTTTCCAACCCACGTGCAGGTCACAGTGCTCCAAGCCAAAGGTCTTAAGCCAAAAGGCAAAAGTGGCACCAATGACACATACACTATAATTCAGCTGGGCAAGGAAAAGTACTCCACCTCCGTAGCTGAGAAAACCCTTGAGCCAGTCTGGAAGGAAGAGGCCTCGTTTGAGCTACCCGGCTTGCTAATGCAGGGCAATCCAGAGAAGTACATTCTTTTCCTCATAGTTATGCACAGGTCCCTGGTGGGCCTGGATAAGTTTTTAGGGCAGGTGGCAATCAATCTCAATGACATCTTTGAGGACAAACAAAGAAGAAAAACAGAGTAAGTTATGTAATTTATTTTAATTTGGGGAAGCTTAACTATAACTTATTTATGGATTTTCTGTTCTTGGAAATTATGTGTATACCTGGGGCATTGGTGTTCGGACTGAAATATGACCCAGTTTTAAGCACCATATTTGCATGACTTCGAAGTAAAAATAGCCCTTGTGAAGAAATATTCAAGAAAGGAGTCTTGAATGGTCCCCTTACTCTCATTTGTTTGAGGGGTTCATCTTGAAGAATTGTACGTTTTGCACTGGGTTTTAAGTAAATTAACATTGTTTTGTTACTTCTTATAAGACTGGAGCGTAGGGTTGACCAGGTAAAACAACGAGTGTAAGTTGTCTTTAAACAACAGTTTTCCAGGAAATGGAATAGCAGAAAACTAAATCTGCCAATATAATGCCCTATAAACATTGAACTCTGAAGCTGTTAAAAGATGAATTACCATATTTAAAACTTAACGTCATTTCAACATTGCAAACACAGTGGCCTTCAGAGTGCAGCCATTTTTCAGCGTAAGGACGTCCTGATGGAGTCTAAAGATGTTTAAAGAAAAAAAAAGTTTTATAAGTGTGTATACACATCCTCAACTTTGAACACAAAGACCTTTGATTCACATGTTTGAATTTACCAAACATGGGAGCTGGTGTATTACTTCGGAATTAGCCAGTGTGTTTAGACTATATTAAAAGCTGTCAGATTTAGACAGCGATTAAATTCTTGTGATGAAATGATGTAATGACATCTTCAATGAAAGCATGGCTTTTAAAGTATAAGTTTTTAGCTTAAGGTAGGTATAGTCTAACTTTGAAAACCGTCATATAGGTTAACATTGGGATGTTACATTGAGAAATAGAATGTTTTCAGAGATGGGTGGTCTTCCCTCTTCCTTAACTGTAATTTTTCTGGTCTGAGAGAACATTATTAATGAGAGAAAAATATAGGTTGAATTTATAAGAGGAATTGAAATTTCTAACATAGCTTCGCTGTTTGTTTCATTCATAACTGAAATTTATTTACCCTTTTAGAAACTGTTTTATAATGATAACTTTCTTGACATTTATATGTCAAGAAATGTTATATTTTCAAACAACCACCTCTTCTTTTTTTCTGTGTGTCTTTCTGCAAGCTTCTCTTGACTAGAGTTTTAATTTCCATTAAAAAAAAGTTTCCCATCAGATCTTTACCGAAAATTTAATGTGTAAGGTAAAAGGGTAGAGAGATAAGAAATACTAGGAATGCAAGACAAACAATGGTAAATATTTAGACTAGTTAAGGAGATGAAAATAGTGTGAGAAAAAGGAACAAAAAGGGGTTTAGAAAGTGTAGGTTGAATCTACATCAGTGATTTTAATGAAATTGCTTGAGATCTACAAAGTGGTATTCAGTTTCCTCTGAGGAGTTCCTCAGACTTAAATGGAAAATGGATAATTATCAAATAATTTGTTTCACATCACCAGTTTCAGGTGTCACTTAATATGAAATGTTCAAAGTGTTCTGAATGTAAATTTTCCAGCACATTGTAACCTCAGCGTTCCTACCGCACTAACAGTGCTCTCAGTGGGGAGCAGTGAGGCATTACCGGCCTCTCGGAGCTGTCAATTTCCCATGTGCAAGTGGGCCTGACTGTGACCCACAGATTCTGAGGACGAAGCAAGGTTTTCAAGTCTTCTTGTTTTTCTCCTTATTGTTGTCAGTGTCACAGTTACAATACATTTGGCTGTAAACAGTAATACTGTGCGCTCCCTATAGAAATTCTCTCTTGGCTACTATATAAAATTGGTTAGAACTTTTTGGGGGCAAATGCTTTAAAATGTTATCAACAGCCCTTGCCATGTTATTGCTTTCAAAATGATTTTCATGTTATTAAATGCCTCACATTTTCTTTCTTTGTGGATAAATGGGGACCACGTATTTGATGAGGTATCTTTATTGGTAATATTTCTAGCTTTTTAATATATTTAATAGTTTCCTTTTGCGGCACAGCTGTGCATGCGGCACAGTGAGAGACAGACTCGAGCCACTGGTGTATTGCAAGGGAGATATTTAATATTCTGCACATTGCTGAGCTTTGTCAGCATATTCCCAAGTGCTTTGGAGGGAAGCCGTATGAATGGCGAAGGTTACCAGCTGAGCTGGAAGTCCCATGAAACCGCTGGGTGTGACACTTTTTATTCTTGACACTGAAGACAGGTATTTACAGCTTGTCTTCCAGTTACCTTATGACAGGCAAAGAAATGTGACAGCTAAAACTATTACTTAACTTATTTTTATACCTTTAAATTAAATACCTTTTTTTTCTTCTTTTAAGAAGTGGGGAAAGGGGTCTGACCTGACACACTTTGAGTGGAGCATAGAAAGGGAACTTTTGTATCTCCCACTTCAGTGGGTGTCTGGGTTGGTTCTGGCATGAGATTTAAGGAAATAATACAATGTTTAATAACAGAGTGGTAAAATTGTTCATGCTGTTATGTAATGTCTATTTTTTTTTTTACAACAGAAGTGGGTGATGTTGATTTTTTTTTTAATGCTCATGAAAAGTAATAACAATCAGAGTCCCTAGAGTTAGGTATGACTCAGGCACATGCTGATTTTAGGACTTTTGTGTGCGCCTCTGCGGTGCACCTGCGTCCTGGCCTCTGGCACCCTTACTGCCAATCTTGTCCCGTTTCTGACCACACAGCACCAATTGCTTGGGAATAGTTCCCACATGTGTGGTGGTTTTGAACATGGACCTGTGCCCACTAAAAATTGAACAGAGGCCATATATCGTTTCAATCCAGCGTTCAAGAGGTGAAAAAAAATCAGCGCTAATCCACGAAGTGCCAAGTGCTACCTCTTCATGTTATCTTTTGGAAGCCTGGGAAAACAATTCTTATCTCGGGGATGATTTCTGAAGGTCTCATTAAGACTTCCCCGTTATATCACTTTCAAAACAAGACAGCTAAGCTATTTGTCATGCCTGTATTTTCAATTAGTATATTTAATGTTCCTTGCATTTTTGGTTTTTTGGGGGGATGGGAGGAGGATGGTCAGATACTGTATTTACAGTTTGTATTCAAGCACTGACTTGCTTTATTCTAAAAAGTTCATCTAAGTCTTTAGTGTTCCCTGCCCAAGACAAAACAATGCAAAACACATCCACACGTACCCACAGTGTATTATGGCTTGGTTGTCTTAAGGATACAGTTCTAGAAATAATTCAGTTGACATTTATGTAGCGCAAGGCAGACCATCTTCATGGACCTCACACTCTGGCAGTAGGAACCTGCATTGCCTTCTTCCTTGGCTGCCTCGTCTCCTGATTAAATAAATAGTGTCCTGAAACAGACAAGCAGCTGCACATTTAATATTGTTAATGTGTTTGGTTCATCACATACAAAAGGACTTGTCTTTTCGTGCAGAAGTTATCCATCAACTTTGGATATTTTTCTTACTGACTTTCACCTGGCATTGGTTGTTACTTATATTATCTGTGCCTCATTTTCCTCCTCTCTGAAATAAGAATGGTAAAGTAGCTGATGTATTTGGTCTTACTTGTAAAATTGTATGAATTTTGATTACCTTCACCCCCTTCCATTTATTGGGTTATTGCTTTTTTTTTTTCCTGATTTGCTTTGTTTTGTTATACACATGGAAACTCTACAGGTTTTGGTTTTGTTTGCTTGCTTGTTTTGTTTTGTTTTGTTTTGGGTACAACATGTATTCATCAGTTTTCTGTAAAGCCTGAGGTGTCACAGAATATTTCTGTCGTACCACTCCTCAGAAGTGTTCCTCCCCCTTGCGAATGGCTCTGTTTTCCAAAACCGAGTTTATAACTCGGTATGTAACCTTGTTTCATTCCCAGACTTTTTCGAGCACTCGAGTTTGCATTTCTGTTCCATGGAGTTTATCACTGTTGTATCAAGTGTTTGCCTCTGCAGATTTCATTGTTTGCCGCAGATAAAGGATTTTCTCACTTTAGAGTAAATCAAGTTAATGCTTTCTATTCTCAAATATTCTCTTTTTAAAAAAAGTTGTTTGTTTTGATGCAGCTAGATCTTACTTGATTGACTTGCTCCAAATTCATCAAGAAAATACTTCTTTAGAGTGTTACTTGCTGAGATGCAGCTGGTGTATAGTATTGTTACGCGCCTGTTTTTTCTCCTGCCTGGAAAGACCTGTGAACCGGTCTTCCACGTGGTATAGAGTAAATGTACCTTCTTCTGGCGTATCCTGTTGGTAACAGTGAGGGAAAGAACTAATATGAAATTAGATCTGAGTTCCTTTGTAGCTAAGAAAATTCGTTACACTTGATTAGAGCTATATTTAAATAATACCCCCTCTGCAGAAATGGATATTATGCTTCATTGTTAAGTAATGTGAAAACATTGTAGAAACTGGCTTCTAGGCTTGATTTTGTGGGTGGTTTTTGTTTTGGGGGTTTTCTTGTTCTGTTTTCTTATTTTGGCTGTTTGCCCTGTAGAATGACCACTTGTAACACTGACAACTGGGGACTTTCTCATGGATAAAAATGCTACGGACAAAAGCAAAATAAACTTTGTTTCTTACACATCATTTAACAATGGGCAGTGTCATACAGCAAAATGGCTAAGACCATGAGATTTGGCTCCTATTAAAATAATTTTTATTCAGAATTGTCACAGTAGCAATAGTAAATGAAACAAAGGTGGTAACAGGAAGCATTTACATTTTTCTCTTTGAGAACTCTCTAAGATTTATTACTATTTGTCACTTCTTGCATTAATTCATTTTGCACTTTTTATTCAGGAAAAGGCTTTTACCCATTTTATATTAATCTAAATTATATCATATGCAGTTTTTAATTAGTAAATTATATGTAGTGATCTCCAATATTAACAAAGCTCTTTTAATAGTTTTTACAGATGAAACTTTTGGATGGAGCTAAATATTTATTACTTTATTAAAAATATAGACATTTATCATTTTATAATGCCCATAATAGTTTGTATTGATGAATTCTTTTGGAATCTGTACTTCAATATCATTTAACTTAAAAAAATGTTTTTAGGCAGTTAGCAACATTTATCTCAGATGGAAACATAATAAATAGCTCTCATTGGTAAGGATTTTTGATGTGAGTGATTTGCAAATCATGAAAGAAAACATTATCTGAAAACCTTTTCAAACTTACTACAGACCCATTTCCTTAGTATATATCCGTCCGCAGACAGCGGTAAGTTTTTAAAAATTAAGCCCCGAGTAAAAGCCGAAGTGCTCTGGCTGGCACATTCTCATCCGGTGCATGGATTGCCCTTGGATATGAGAACTTTACTAAGAAGCTCTTTGTTTATAGCAAAGCTTGAGATCCTCTGTTCATCACATGTTACAGCCCAGTTTTTCCTTCTCTTTAAGGTGGTTTAGATTAGAATCCAAACAAGGAAAAAGAGCCAAAAACAGGGGTGAGATAAAGGTCAATATTCAGTTCATGAGGAACAACATGACAGCAAGTATGTTTGACTTATCGATGAAGGACAAGACCAGGTCTCCCTTTGCAAAACTGAAAGATAAGGTGAAAGGGAGAAAAAATGATGGGACATTTTCTGATACGTCTTCTGCAATCATTCCAAGTTCTCACTTGACTGATGCCAATTCTGAATTTTCAAGTGGTGAGATACAGATGAAATCCAAACCAAAAAAGCCTTTCCTTTTGGGTCCTCAGCGACTCTCTTCGGCACACTCAATGTCCGATTTAACCGGAACCCACGTATCTTCTGAGAAGCTGAAGGCCGGCCCCATCGGTCAAACGCATCTTCTCGGCCGCCAGGTGGATGCCTTTGGGGCGGTTCCAGAAAGTGGTAAGTGACGCTTTTTCCTCTACCTGTGTCCTCAGTGGCCCGAAATACCCCTTATAAGTTTTTAAAGTTCAACTTCTAAAATTAGAAAATAAAAATTACACTTTCTTACTAGTATTTCCTAAAGTGAGTGATCCAATAAAATTGTTAGGAGCATTAAAGGCAGAGTCTGTCTGCATTCAGTATTGCATTTATATTATTAGATGATAATAGAAATGAGTCTCAGTCACTTCTCAGGGCCTGGCTTCATGTTTTCCCCCCCCGCTGTTGCTTCCGTCTGGAAAGCTGAAGCATAAATGAATATTTTGTTTAAACAGAAAGTCCCTGGGAAAAGACCCATGTTCAGAAGCATTGTAAGAAAGTCAGTGTAATGTTAATGATGCTAATGATGGAAAAAAGTCTTTGAGAATTTATAGCACTGGCAAGCCGAGCAGAACCTCTAGTTTTAACATTAGTTTGTGTATGTGCTTGTTTCTAGCAGTACACTAATTATTACTAGCCCAGTACTTCAGCGTGCTATCCCTTAGCATTTTAGGATTGTTTTCTTTGATTCTTTTAGAGGTTAAATCTTTAAGTAGCTAATTGCTCTCGTTCTAAAAGCAGCAGTGTGCACACAGAATGTGCCAACTCGTGTGATGTGATGTGTCGCTGATTATGTACTGACTACAAAATTGTTTGCAGGAAGTCTCAAATCTCCACACAGAAGAACATTAAGCTTTGATACTTCTAAAATGAACCAGCCCGACAGCAGTGTGGATGAAGGCAAGTCGTCTTTCGGAAGACAAAGTGACCCATTTACCCACGTGACTGCCTCATTACCCCCAAAATTTGCAACACTGCCAAGGAAGAAAAACCCATTCGAAGAGAGTAGCGAATCCTGGGACAGCAGCGTGACTTTATTTTCAAAATCCGTTGAAGTAAGAAAAGAAAATAAAAGAGAGAAAAGGGAGAAAGTCAGCCTGTTTGAGAGGGTGACTGGAAAAAAGGACAGCAGACGGCCTGAGAAACCCCGCAATGGGGCGGCCAGTAGCCCTTGTGACTTGAAATCACCTAATGCGTTTAGCGAAAATCGGCAGGATTATTTTGATTACGAGTCAACTAATCCGTTTACAACAAAATTCAGGGCCTCTCATATAATGCCATCTTCAAGGTAAGCTTAACGTGGGGAAAGCTAGGTTATTTTGAAAAATATTGTACTTGAAAGCATCAAATATCCCTTTTAAAAATACTTGAATATTTTAATTTTTTTGTTTTACTTGAAAAATTTTGTATTTTTATAGTTAATTATGGAGTCAGACAGTGTCGCATGCATCTTTGGATTTGAACTTTTTATCTTAGAAGGACGGCAGAGTCTTATCTCTGCCCTGGTATATAGGATTAGGCAGAAGTAATGCTTGTTGAGTGTGGTTGGTAGGGTAATAATGTGGGTGTAATAATTTATGGTTTTAATTTGAACATTTCACCTAAAATGTCATATGGTGTGCTTGAGTGGGATACTGTTAGGCTGCAGAACTTGTGATTTTGTAATAAAAGATTTTTGTGTAATAAAAAAGGGACCCTGTGCCAGACCCCGTATTTGTACTTAGGTGAGCCAGAAACTCACCGAAACTAGTGGAGAGAGGGGCTTTGGAGGAGACGTGGTGAGAGAGTCCCCAGTGCCTGTTGAGTGAAACCAGAAATTGGGGAGATGTGTTGTGTTTCCGTATATTACTTCCCAGGAGTGAGTTTGCAGGCTGTCTGGAGAAGATTAATGGACCAATAGCAGCCCTTGGGCTATTCTTTAAGAAATACTGGTTTAGGTATTAATGGTTTTCATAATAGATGTTAACTATCCTTATCAAATGGCAGTGTAGAACTAATTTTATTCGTGACTGTTTATTGGAACTCAGGGACCCTTGTGGGTACTATAAATACATCAAAGAATATCTACAGTCATAGACATAATGATCTACAGTCATAGACATAATCACTATTATGATAAAGGTTTTCAAAATCTTAGTTCTCAGTTTTGTGTATAACAGTACGTTTCTTATTCTTTAGTACAGGTTGGAAGTATATGCCTTTAAGATTATGGATTTGCAGAAGTGAACAATGGAATAGCCAGTTAAGGAAACCTCAAAGAAAAAGATGAATTTATTTCAGTCTTAAGCAGTTACAAAAGAAGTACATGGTAGAATGTTTGTCGTATGACACAGAAGTTTTTTTTCTTAAGGCAGTAATATGTAGAGTAATAGGAACATATTCGTACCCTAAATATGTTCCATTTATGGTGGGAATCCTGGCTTAGAAGCTCTGTGACCTCTGTCAATCTCAGCATCTCCACCTTTGAAACAGGGAAAATAATTTCTACTTGGTGGGATTGGGTGACGGTAAATGATAAGTATGAGGTACAAAGCCAGGCCCCAATAGGGAACCCCCAAATGGCGGCTGCCATTCTGTGTTATGTGCTGTCGCGTCGAGTTGTAGTTAAAACCAGCACTTTGTCCTGTCCCGCTGCAGACACAGGATTCAGTAGTAGCAGCTGCCCTTCGGGCTGCGCTCTCCCACCTCTCAGTGAACTAATGGCACGTTAAAACTTGCACTTAAACCTTTCAGAGGGGAAGTGTTTCTTTGCTTTTCCCCTAAGCAGTAAATGGTATTTGCTGTGGCTTTAGAAAGTATCAGTCAGTTTTCTTTGCAGACTGTACTCCAGAGAAGTACCATAAACTTTTACCTTATGGCATTAATATTTTATTAAGGAGTCCATCGTTCTGATACGCTATTCTGAAATGTTTTATTTTGGGATTTTACATAGTGTACTTTACATGTTGCATTAATTCCTGAATGACAGGCGTAATAAGTAGGAATCCATTTGCTTTTTTCTCCTCCTTCATTGACCTTGTTTTGAAGGAGACTGTTGAAAACAACCGTCTGAGAGAACTTAGAGATTGGGAACTTTGTATTATTTCAGAGTCAAAGAAAATGGGAAATGGTAGGGAAATAATGTTTTTAAATTATGATAGTGTATGGAAAAACATATCTTCAGACCTTTAATTGCTCTACACTTGGGCTGTTTACATGGACTATCATGGATTTTAAAAGTGAGCATGACGTTTTGTGAGATTTAAGCTTTGCTTTGGGTTATTTCATGTTGATGCATTTTCTTTCAAAATTAGAGCTGCTTCATGTTATATGTATAAAATGATAGCAAGCATGTAAAAAGACAATAGATTTTTAAGTCTCAAGACTCTCTCTCTTAATATTCTTTCATCTTCCTATTCTGTGAGATGCCCGAAATGACATGGACAGAAACGTGTAGATTCTTGAAGGCTCCTCTTTCTTGCGGTGTCATAAACCACCTTTGTGGTGAATTTAAAGCATTTGCAATAAAGTAGCTCTAATTAATAAGACTGTGAATGGATCCAGGAGGAGGGAGTGCAGTCCCATTTTGGGAAAGCAGCTCCGTCCTGAGTGGGATCCGGGATGGTGCGGGGAAGCAGCTTCATTTTAGGTAAGGGGAGCCCCTGTTTACACTCCAGTGCCGCTCTCTGTTAGACGGGACGTTTTAGGGCTCTCACACTCACATCCAGCCCAAATGCACTTTGGAAACTGTGGACTCGCATCGTGAGGACATGTGCTGGGGATTTTTTTTCCAGGAGTGCTTAGTAGACCTCTCCACAGAGTTTCCTGGACTCTTGTGACAGGAGTTGGTGAGGATGCTTAGGGCGAGGGTTGAGGGTGAGACGTGACGCTGTGGAGCTGGGTTCTGTTCTCTGGGGGTCAGCGGGCTCACCTGGGACTGCGGTGCCTGGGAACCATTACCACCCTCCGGGTGAGTGGTGCTCACGAGCGCAGCAGCAGGAGAAGTTCCTTTGTGCCAGAGCGATCTACATTGCCAAGGAACCCTTTCTTAGACCTTAGGGTGTTTCTTCCTTAGTGTCAGTAAAGTCCACCTGAAGAAATCACCTGTGCATCACAGGATACTGCCTTTTGCTCCACTGGAATGGACCCCACAGCCTTGCATAGAACTGGTGAAGGAAGCAAGTTAGGGTTTTCGTGGGATGACGCCAACAGAGAGTGGGGCTCTTTGAAGTGCTTTCCCCAGGTTGCTACTTCTCAGTCTCTGTGGTCTTCCAGGCCCCTCTGTGAACCCTCCCCTTCTTCGCTGGGGGTGGTGGCTGATCCTGTGCTGCAGTGCTTTCGTACCCGGCTTACTTTCCACGGCACCACATTACTTGCCAGGAGCCCCGTCACTCCCTCCCCTCTAACCATCACGATCAGCTTGAGGATAGAGCCTGCACATCATTCGTCCTTCTGCCCTTAGTCTCCAGCGTGATGCTTGGTGTGGGTGGTAGGTGTTGGAGAAACATGTTTTAATCAGTGACCACAGAAGAGCTGACTGATTTCCTAAAGGGCTACTTCCTCTTTGTAGTCTCCTGCCTCCCGCTCAGTGTGGGCTGTGGACATCTTTCTGATGGACCGAGAACAGATCTATAAAGGCAAATGTGTGCGTTTTTATGTGCAGCGAAACATTATTGAAAATCGGAGTGAGTTTTAAAGGACTATTAAAATTTAATATTCATACCCTAAATAGCACATTTCTGGAGTTTATTAAGAACTCCATGTTGGTTAGAATAGGTTATCAGCTGTGATAAACAACCCCAGATGTCGATGGCTTATTACAGTAGAGGTTTATTGTTGTCACAACCTAATTCACTGAGAGGGGAATGAGAGAAGTAGGTACTTTGCTCCACACAGTAATTCAGGAGCCAGCCTCCTCCGTCCTGTGATGCTCCCATGTAATAGATGGCCTCCAGGGTCATGCAGCGGGGTTAGAGAGTGGAGGACCACATGCGGGACATCTCTGAGGAAGCCAGGCCTGGCAGTGGTGTGTAGCGCTTCCCCTATGTCCCATTGGCCGGAGCTCAGCCGTAGCCCAACTTCCGTTGCAGCCAGCTGAGAAAAGCAGTGTCGCCCTGACTCGGAGGAAGCGGGATTGGGTGTGGCGAGTACAGGGTTCTGTGTTTGCTGCAGGTGCTGGTTGTGAGAAGTCTGGATGCCAACGCTTGGCAGGCTGCAAAACTCCCACCCACACAAAGGTCCATGGAAATGTAGTTGGAACCATCATTGTTTTACTGGTTTGAGTTGTTTGCGTTTTAAAATTGCTCCCATTCCTGGTTTTCGATTACAAATCACAGGTAGTTTAGCATCACCAGAATCAACTAATTTGCTGCGTGGTGTGCCCCACGATGTGTAAAGTCGTGCGTTTTCACATCAGCAGTATATAGTTTTCCCAAAACAAATACACCTAGATGTTCGTTATGCCATTTTCAATGCCATGGTCTCTCTTCCTCCATACCCTAAACTGGGGGGCTGGCAAGCAAGACTTGGGGGGGCCAGTCTGGCTTGCTGCCTGTTTCTGTAAATAAAATTTTGTTGGAGCACAGCCCACCTGTTTGTTTATGGCTAGTTTTGTGCTCACTGGGTAGTACAGACTATGACCTGCAGACACAAAATACAACAGAACTAGTTTGCTGAACTCTGTACCAGCTGAGTGGAGACCTTTGAGAAGATTCATAGAATAGGAACAGCCTGGATCCCTGAGGGCACCCAACCACGGATGCCAGCTGAACCTTGAACTTTGTCTGAATGGAATGATGAATTCTCAAAGTATTAAATTACTGGATTTTTATTTATTTATTATAGCACTTAGCATGATTATTGTTTAGCACTAAGGGCTTTATTTTATTTCGTTTTAGAGATGGGGAAGGGAGGGAGAAATAGAGGTAGAGAAACATTGATGTGAGAGAGAAACATCAACTGATTGCCTCTTGCACGTGCCATGACCAGGGACCAAGCTTACAACCCAGGTATGTGCCCTGACTTTGGGGAATCAAACCAGAGACCTTTCGCTTTGCAGGCTGACACCCAACCCATTGAGCTACACAGGTCAGGGCCCTTCGGTTCTGTTTAAGAAAGCCTACTTCAAAAAAAGCCAAGAACCACTCATTTGGAATACCAAATCCAAACCCTTCCTTCAGCTTTTTAAGACTTATTGTAGTTTAGGCTTTTCTTAACTGTACGACTTTTCTTTTACTATTCCTTATCTCTCTGTTTTTGGTGAGTTAGTTTCCTTACTTCTCCACCGGAGGCCTTTGGGAGACTCCCTGTGCCCATTCTTTGGCTCAGTGGTGGGATGTGCCCTCCTCCCACCTGACTGTCCTAAGCTTATCTACCCTTGATGCTGAAAACTCTACTTCTCTCTCAATTAATAATGTGATGTGTCCCCTTTTTGGATTGCTGCTGATACCAAAGAATGTATTTGCCACGCCATGTTGATTATGTCTGGGTCTTAGTCCCTCTCACTAGGTACGTAAGCTTCCCAGGGGTGCCGGACCTCCTTCAGTGCCCCGTGGAACCTGGAACCGTGCCTGTCCTCTGCACAAGGCACAGGGACTCCTGGGGACTTTTAAAAAGTGTGATTTGTTGGGTCCTACCTCAGGCTGAATTAGAATTTTTAGGGAATGGGCCTGAAATAAAAATCAATATTTTTAAAACTTCCCACTGATTCTCAGAGAGTTTAAACATTGCCGATCTAAATTAAATCACTTATCTCCTAGGGCTTCAGTAAGCAGTTTTTGATGAGTAGGAATCAGGAGTTGTGTTTGTATACTTGTGGCTGACTAGACAACTGAGACACATTAACTTTGCTTACAGGGCCTGGCTAAGGTGGAAGGCATGGAGAGAAGGCGAGGATGATGAGAACAGGTGTGGAGAGGAATATGCGATTTGGCCGAGTAGCTGAGAAACATCTAAAGTATAGTAGGCATTGAAGACTAGGCAGAAATGTCTGACTATTAAATATTGACGGCATCTGCAGATGAATTATTTCTCAGGATTCAGGTAGGTCAGAAGAATTTTGCCTAGTTAAGGGAATTCATTACTAGAAAGTTGGTTGTGCGGTTTTTATTCTGAAATTTAAATAATGTAACCAATAATATAAGCATACTCTGTGTGATGAGCTAATGTGATGTTAGAGGAGTTTATGAGAGCTAGAACTTACCAGAGGGATTGTTGCCAGAGAATTGGGGGCGGGGCATTCTTCTGTTTTTGACTTGCACAAAGAACGTGCTTTCCCTTCATTCGTTTCTGCCACATGGTAGTTGTGAGTACCATGTAGTGAACTCTCAGTCACTCTGTGATAACTTAATTGAGTGTTTTATAATATTATACTTAATATCATTGATTTTGTCAATAAGAGCATATATGCATATATTTCCATTTGCAATGTTTGCTCTGAAAGAACATATCTTCTACTTACCCGCCAACTTAGGCCAATCATTTACCTTTTAAGGCAGTACAGAAATAGTGTCCAAGATCAGATATTATTTATCACTAATATTTTATAATTTTGCATGACAGATATGCCTTTGACCGTTGGGATCAGGTTACCCTACTTCCTTCCCTCTCTCCCTCCCTCCTTTCTTTCCCTCACTTGTCAGTTCCTGACAATGGTTGTATCATACCTCTCTTTGAAGTGACAAAAATTGGGTACCTGGACTGTATATTTAAATGTGTTTCTAATTTTCCCAAATCAAAAAAATCACCATAGGCTTAAGAGCATGCAGTCATTATTATGAAGTTATACAACACGCGCATAAAAAATGATAGACTTTACTGTAGGCTTACATTTTAATTTTAAAAGTTACAGTAAATGATCTTAAAGAAAGATCCTATTCTTAGTTTTAAAACTTCCATTTATATCATGCTCCTTATGGAGATTTTTTTCTTGTGTAAGTTTAAAGGCCTCTCTTTGGCACAATAACCCTTCACACGCATAAGGCTTATTTTAATAGCAACGCTTTTTGTTCATATTTGTCTAATGCTGCAGATAATTTGCCTGGTATTCATGGCAGGCCGCAAATCTTTTACACAGCTGAAATTTGTACCCTTGTTTGTGAGGTAGAAAACAAACCTTTGGAGATGATTTTCAGCCCCATCGATCTGTTAGTGCCCGGGGATTAACAGAACGCATCCAACGAAACGGTGACTGGGAACATGAAATATGCAGTGTGATTAGTTCCCACTAACTAGAACTTTATGCTTAATTCCACAGAGACTACTCGAAACTTTTTTACCCTTTGTCATCCTAATACTCATTATAATAGCTCTCATTAATTGGTACATTTCCCAATGGGTTAATTTGCAGATACCAACCATGCCATCCTTTTGCTAACTCACTAATGCAAATTGATATTTATAGACTCCAAAATTGAAAACAAAAAAAGTTCTGTAACCAAAAGACAAACTTAGCTAAGTTATTATTATTTTGAGCTGGGAGATTGAGATACAGAAAGATTCTGTGAGAGAAGAAAACAAGCCAAAAAAAAATCCACAAAAACTACTGTAGGCTAATAAACTGATGTGAAAATTTCTCAATTTACAGCACTTGACAGGTGCTAAAAGAAAAGCATCTTTAATTTTAATGTGTTGTTAGGACCTCTTTAGAGAGACTGTACAAGTTATTAACAAGGTCCTCTGAGACAGGAGACGGGTAATTAACAAGACCTATGGAGATATAGTTTAGGTAATTAACGAGCTCTTAGGCACTGGACACAGGATAACACACAGTGAGTCCCGTAGTTAAAGAGAACAGGTTGCTATGATATGATCAAATACAAGATTCGGTACCTCCCGAGGTACCGAATACAAGTCCTCCCGAGGTTTCTGATGGGGAAGTATGAAAATTATATTCCAATGACCCCAGTGCACTAATTTTTGTAAAATCAATGTGTAATTTTTTTGGTTTAACTTTTCATATAGAATTTGAGAGGATTATTTCCTTGTAAAATACAACAAACAGAAAAGTATGTTACATAGAGATTTATAATTTTTGTTAATTGTCACTGGTGAACCATGTGCATTTTGAGAACAATACATTGGAAAGATGTAAATGTATGACTCTAAATTGTTTGGACACTTACTGTTCTGTTTATTTTTCCATCTCTGGCCTCTTAGCTCAAGTTGCCTCTTCCAAGTTGACCTTACTTTTCTCATCCACTTGAAAACTGTCAGGGTCCTGACCAGAGAGGAGACGGCCCCTCCCCGCTTTGGTTCTACCCACGTGCGCAGGCTCCCCCAGCCATACCTCTAGGTACCTCTAGGGTACCTTGGAGGCGGCGACTTGATATTCCCAATGTCAAGTGTTGGGTCTAACTATTGCCTGTGTAAATTTGAAATTGTTGGGGTGTGAATTGAGTTTTGGTTCAGAGAACTCCGACAGTCAGCAAACCTTTATTACAAACATGTTATACTCTATAAGGATTAAGGATTAAGAAGAAAGAACGCCCCTGCAGGTCTCCCACTTCCTTCCCTCGCCTCCACAGTGTGGCCACTTCAGCCCAGCAATGTGACTTTTTTCAAACTTCAGATCTGGTGATCGAATGATATTTTCATTTTCATTACTTTTGAAAATGTACTATATGCATGGAAATCAGAGGTTATGAAGATATAAATCCTGCTCTTAGAGCATGTAGAAGCAGGCATGTAAATATTAGGTCTGAATTCTGTGCTTAGGACTAGACATGCTACAGGCGTTGGGGAACCATAAAAGGTTTTTAAATTGGATTGTAATATGATCGAAGTACTATCTTCCACAGATAGCCCTGTCGCGAGGGGCATCTGCTGGGGGCGGGAGTGGAAAGGAGAGGAGAAGGACTCGGGGCAGGAAAACCAGTTAGGAAGTTAGTGTGATTGCCGAGCTGAAAGCTGACAGAAGGTTACTTGGCAGCGAGGATGGAAGAGAACATCTCTGACATACTGTCCTGGGCTAAAACAGACAGGGCTTACCCATTCTTTTGTGTGTGTGTGTGTGTGTGTGTGTGTGTGGAGGGGAGGGGGAATTGGAAAAGGAACGGTGAGGTTATCCCAGTGATGCGTCTTCCGTCTGTGCCCTAAATTTGGTGGAACACGGCATGGTGAGAACCACTACAGCAGTGTCGGGCCTGTAGTCTCGGAACCGAACTTGGCAGCTTAGTTTGGATGGAGATATTTGAGTTTTTTGTTTTTGTTTTTAGTGAGATGCTATCTTGTTGAGAGTTTTATTTCAGAGAAGGGAAATTATGTGTTTTGAGTTGACAAGACAGGCAAGTTAGTATCAACATGGTAAAATAGCTGTTAAGAGTGTGGTTTTAAATACTCGAAACACACTGTAGCTTCTTTGAACACAAGAATGCAAATTTCTGGAATTGCTTATGGAGTGAGTGCATGTAAAGTTTGTTCACTTTAGCGTTGTGGTGACTGCATGTATTTCTCTCCCGTGGTTTTGGCTTGACCAAATCCCCTGTTAGGCTCCTTGTGTTAGTTTCTCTGAAGAGAATGGCTCCTGTTTCTTCTGTGTTTCCGGGCCTCCTGCTTCAACGTTAGAACAGCTCCTTTTGGGCCACTGTGACCACATTACCTGTCATTACTGATTTTCATAACCATGAAGCTTCAACTTTTGGAAAACAGGCACTGTTTCTGTCGATTTAGTATATGGGGGTGGCGTTACCTGTGGCCAGGGTGTTTTGGGATAGAAATGGCTGCTGGGGATAGAAAATGAGGCAATTACCTTGATTATGGAATGACCTTTTAAATACATTTGTCTAGTTTTTAAGAAGTTTAGGATCTAGACATTTGTCTCCTTGAACTTAAACTTTAAGGATAAATTATTGCTCTTTGATTTGATGTGTTAAATGTAATACAGCATTAATTATAAAATACTTGCAACATAATATAATTGTATAAATATTAAAATATCTATAAATATGTATTACTATTAAATATTATACATCAAGTAAAGTGTTTTAATATATTTTATATATATTTTTAAGCCTAGAACTCTTTCTGACAGTAGTGCTAATACTGCTTAAATAGAAATTCCGTGAGTCAGCTAGGCCTAGAATAAAACTTAGTTCATGTTGCCACTTTCTAAAGTCGCTTGAGCAGACCTGTGTGCAGCTCTGCCTGGGCAGGGGCAGGTGGGCTCACGGAGGGATTTGGAGAGGCCTGGGGGCCCCAGGAGCTGCGCAGCTGGGGGTGTGAGCAGTGGCCCCTAATCCAGGCAGAGTGGACCGTGTTGACCACGGTGCTTGCTGTGGGAAGGTTGGGGAACCGTTTGCCAGAATTTGGGAAATGCTTCTTTAAGGAAGAGGCCTTTGAGCTTGTCTTTGACCATTGAACATGATTTTGTAAGTTGGAGAAGGATTACGAGGGGTAGTTGTCTTACTAAAGAGCAGGAAACATTAAAATTGTGAGATGCATTTTGGAGGGAGCTTTTCTAAATAGGGGCTCCAAACTCATGCCATTAGCTCTTCACCAGCCCCTGAGCAATCCCCCTCCCTTCTCTAGCTGGAGTCGAGCGCCCTACTCTCCCGTCTGCCATTCCCCGAGGAAGTCTTCCAAGGAGCCAATTAGGGGCGGCCCTGCAGCGGCTCCGAACTGAGACCTCGTTACAGAGCCTGGGGCGGGAGTGGGGGTGTCCAGGTTAGTCACATGTTTTGTTTTCTTGAGGTGTACCTTGTATTTGTTTCATCTCAATTGTTTTCTTTGTAAAGACATAACATGACCCAAATAAAAATGGAAGTCGTACTGAGCAAAATGTAATATTTGATTCAGAGGCTCTAGTTAACTTTTTGTACCCAAGGATTTTACATCCTTCCAGCAGGTGAAGGATGGAGCTTCAACTGTTGGAAAACAGGCACTGTAACAGGCAGCGTTACCTGAAAAAATGTGTGTGTGTAGTAATAGAATGTTTTGAAGGGAGCAGCATTACAAGTTCAGGTTTTGGACTTGGGTCTGGATTTGAGTCTGCTGAATAGCTGTGTGACCTTGTGTTACCCTTTCTAGGGGGACAGAGACCTTGTTTTCCAGCTGTTACAGGGGACAGCAACTTTGGTGTCCTGCAGGAGCAGAGAGGACGGTCCTGAGCGGAGTGTCTGCCACACAGCCATCTTGGAAACAGTGGCTCTCGCTGTGACTTTACTATGTAGAAGCCCAGAACTATTTGAAGTTAAGTGAGAATCTTCCTAAGTAGTGATACGTCCTCAACTTTAACAGTATTAAATACAAGTAGAATTTAGGAGCTTGTGTTTTTTACTGACCGATAAAGGACATACATGTGGCCCAAAACAAACTTGATAGATTTTCTGGTTTCTTTCAAGGTGTATGTTCGGTAATAGTCTTTGGTAAAATAAACTAAACTACATTGAGATTAAGTGAAAGTGTTTCTTGTATTAAGTAGAACGTTTATTTTGTTCCTATTTGTGGCGAAGGCATTATACTCAATATTGCCGTAAAATCCTATGTTCAGAAATTCTTGCATAGCACAAGTAAGGCCCGTGACTGGTGCATTTCTCTGTTTCACAGGCCCGCGCTCAATCCACTGAGCTATACCAGCCACGGCTTGCATTTCTAAGCTTTGACGTTGACCTAAAGCATGATGGCTCTTTCCTAAACTCATGTGGCTGAGCTCAGTTGTTGAAGAGGGCACCATAGCTTCCTCTCCAGAACTTGGCCTTGTCTCAGTTACAGAGCCAGTTTGGGGTACTCTCAGCCAAGGGCATTGTGGGCCGTCTACCCTTTTGTGCCTAGTCCAGAGGGACCCAGGGCCAGTTTGCCGTGCCCAGGTTGTGCTCCTTCTTTCCTCACGGAAAGAGGCTGGTTGGCCTGGGTCCCAGGGACAGACAGAGCCTGTGCTGGGTCTGGCCCGTCCAGGGGCCTGTGGCCTTGTTCTCATCACTCCTTTCCAGTTTTACTGTTTTGCTTCTCAAATAAATAGCACTTGATTCTCACTACATGCCCCCCCCCGACACCCCAACCCCAAAGAGATTCCAGTGGGTATAAAGCAGGCAGTGGACCAGGGTCTACTCAGAGCGACAGGATAAACACAACTTCTCAGTATGACGGCATGCCTAAAGATTTGGGAGAAAAGATGCTTTTTATATCAAGAGAAAGACATGTGAGTAAAGTGCAAAAATCTACCTGAATTTTAACTTCAGTTTGAGGTATCAAGGACGTTTTGTACTTGTTGCTAGATGCGTTCTCATGTATTAGGTGCTAAAGAGAGAGATGTTTGAGAAACTCAGTTGTAAAGAAATGGAGAGCTGTTGGGATTCACAGGGCTTACATTGGACAGTTTGTGAATTGTTTGAGTGTATTTTAAAAAAATTTAATACAAAGAATGATTTTATCTATTTATTTTTCATTATATTTTATTGATTGTGCTGTTTCAGTTGTCCTGATTTTTTCCCCTTTTCCCCACTCCCCCCGAGACCCCCCACCCCCTTAGGCAGGCCCCACACCATTGTGCATGTCCGTGCCCGCGTCTGAGTGCTTTGGTTGCTCCATTTCCTACAATGTGCTTTACATCCCCATGGCTATTCTGTAACTACCTATTAGTACCTCTTAACCCCTTCACCTCTTTATTTTCCCCCAGCCCCTCCCATGTGGCAATCATCAAAATGTTCTCTGTATCCATGATTCTGTCTCTGTTCTTGTTTGCTTAGTTTGTGTTTTAGATTCAATTGTGGATAGATTTTTTTTTTTACCATTTTATTGTTCATAGTTTTGACCTTTTTCTTAAATAAATCCCTTTAACATTTCATATAATGATGGTTTGGTGACGATGAACTCCTTTAGTTTCTTGTCTGGGAAGCTCTTTATCTGCCCTTTGTTTCTAAATGATAGCTTTGCTGGGTAGAGCAATCTTGGCTCTAGGTCTTGCTTTTCATGACTTTGAATATTTCTTGCCAATCACTTCTAGCCTACAAAGTTGCCTGCAAAGTTTCTTTTGAAAAATCAGCTGAAAATCTTCTGGGAACCTCCTCCTGCATAACTCACTTCTTTCCTATTGCTGCTTTTAAGGTCCTCTCGCTATCTTTAACCTTTGGCACTTTCATTAGGCTGTGTCTTCGAACGGGCCGCTTTGCACCTATGTTGTTCGCAACTCTGTGCTTCCTGGACTTACATGTCTATTTCTCTCACCAAAGTAGGGACATTTTCTTTCCTTATTTTTTCAGGTAGATTTCCAATTTCTTGCTCTTTCTTTTCTCCTCTGGCACCCCTGTGATGTGAATGTTGGACTTCTTGAAGTTGTTCTAGAGGCTGCTTATACTATCCTCATTTGGGGGATTCTTTTTTCTTCTTATTGTTCTGATTGGTTGTTTTTTGCTTCCTTATGTTCCAAATCATTGATTTGATTCCAAACTTTTATCTGCTCTACTGTATTTCCCCGTAAGCTATTCTTTATTTCAATTGGTGTATTTTTTGTTTCTGACTGGATTTGTTTTATGCTGTTGAGGTTATCACTAAGTTCCCTGAGCATCCTTATAACCAGTGTTTTGAACTCTGCATCTAATAGATTCCTTATCTCCATATCATTCAGCTCTTTTTCTGGAGTTTTGATCAGTTCTTTCATTTTGGCCATGTTTCTTTGTCTCCTTGTTTTGGCAGCTTCCCTGTGTTTATTTCTGTGTATTAGGTAGAGCTGTCTGACTCTGGTAGTGTGGGCTAATGTAGGTGTCCTGTAGGGTCTAGTGGCACAGTCTCCCCTTCCCCCCAGCCGGTACTTGAGGTGTACTCTTTGTGTGTGCTGAGTACACCCTGCTCTTGTAGTTGAGACTTGGTTGCTGTTGGCAGATCAGTGGGAGGGATTTACCCAGCCCAGTCATTTGCAAGGATTGGCTTTGACCACTGACCACCAACCTCTGCCCTCTATGGGTTAGCCATGCAGAGGCAGGGTGACGGTGCTCTGATGTGGTCTCTAGCTCCCCACTGGGTGCGCTGGCCCTGAGGTTTACCAGGTGGTGCAGGCCAAGACCAGCCTCCACCTGTGTTTTGTCTGGGACCACCCTGCCTGAACTGTAAAGCAATCTGAGAGGGCTGCCACTTGTGCTGGGCTTGGAGATTCCCAGGCACAGCCAAGCTGTGAATCTAGGCTGGTCACTGCTAGTTCCAGGCCAAGGTTCACTGAGGCCAGCGGTTGCTTCTCGGAGAAGATTTAGGAAGTTGTGGAGCATGAGCCAAGACCAGCCATTCCTATGAAAAAGCAGCTTCAGTGGGCCTGTAAGTTGGATGGGGCAGAGTCTCTGGGGATCTCCAAGGCAGATCAAAGGCGCTAGCCAGATTGATGGAGTCTCAGGTCTGGAACCAGTTTGCCAGTTCTGTGGGGGGAGGGTTTAGAAAAGGAAAAGTGTCCTCTGCTCGCCTTGATGCCGGGCTCCTCAGTTTCTCCCTATGTACCACTGGTGCCTTTTGAGCTGCTACCCCAGTGCTGGAACTCAGAGGGAGTGAGTCTGAGCAGGTGAGTTTGTGTGTGGGTTCTTTAAGAGAAACTGCTTGGGGCTCCAAAAATTACTTCCACCAACTCAGTCCTCGCTGGTGTCTGCAGCCAGGAGTTGCAGGGACTTGCCTTCCTGGCACTGGAACCCTGGGCTGGGGGTTTGGTGTGGGACTGGGTCTCCTTATTCCCAAGGTATCCCTCACTATTTTTATCCACCACTTGTGGGTGAGGGACCAGCCCGTTCTGCATGTGCCCCCCTCCTCCCAGTCCAGGTGGATGTGGTTCCTTTAATTCCATAGTTGTCAGACTTCCATTCAACTCTGTTTCTGCTGATTCTGCTGATTGTTCTACATTTTAGTTGTAATTTTGATGTGGTGGTGGGAGGAGGGGAGCCATGTCTACCTACGCCGCCGTCTTAACCAGAATTCCTAGTGATGGACTATATTTGAAATAATTATCTCTTTTAGTCTCCAAAGGAGAATAATAAGTTAAACTTGATTGAATATAGTATTCTTAATGAAACATGCCTTAATTTTACAGGTATCTTTGAATTGTCCCATTTTGGGACTTTGCTACAACATATTTATTACTGTTGGTGAGAGAAACACAGCTAGGTCTGAATTTGCTGTCCGTGCTCTTTGGTGTCACTGACCACAGTTTCTAATTGTCTTGCCTGTGACATCTCATGAGAGTTGCCCTGTGAGAATGGTAATAAGTAAATTACTGGTAATCCCGATAGACACTCTGTATTAGGCTCTATTTTGCTATTCATGTATTTAGCATGCTTGCCCAATCCCAAGAGAGATAATGTAGTACTTTAATCTATAATATCATTAATTTGATTTGGTACTGAATGCTTCCCCCCACCCCCTACCCCCCAAAAAAAGAAAGGGGAGAAAAAGCAATACGGAGTTGCACCTTGCCTCCGAAGCCCTGCCCGCATGTGTGATAAACCTAGTTGGAACCTGCTAAAGGTTGTGTTTACTAGTGGAAATCCTTTTTTGGAGACTTCACTTATCTGGGTTTTTGTCAAGAAGGCCATTAAAGAACATTTCTTGGAACTCCTCTGACTTCTATCATCTCTGTTGAACCTCTGTGGAATAAATGATTTTAGCATTTTCCAGAAAAATCTCAAGTTACTCTGTACTGTAGTCATAGATCAAAACCAGTGTACCTGGTTGGTGAGATATGCTAACCTGGCTAGCTGAATGGGGTTTATTGGAAGTCACCAGTTTGAAACTTATTTCACTTCATATTGGCAGTTGTATCAGAATAATTCTTCCTATCTTAAAAAGAACTGAAAAAATTCCATTAATATACTGTCAGGCCCGAATATAAGTAATCTTCATTATTTGGAAAAAAATGATTTCTTCTTCTCTTTGTTTATGTCTTGTTGCTAAAACTTGTACCGACCTACCGTTGATTTACTCAGTCAACTATTAGGTTCATTTTTACTAATGGTTAGTAGGCCCTAGCTATGAATTGATTCCACATATATTTCTTAAGCATCTCCTGTGATGCTCTAAGTACTGTTACATGCTGGGACTGAAAAGATTAGGGAAATATTTCTTCAAGCAGTTTCCAGAAGAAAGGGGCAGGGAATCCAGGGGTTAAGATACACAAAAGGCAAACTCTAAGAAAAAGAAATTTTTAGAGCAGTTTTAGGTCACAGCAAAATTGAGCGGAGGGTACAGAGATTTCCCATATATTTCTACTCCCCAAAATGCATAGCCTCTGCCATGAGCGACATTCCCCACTGGAGCGGTACATTTGTCACAACTGATGGACCTATATTGACACATCATAATTCTACAAAGTCCATAGTTTACATTAGGGTTCTTGTATGTTTCGTGAGTTTCGACAAATGTATAATGACTTGTGTCCACCTTTGTAGTCATATAAAACCTTACTGGCTACCGTTCCTTCGAAAACATGCGTAGAGAAATTCTGTTTGTGAAACCGTGTTACAAATAGTAAGACAGTATATAAATATGAGGTGGTATTTATTCAAGTACATGTTGCTTTATGCAGGAGCAATCTTTAACAATGCAATTCTGAGTTGGAGGTGATTTTGAACATGAGCTACGCCAGCTCTGTGAATGTGGAAAGTGTTAAGTGGAGGCCAGAACTTTCTTTGTGGCTAGCAGTGAAGTATCATTACAAAGTAGGAGACTGTGGCAATTTTGGAAACAAACAGAAAAATAGTGCTAATAAACTAGGTATGGAGCGTAAGCCCCAAGTCAAAGGGAAAAAGAAAGTGTAGATAATTCATGTGAATAATTGTGACATACTGTTTTTCTCTGTTTTTCATTAGATAAATATAATAAACCTTTGTCCTAAACTATTTTAAATTATTAAGTGACTAGTTCACAGCACTTAATGTATATACTTGTGTCGTTTGAGTGCCAGCAGGAGACACGTGATACACTCAAAATGGATTATTGAAGAAAGTTTAGTAGAGATTGTTCACAGAGGGGTGACAAGTGTGAGGAGTGCAGTGGAGGGGCAGGATGGCCCTGGGGACCCCTGGTGTGTGGGTGGGACCGCCATACTTAGGTGCCAAGGAGCAGCTGTAGCTGCAGCTCTGGCTGTTTGTAGAGAAGCTACTCCAAAGCTGTGCCCTGGCAGGGAGGGACAGAGCAAAGTAGCATAGGGGACTCTGTCTCCCCTCCCTCTGGCCCAAATGGAGGCCAAAGGGGAGGGGGCCCAGGTGATGCATCCTCCTCGGGGTGCAGGAGGGAGCAGGAGAGGCAGACGTAATGATGGGCGCTGTTATTTCAACACCTGTTGCTTTTCAGCCTTTATTCTGTCTCTATAATAGATGATCTAAGCCATGGGCTTTTCGTAGTCGTTTCTGATTGGAAGAATCCCTAGGAGGTTGTATCGGACTCCTGGGAACCAGCTCACAGTAGGACTGGACTGAGCAGATTAGAACACCTGTGTGGAATGGAAGACGTGCGGTGTGTGGCTCAGAGCTTGGGCCACAGAGTTGGGTTGCCTTCGTCTCTGGCTCACTCATCACGTGTGTTGCCTAGAGTAAGCTTCTTCCCTCCGCTGTGCTGTTTCCTCTTCTGTAAATGGGAATGGAAACAACACTCTCCTCCTGGGGTCCCTACGAGGAGTGAGTTCAAGGGCCCAGAAAGGCACGGTCGAAGTCCAGTAAGTATCGGTTATTGTTAGGCCTAGTGTCTTTTTTTTGCCCTTGCTTTACTGTAAATGGGGCATTTTCCTCCCTTTTCAGACTCATTAAAGGTTTTGTTATGTTGTGTTACAGTTCTGTGTATACCCCTCCTCCCAGCTGCATTTGCCACCAAGTGAAGGCCCGGGTCTCTGGAGTCCACTCTCTCAGTGAAACCAGAAGATCAATGGGCTGCTCCCCTTTGAACATAATTACTGTCGGAAGCTCTTCTCTGACGGTTGAAAGTGGTGCGTACTCCCCACACACAGTAAGGAATGAGTGGCATCTGAGTGCTACCCTCTGCCACCCACTCCTTCCTCCCCCGTGGACCCCCAGCCAGGTGGGAGTTTTCAGAGAACTTGAATTCACTCATTAAACACAAAGTGGATCAAGTTGTAGGCCAAAATGGACTTACCTTCATAATGGTAGCACCAGTGGGGCCTCGGAAGAGGTCTTTCGGAAGATGTAATAGTACTTTTTAAATGCCTTCAGAAGCGCTTCCAGTGTCTTTCTCATTGAAAGGCTTAAAATCCAAGAATTTGCAGTTTTCAGTGTCTTGTACTAACAAGACAGTTAGGTAAGCAGTTTTAATAGATCCTTGTTCTTCTGTGGTTTTTATTTTTATCTTGACGGGCACCTCATACTCTTTTTCCACTCTCGTTAGTCCCTTCCCAGTCTTAGGTGTTCTTGCTCCAAATAATCTAATTGTGTTTTAAGAAGAGACAAGGAAGGACAATGAAAAAATTCTGATAATTGTTGAACGCGCTAGCGATTTCTGCAGTGGTCAGTTGTACTGCTTTGTAGCGTTGCTTATCTTTTCAGGCCTGTCTATAGAAGATTAGTTTATAGCAAAAACTAGGTGACACTTTGAAGTTCTCACCAGTTTACTTATTTGTTTACTCAAAATTCATTCTATAAAATAAGTCAGTAAGTAAGTGATATTTTTAGGAGAAATACTAATGATTCCCTAAGGTATGTTTGAAGAATAGTAGTCATCTCAAAATTTAAAATAAGAATTTACTTAGAAAAAATATTTAAAATTGGAATATTACAATAAAAAGTAAGCTTTTACTTAAAAACTATAGAATGTTAAGGTAATGCAGTTTATTAAAGAACTTTTAAAATATGAATTTAAAATATTTATAACAGCTTAATAGTTACTTTAAAATTCCCTGCCACCCCTAAACTCCTTCAGTTCTGATTTCTAAAATAATTTTTTTTAATTCTGAAGCTTAAATTTACTTTTTTCAATGTGAACATGTCCAAGTTCATTTTCTACCTGATTGAAAACACCGTGCTCCTTAACCTGTCGCGGCTCAGCAGAGCAGCCCGGCTGTATTCTTCGGTGTCCTGTGTGACGTGAGGAGTCCAAAGGAAAGGGTATTTGGCAAATTGGTGCCACACTTCAATAAATAGAGACATTTTATTTTTCACCAAGCTAATTCAGTCCAGTTCAGTTAACTCTTCCCCTGTAAGGACAGATCAAAAAAGCAGCCATGAATGAGTGAGTCTGTCATGTGCTGGACACATCAGTGTGTGACTAGAAAGCCGAGCCACAAGGGGTTCTGCCTTTAGAGTTCAGACAGTGCCCCACACAATGGCCCTGTCTGCGGACACGGCTGGGGACTGCTCACGTGTCAGAGGGCTCCTCCGATTGCGCCTCAGGTAGGACGGGGACCAGAGGGCTCTGCAGAGTCCTGCATGCCTGTCAGCCCTTACCACCGCCTTCTTGGGTCCACTTTTCTAATGGGCCCCGACGTGTGTCAGGTTGTCACCGAGTCTCTCTAGCTCCAGACGGTTCAGCAATTGGGTGTCCTTACTTTTATGACTTTGGCAGAATCTTTGTCCTAAATGTCTGTTTCTGAAAAACCCTTATCAACGTAAATATAACACTAGCATTTCTATTTCTTAGTTCAGTAATTTCTGCCCCAGACATAATGAAATGTACACAGTCATAATGTTTGGTCTTCAAGGACCAGGTGGGATGGGTTTTGCGTCTGCACAGGAAACCTTTAGAGAACATTCATGGAAGGAGACGAAAGGTGTGAGGAAATTGCCTGTTGCTCTGCGATTAGGTGTAAGAGCCTCGCCTTGGCGTCAGAACCCTTCTGGGGCTGCTCCCCACGGCTGCCTTGGGTTCCAGTCTCTGGTGCCCAGCGGTGACACTGCTGCCCTGTGCCCAGGCTGTGCCCTGTGTCTTCAGTGTCCTCTGTCTCTGGCCTGCCCACTGATCCTTCGGGTCACTGAGAACCCTCCCTTTTCTTGGACCCGTCACCATGGTAGAGCACATCTTCCTCCAAGTGGTCAAAACGTCCCAACCACCCCTGAGTGCAGCTGGACCGTGGGTTTGCCCCCCGTGAGGGGAGGCGCCCTTTCTGATTAATCCATGTGTCCCGTGTGTTCACAGCTTCGCAGTGCAGCCCGTGCTCACTGTGCTCAGGGACGGGGGCCAGGGCTGCGTGTCACAGGCCGGAGGACAGATGCCAGAGCCATACACCCCCACCAGCACCAGTGGGATGACCACAGCAAGCTACCACGCTTCTTCGTGGCTTGTTCCTTATTCCAGAAATGAAGATTTTACCTGCTTCCTGGGTTGTAAAGATGAAAAGAGTAAATTTGGGGAAAATGTTTTGAACAGTCTAAGTGCATTGTAAATATTTATTACATAAAATGAATGATTGAACCCGTGCTATCTGCCGTTCACCGTGCTAAGTGTTTTACGTGTTGTGAACTAATTTAATCTTCACTGTTGTCTTGTATGGTAGATACTGTTGCCATCCCCACTTTACAGATGAACGAGCCCAGACAGTGAAAGTTAAATAACTTGCTCAAGGTCATGCAGCAAGTACAGGGCAGAACCAGGATTTGAATCCACACTTCCTGGTACCAGGGCCCTCAGCGCCTCTCTGCTCGTAACCGTCGTGGTGTCTGTGAAACCTGAGTGTCAGTCACTTTGTCCTAGAGGTTATCACAGTCAATGGAGGGAGATGCAGCAGAATGGGTTTCTTGGCTGTTGGAGAACAGTGAGCCCTGAGATAATGGTGAAAGGAGAGGTTGGTCCCCTGGACGCTGGTCCTGACCGCCTGGGTGGAGAATGCGAGAGGATGGGAACCGCGTGTGTGAGCAGCTGGTCCCCTGGCGCCCTGGGCTGAGGTGTACTCTGGTGTGATAGTGTCTTCTTGGATTTTGTTTTTGTTGGTTTCTTTTAAGCCACTGTTTTTGTCTGGCTCTTGAGACCTTGCTGGTACAGCGATCTAGCCCGGGACCATACAGAACGCAGTAAAAATGGCGAGACACGGGAAATGAGAAAGTGTCAGCTGCCTCTGCCTGTAAATAGTGCATTCTAGGTATTTAAAACATGTTTCATTCCCTGATGCTGCGTTCCCAGCTATACTGAAGTACTGAATGTATGCCTAGGAGTCTTAGCTGGAAAAGGTCAGCCACCAGTTCAGGAAGCTAGCACTACAAATCTTAGTCATAACGCATGAAGCCTGGGACAGCAGAGAGATTCTTTTGAGATGGTTGTACATGGCATGTATGCTTTGTAGATTTACAGCCTGGGACATGTACCTGCAATAACAGATTATTTTCCAGACCTCATATCTAGTGTCCAGACTTTTTGTGTACAGTCAGAAGTTTTAAAACTGAATTTCTTCAAAGGATTCCAATTATTTAGCTGATAAAGCACAGATAATGTAAAAAAAATATTTTACTGTTAAGTCTTTGGAGGAGGTCTAAAAAGGTTCCTAGGACAGAAATGCTTTGTAGAGGTTATAATGGCTAATACTCTTAAGTGCAGGGTAAAAATTAAACTTGAATCGCAACGATGAAATGTTTACTCATCAGATGGCTTTGAAGTTTAGCTTCTTTTTGGTTTCGGCCCCCTCCTAATGGACATGTTTCAGGGAAGAAAATGATTGCAGCTCTCAGCTGTGATGTTTTTGTACTCTCTCTGTAGAGCAAATCCATTTGGGGGGGGGTCCATTTCGGTGTTTGAGTTTTGAAGGCCAGCTACTTAGAAATCTCATTCATTACAGAGATGGTGCTGACCACTGTGAGTGCGTTCTCACTGATAGGCTAGTGTTTAAAAGGTATTTTTCTAATACCTATAGAATTTTTTGAAAAGTTTGCTTTAACTCTTTTATGCTACAATCTTTCCAACTTAAATTTATTCTCCATTATTTTATATCAGGAGGCCTAAGGTGAGTATGTGCATGTAAAATGAGTAATAATGTTACAAAACTGAATTTTGTGAATAGCTCAATGGGTAAGATGCTTACGTTTAAAGCTGTTTAGAAACTACGTATTTAGAGGTACAATTCTTCAGTTCTGATAATAACTAAGAGGTTTTTCTTCAAAGTTTAATAATTGTAGTGGCTTTAGAATGTTGAGTAGATACTGGTTTTCTTCTAAACCGTGGATGAAATTTCACTCATCGGAGTGATGGAGGACTTTAGACATTGTTACTGAAATGTCGGTTAACAATGTGCTGTTTTGCTTTCCTCCTGTGTGGACTGTGGTACATTTTTAACATTTGTGTTTGTCTTTTGTCACTCAGTTTTCCTATGAACCCGACAAGCAGTGAAGACCTCAGGAAAATTCCGGTAAGTTGTGGAGGGGTGTAGAGAACACCCGGAAACAAACCACAAGCCAGCCTTCTGTCTGTCTGGCCCCCGTTTCTAAAAGGGCCCCCGGCTCCTCAAATCCCCCAGTTGCCTGCAGGTTATAGCTTAGCGTGATCATTTGAAGAGAAAGAAGAAAAGCAAAATTTAGTCTTTATTTTTAATATATGATAGGGTATGACTTCCGTACAATTTCTGGAAGTTCAGGTAAACGTAATTCTGATTGATGACTGCTCAGAGTTTACACATTTTGTTTGCAGACACTTTTCAAATAAATAGGGAAGCTATACGTCAAGGTCAGAATTATAGTAAGTTATGAAATAAGAGCATGTGGAGAAAACGAACATTTTTGTTGTTGCTACTGGGACAAAGACTGAAGAAAGACTAAAACTCTTTGTTAACATTCAACAATAAGAAAAGCGTCCTGGCAGGAGAGCTGTTAACCGTGAAAGTCTCTGAAAGAACCTGTAGAACACTTCACCTTGCTAGTCAGAACAAAACTGTGTATGTTAACAGGCATGCCAGCCACTGGCTAAATGAACTCATGTCTTTGGCAAGGCTTGTTCAGATACCTCGACTTCTTTTTTGTTGTTACTTGGAGTCCAGGTTTGTGTCTGTTCCGAGTTCTACCGCGCCTTCGGTCCATTCTAAATGTACTAAACCTAGGGAAGAGGCTACTCGACGAAAACTTGGGCACGTGTTCTTGGTAGAAAACCAGACTCCCAGTGAGTAACAGAAATAGAGCCTTTATTCCAAGATGCTGGCGGTTGCTGTTTGAACCATCTGTCCTTAAAGTGTGTGATCCAGATGTATAATAAGAGCTTTTTAAAGCAGTAAGATGTCACAGTTTTCTATAATGAGATATGCCCAGAATAAACCATGGTAGTGTATAAACCATTCTAAATGTAGTTATTTCTTTAAAGTTGTAGAAAACATAGAAGCAGAGGCCTTTGTATTGTGTTTTTGCTGCTTTATGTAAATGATTTGTAAGTTTTTATGTTTCATAAATACTCAAGTCTTTATAATATGGCAGACTGGCGAGAAATGTCAGAATGTATGAAGTCAGCCTTTGATCAGGTAGTAAAATGAATTCTATCAGGCGATTACTTAATCTCAAACAAACTGCAACATCAAAAAATCGATTTAATGTGCAGCGATTGTTTATTAAGTAACCTTAATTACAATTTCTATGTGCTTGTAAATGTACTTTTCGAAATCTCGTAATTTATTTCTATAAAAGCATCCTTAGAATTCTTTAAAGAAATAAAATGTGAAAATTGTTTTAGTTAAAGGATTTAAAGGTGATAAAAGAATCCTTGATGTGTGATTATTTTTCTCCGGAATACTAACTATTCTAAATGACAGTTAAAGGATTACTAGGTGTTGTTAATTTACTGCAAGATACAATTAAGAGGAGAAAGCTCATCCTCATACTGATCGTGTTAGAGGAAAGTATTTGAACGATTTTTATGTTGAAGATTATAAGATGTTTGAAGTCATTTACATTAGGTTCTCCCATAATAGCCATCCACCAAGTTATTTTTTCCCCTTCTGGACATAGTATTTTGTAATTAAGTTCGTATGTCTTACATGCTAGTGCCAACACCTGTCGGTGAGAGCGCAGTGTTTAAACAGGAGCAGTAGCCAGTTGAAAGGGCAGTGAGAGCTCTTTAAGGCCTAATTAAGGCCTGAAAGGGAGATGAAGGGAGTAGGACAAAAGATGTGAAAGTAGCTGAGATGATATTCCCAGAGCAAAGTTCCTCATTAGAACAATAATGAGATGATCACAGAATGCCAAGCCTTCATCTTATCTCTCTCTCGCCCCCCTCCAGTTGCCTTGGATGTCAGTTAGTACCCCACCAATATTTGGTTACCAGGACAACCTTTCTTTAAATCTTCAGTTATTTTGAGTCCCGATAATTTGCTTTTGTTCCAATTTAAATATTGTAAAAAACATACCATTTCCTGATGTAAGAAGCTAGGCTGTGTATACAGTACCAACGGATCCCTGATCGCACTCAAATGCTTCTGGACAACTGTGTTGTTTCAGGTTCTGATTAGAAAACTTCATGTTTCCACTCTTCTCTCCCTAATTTCTTGTACCTGCGTATGAAAATTTTTAACAGAGGTTGGGGATGGATGAAAAAGGATTGGTTGTGAAAGGGGAAGAGAGAAGAAAAATTTATATCACATTTCAGTGTGAGAAGACATCTTAAAAACATATGTGCTATTGAAAAGGCCTCAGGGAAGAATACCGAGTACTTAGGAATCCCGCTGTGGGTTTATTGGGGCTTTACCAGTTTGGAAAGTTCTCAATTTTAGATGTATTTCCAATAGTAGTATTAAAAATATCTTTTGAAAAAAATCAATTTTTATCTTTGCCTGAGAGTTTCCCTCTTTAAGCAAAATAATTTTTTGTGACCAGAAAATGTTTTCGTTTTCTGTTGTATATATTAATTGATATTACTCTTTATTATTTTATTTAGAATTATATCAGTAAACAAGAAAATATGTTTATCAATCTAAGAATCTCTTGCCTAATATTAAAAGGTTTACATGATTTCCAAATAAGGGATAAAATATGGAACTAAGCATTAAAACTGTTTTTAATTATATTATATTCTTTTTCAGAATTCAGTTTAGAGTACATGTATTTCTAAGATGTTTTTCTGCCTAGAAACTTGATGCAGAAGTTTGGGGTAAATTTTTCACATAAAAGGACAAATGGAAAATTTATTGAAAAGGTCAGAAATGTATTTTCAGGAAATCTTTCTATAGTAGTATAGACATACACTACTTATATCTAATACATAAGTATTAGGCAGTTGTAGGGGAAAAATAAGCCGAACAGTGGATCTGCATATTTCAAATTGTGACTGTAAAGTGTCAAACAATATTCCAGGATAATAATGGATTATTTTGAGATTAAATTGTTAAGTTGATTTATATCATGGCATTCAATTTAGACTATGTAAAAATAAGATTTTTTTGACATCTTCCTTCCTCATTGTCTTTAGAGAAATGTTAAGGTGTTTCTAGCTGTGTTGTCTGGTGGTACTGGTGTGTGGTGCTAAGGCGATTTTCTGTGTTCATCGCGTACTGAGTTTGGAGAAGTCAGTTTATGTACGTGTAATTTAATTAAGATTAGTGAGACTCATACATGCTATTCTGATGTCAAGTTAAGAGAAAAACATGAAAGTCACCCAATCAGTAATGAATCCTGTTTAGTTTAATGTCACTAATCCCTGCAATTCTCACAAGGATCCCTATTTTTCATTAAATGTTTTATTAGAAAAATGAAACTGCATCAGTTGGATGGTGCCGCTTTTTTAAAATGCAGTGGAGAAAACTTGGTGCGTAGACCAGGAGATTTTGGAGTTAAAAGGGACCTTGGAGACCATCTCATTTATCAAATAGGGAAAGCGAGGCCTGGGTCGGTTTCTGTCTCAGACTTGTGCAGAATTACTCAGGTTAAAGTGAGACACGTTAGCTTATTTTTAATAAATTAAAAATATATACTTACCTGTATTGTATGTCTTATCTTCTGTACAAACCTGCTTAATAGAATAATTATTTGTAAGAATAATTAGAATAGATATTTAGAATATATTCTTATATTTAGAATAAATATAAGAATAATAAGAATGTGGCTAAGGAATTATAATAATGCTTATATCTCCAGACTACTCATGACCAATTAAATACATGGAGAGTATGTGTACTGAGAATTAGTCTCTAAGAGGATTAGTTGACCCGAGAGGGAGGAGAACAGAAAGTGGGTCCACACTGTGTCCAGGGTCGTCCTTTCAGAGCCGCAGAGCGACGCTCCGAAATGTTTTAGGGACAAAGGTAGCACAGCGCATAAAGTCCTATCTGTTCCCAGTTCCTAATGCTGGGACCAAGTAGGTTTTTACAGATATGCATTACAGAATTTAAACCCACTTCCTTTAGCCTTCTCTCTCTTCATTCCGTTGAGCTGGTGGAGGCTCTTACGAAGTCTCCTCTGTAATGTTCCAGCAGCTTTATAACTAATCTCAGTCCCTCCAAACGATTTTACCCACTGCTGCCATTTTAATTTTCCTGGAACTTAGCTTTACTCATTTCCCTCTTGTCTTTGGACACCTTCAGTGCCCTCCTTTTCCCACAGCAGTAAGTCTACAGGTCCTTAATAATGGCATTGAACATCCTTGATGGTCTGCCTGGAACCCACCGTCTCAGCCTTTCTCTGCTCCCCGTCCTGAACCTTGGCTTCCTGCTGTGCTGCACTGATGACCTGTGTGATCGCTGTGCCCGAAACCTCGAAACCTCATTTCTTCCTTTGCACACGTGGAGCCCACCGTTTGAGATGCCCGTTAAACGTTTCTGCCTGGTGCGAGCTGTGGCTTCTCCACCAAACCCGAGAGGTCCTATGGGGGTGGAGAAGTTTCTCCACCCTGAATTTTTTTCATTGTCCTGGGAAAGGAAGTGTGGTCTGGTAACCCGAGCAACGCCTTGTTGTCTGTGCTCTCGCCTGAGCCTCGGTGCGGGTGCCGGCAAAGCCGTGCATGACACCCGGGACAGGGGAGGGCAGAGTTACTCCGTGGCTTTACTCGTGAAAACTCCGGGACACACAGCAGATTAAAGGAGATCCTGAAAATGGGTAAAGACACGTGTAATTCCTATTTTTAAAAAAGGAAGGAAAATGGCCTTTCTGCATTCACTGGTTCCTGTTCCCCGTCCCCACTGTTTAAAGAGAGTAGATACTTTTAATCTGAAAGAGTGAGAGCAGTTTCCGCAGTATTTCAGTTTATTTCCTTAAAGCCAAATGGAAATGTTTCGGAGGAAAGTGATGAAAACCATTTGAAGTTATTGAGTTTAGTAATAGAACTGCATATGAAAGGGCATTAAAATGCTACTTTATATTTGGCTATCACATTTTACATAATGAAAAACCTAATTACTGTATACTGTAAATAGATGTCATTATTTTTAGTACATTCCTGAGAAATATATTTTAATATTAAAATGTTGTGTAATGAACATGAATTAAATCAGTGCCTTTTTCTATTTTGTTTATGTTTGTGTAAAAAGAATTTTCATCAATAGAATGAATTTTACAAAATAAGTCAGTAGTGACATGGAAGACAATGTAGACATACTAATCCTAAATATCAGCATTGTCATGGTTGAACTCTGAGTTTCCTGATAACCAGGGCAAAAAGGGAAATAAGACAAAATACATAGGTGTTACTACTATGAGGAGGAAATGAACTAGTTACTCGAGGGAGAAAAAGCTGTTTGCCTCTAAATTAAAGCGGAAGTTACTCGCATGGGAGCTTCTTACAAGGAAGCCCGTTGCTTTAAGTCTGAGTGCCTTCAGCATTTCATAGCAAGAAGCAGATTTGGTATTGCTGTTTCTGGTAACCTTCTCCAGTCAAAAGGCGTACCATTAAATGACAGTTCAGTGGAAGTGATTTCATGAGGATGCTGTCCAAATGTGTAGTTTTTAGTAGCTTTCTATAGTTCCTCCAAGTTCATTCTCAGAGATCTTTAGGGGTTTTTTAGTTATACATATTATAGAACATTCTATCTGAAGTTATGTGTCAACTCCTTGTTTTAGGACCTTGTCGCATTCTAAGATAGGCTTGTGGGAGAGTTCAGGGTTATAATAAAGACTTGGGCGTGTCCAGCCGAGTGCCGGCCTCAGCATGCAGCAGCCGTCCGAGAATAGAGGGGACACTTGACCAGGGCTTGAAAAACCAAAAGTTGAAGTTCAGGATGCTTCCATTTTGTTCCTGGCACTGTATCACCTAGAGTGACACTCTGTGTCCTGTTCTAGGACGGCAACCCTTTCGATGCCACGGCGGGGTACCGCAGCCTGACCTATGAGGAGGTGCTCCAGGAGCTAGTGAAGCACAAGGAGCTGCTGAGGAGGAAAGACACCCACATCCGGGAACTCGAGGACTACATCGACAACCTGCTGGTGAGGGTGATGGAGGAGACGCCCAGCATTCTCCGAGTGCCCTACGAACCGTCCAGGAGGGCCGGCAAGTTCTCCAACAGTTAGGAAGCCGGTTGTACCCTGCTCACAGCTGGAGGGGAAAGAAGGGAAGAAAGAGAAAGACAGCAAAGGACAGGGGAGAAAAAGAAAGACTTGTCACCGAAAGGGACTACGCTTCCAGATTTCATCACATGCTCTTCTTCCCCATTGTGAAAAGGTGTTTGACCTGCAAATACCAGCAGGGACTATCCAGAGTGACCTCTGAAGTGAGCTATGTAATTTAAACTTTTAAAGTTTAACAGTGAAAATGGGCCAGATTCTCGGTCAGTAAGCAGTTCCTTAGGACTCCCTTAGGTGCTGGAGTCCCCCACAGGCCTAGGAATGTCTTCAAAGGTACATGAATTGTTCCTCAGGAATATATTTCTCACCACTTGCTATGTGACAGTTGATACTGTGGTTGGTTTCCCACATTCAATTTGTAGACAGTTTAGCTGCAGGAATACTGCTCATTATAAACACTACTTAAAAATACTTCATATTTTATATACATATATATGTACATGAATATAAGTTCACGTATATTCGTGTATAAAATACGTGCATATACCTCACGTATACATGTGTTTTTAGGACGTTGAAAAACAACTGCTGCCTCTCAAATTAGGATGCCAGTTCTTAACTTGAAAACGTGTGTGCGTTGTTGACGCACAGCAACCCCCATCCTACTACAGTATTACGGTTTGCACCGGGGAGGTTGCTTCAAGTCCCTCTTGACACTGGGAACCTTGGTTTCGAAATGAGCTCCTGCTCTGGGCCACTCCTGCATCCGACCTTGGCTCTTCATCCAAAGTAATGGTCCAAAGTCCTTTTTTAACTTGATTAACTTCACAGCAGCATGGATTTCTTGAATTCATTTTTTATCTTAACATTTGAGTTTTCTTGAAGCTCTAAGCTGAAGATAAGCTAATGTAATTTGTTTTGTTGAGAATCTGAACGCCGATACATCCCTAGCAAAGAAAATACTCAGAAGTTCAAGCTGAAGATAATTTGGTGGGGGAGTAGGTGATCATCTGATGCCCGGTGATCCAAACCAGTGGGCAAACTCGGGGGGTAAAGCACTCGGCTCGGTCTCCAGTGACATAAGTAATAGAGCAGATGGTTGCGTTTGGGTCCTGAACCAAAGTACCAGTCACTGAAGGAAGACTGAGCTTGCAGGAGAGAGCGCGACTAACGTGACGTTACACATTGCTCTTCACCGACCCTTTTAAGAACTGATTTATCACACAATTATATGTTGGCTTTTGAAATCATTCTGTTCCCCCCCAAAATGTTGACTGCTTCTATGAACTATAAAGATAATTCATAGAAGCAGTCAGCATTTTGTACAAAATTATATTTGTACAAAATTAGTCTGAAATTTGAAGTGAAAAACACTGGTTATAAAAATATTACTAATTACTACTTTTTACCTTAAAAATCTAAAGTACTTGCTATGAAACACTGAATCTGTCTCTTCTGAACTTAAAATGAAACACATTCCTGTATGTGGAGACATGTATTTCTCAATCTTTTAATGAAGTGCATTTTTGTCTAATATGTGTCTCTGCTAAGATTTCATTGAAAGTTAAATACAAAGCAGATATCAGAGTTTTGCTCATTTTAATGATTTGAATTGTATAATACTTGGCTAAGCTTATATTCAGTGGATAAGCTAAAATCCCTTGTTATTTATATTTTCTGAGTTTTTTTAGTTTTCCTGTATGTAAGAGCATACATTTTGAAATTAGGAAAAATTTTCACAAATATTAAACTAAATTTTTGAAATGAAGAAACAGAGAAGGAAAAACAGCTTTACCAACTTTTCCTTCTTATGTATTTCTTTAATAAACCTCCAAATCTGATGTAGAGTTTTATTTTCCCATTTGAAGTCTTAAATTATTTTTTAAACGGTGCCATTTTTAACATTTATTAAATATTAAAAATTCCTAGCATTTATTAAATATTAAAAATTCTTAGCATTTATTTTTTCTGTTGTTAGTATGATTGAAGCTCGTTTTACACTTTTTTTAAAGTACCAAAATCCATGTGTTTTTAGTAGGACGACATATTATTTGCAGAAATTTTAATATGCTTTGGCCAAATTTTTTCTTTATAGAATGAACTGGGATGTTGGTTTTGTGTTGGGGTTATGTTTTATATGAAAGCTCATTAAAAAGGATGCTTTGAGTAACTGCTATTCTCTTTATGAGGAAATTCATTTTTAAGGAGACATTCTTTGCTTATATAAAAATTGTTAAGAATGAGACTTATCCACATGTGAGTGATTTAGTTCTAAGTGACCCAATATTTTTATCTTTAAATCTGAGACAAGAATTCTATTGAAAACTCAATCTGCATTTATCACTGCCTAAAAATGTTCTATTTGGATGTTTATGAAGTTTCACTCATGACCTAGAAGACAACGTATTATATATATTTTCATAGTTTGTCAATATAATAAACTGAAAACCAAAATGTGAACATCAGCTCCCCAGTAAACACATCGGTGTTTCCTGTGTTTGGGCATCAGTGCAAACAGTATTTTATTTCCTAGCATCGTAGAAGAAACGACAGAAAGATCACTTTAGTTTGTTTTTCCAAAATGTAACTTTTAAGTATTAATGGTGTATTTTGTTAGTAGCTTAGAAATGGAAATAAAATATAGGTACTCATTAAATAATGCACAGCACTATAGGCTTATAAATGGATTTTATTTATGCTTAGAAATGCATGCTCAAAAATACTTTCACCAATAAGAGGATTTTTTTAAAAAAATCACAAAATTGGTGCTTATCTCAAACCTAAGTTAATATACTTCTGTTATTAAAATATTTCTATTATTTTACAACCAGTTCCTGTCCCAGCTTTAAAATTCAGTTTTGAAAATACTGAACATACTATACTGTTTTTCCACTTAGGCTTCCATTTCATTCACTGACTCCCAGGGTCCTGTCTTAGCATGGTACGTAGAGTGACGCGTCACCATTCATGAGAAACGCTCACGTGTTGCTTTTGGCTGCTGTGTTCTGCATTGAGCCTGGTTTTGCCGGGCCCCCATGAATGTGGTCTTATCCACAGATTCTACATAACCACGTCTATTGCTTTTGGCAGTAAATGAAGATGTCGTTGTGATTTTCCAGCTGTGAAAATGTTGCCTTGTATTTAAAAGGCTTTCGTGGCTGGAAACCTCAGTAAAACGCAGCTCATTAGTGACAGCCCTGCTTCCTCCTGCCCCCCCTTGCTCACTCCCCCTGCCCACCACCCCCCACCTTGTTNGTTCTGCATTGAGCCTGGTTTTGCCGGGCCCCCATGAATGTGGTCTTATCCACAGATTCTACATAACCACGTCTATTGCTTTTGGCAGTAAATGAAGATGTCGTTGTGATTTTCCAGCTGTGAAAATGTTGCCTTGTATTTAAAAGGCTTTCGTGGCTGGAAACCTCAGTAAAACACAGCTCATTAGTGACAGCCCTGCTTCCTCCTGCCCCCCCTTGCTCACTCCCCCTGCCCACCACCCCCCCACCTTGTTCTTTAGCAAGGAGAATGTGAAAAGAGAAGAACTGTGTTCAATATATCTAGTACCTGTGACACTAGAGCTTTTATTTGCCTCTGGAGCTTTCCAGGAAAAGCTACCTACCTTGGATATGGAAGCGGAGCTGAAACTTTGATGTCCGTGCATTCATATGTCTCGTCGACATGCTAGGTGTCACTGGGGCGTGTGTAAGTGCACATGAAGCACGCTCGCGCTCTCGACCTCTTTGAAGTAGGAGGTGAAGGATCGCAGCACCGCTCGTTCGTGAGGGTAGATGCTAGGTCTGTCAGCACACAGTGGAAAGCCCCCATTTTCACAGATTTATAACTTTCCTAATCCACATGCAGTTATTGGAAGTATTTAATATGCAATAGATAGCACCTTAACTAATTAATCCGCATCTGAAGGGTTTTCTGATGTGTTTATTAAGTGGTGTAGCAACTCTCCAAGCATTAAGCTAGAGTTGGTGTTTTATTTTATTTCTCTGCCAAAAAACCCGCTCTTACCATGGAGTCGAAGTCTGTAACATGATCCATTGGGCCTGTTAATCTTTGAAGCTCCCAGGTGGTTTGTATTTCAAGGTACCAAAAATGCTGCAGATCTAGAAATGTATATATTTAGCAGGTATTGGAAAGATACAAGCATTATTTATAACTGAAGAGTATTACACTTATTAAGTAAAATGCTCTCGTAACTTGTATACGTTTTTGCAGGTACAAACTCAAAAGTATGTAAGCATTGCATAATGTGACAGTTACATAATTTATGTAATCTGATGCATGAATCAGACTTTTTATATAATATATATTGATTTATTATAGTTGATTAAAGTGTTTAATCTTAACTCAGTTGTCTAACTTCTTATTGTAGATAAAACACTGTGGCATATGCACTTATACGTGAGGCTTCCGTGTCTTTTAAAAATACTGGCGATGCCTCCTGTTTGATGCATTGCAGCAGGTGTTCTGTGAGATCTACAAACCCCTTCACTGTGGAAAGAGTTCTGAAAACTCATTGAGAGGCAAATGTCTAAGTACCTTAGAGTGGATATTCTGCGGCAGCAGTGTGAGTGCCCTCTGTGTAAGATACCCCCTCATAGGGATGGAGCTATGGTCTGGTAGAAAATAACAAGTGAGTATTTATGGAAGGCCTATGCCTGGTGTTTTCTCAACACAGCATCCATGCACACCCCTGTCCATCCAAGGCAAGCGGGAATCTCAGGACCCGGGGTGGGGGCGGGGGTGGGTTATGGCAGTGTATTAAGCAGTTGTATTCTGTGTTCTGAGATATGATCCATACATAGCAAGCAGTCTTAGGCATTAGTCATACACATTTGGAACAAGAGATTTCTCTGCAGGCCAGAACGCCTTCCTAGCCTCCAGTTGCTCTCAGTTCAGGAGGACCCATTTAACTTAATCCTTCTCTTCCCCCAGCACACTCCTGGATTATTCTTCTTCCTACCTATTCCTGGTACACACGCTTATTTTTCCTTGGGCTACTGAGACAAAGGTATTTTGGAGTAATTTGGAAGTAGAGAGTTATTATTCAAGCAGAGTGGCTATTTTTCATGTAAGTTTTGTTTTAGTGCGGTGCCTGTCCCAGAAATGTTTCTGTTTGGTTTTTCAAAGCAGTGGGCTTATTTATGGTCTGTGTGCCCAGCATTCTACATTCCCCCCCCCCTCAATAATTTCACATGATAACACAAATGTCATACTTTCACATTTTTATGACCGGCAGAGTTAATGCTTATAAGCACCATCTTTATATGCCTAGAATTACATGGACTAGAAGTATGTGAATCTCTCTGACACCCCTTACAGCCTGCAACTCGATTCTGAAATTTTCCATGGTTTCATCGTTTGTGAGGCATATTCAAAAGTCAGAATTTATGCTGGGAAGCACGAAAGCAAATTTCTCTATCAGAGGTTTTCCATTACAGCGTGTCGTGGACACATGTCAGATAGGGTCCAGTTTGTTTGAACACTAGTATCAAAGTTTGCAAATGATTTATTAATACATTAGATCAGAGTAAGATAGTCATTGTTACAACATTACAGTGTATTGTGCGCTGGTGAGTGACGTCGAGGCGTGAGAGACGGACACCACAGGTTATTTGCAATTCCCGGCCAATCTTAATTGTGCTGCACCCTTAGGGCAGGGATTGCAAACTCGGATGCTTACAGGGCCAGGCAGGTGGCGGTGGATAAGAAGACGGGCCAGGTGTGGCAGAGGAGGGACTCCTGGGGACAGTGGCAACTCGGGGAGCCCGTTTTTCTCACTAAGAGTGGGCAACAGCTGTGCGGCCATATGGAAGTGAAGGCCAGGCCAGGGCTGCTCAACGTGATCTTTGGAGAGAAACCGAAACTACGGATATTTATGTGAAATATGATTTCCAAATGTGAGCAACTTATTCTTGATTTTTTTTGTAACAAAAATCTGAGGGCCACCAGTTTGCAATCTCGTCTTCAGCCAGTCACTGGTGCCAAGGTGCCGTCTTGCATCCTCTCCTTGTCTTCATGGTAAGGACAGTCCAGAGCAGTGTGGTGGTTTCCTTCTCCCGCAAATGATCGTATGTTTATCCAAAGACTGGCTTGGTCAAGGGGCACATGGAGGGGGGAGCTGGTGTGCTTTGTAAGACAGAAGCCCAGTCCAAACCTTGCTTGTGGGAGGGAAGGAGGAATAATTACTCAGTGGGTGCAAAGCTTTGGCTACACGAGACGACTGAGTCCCGAGATCCCCCATAGAACATTGTGCCTGTAATCCACAATACTGTATTGCACATTTAAAATTGTGTTAAGAATGTAGATCTTAGGTTAAATGCTGTTAATTAAGGAAAAGAAGACTTTCTCCAGTGTGCCCGTCCCCGAGCGTGACTGGAAAGGTGCTGTTCAGGGAGAACCATACAGGTATGTAATTGAACTCCAGTCCCCTGCTCCAGTGGTTAGAGTCCTCGAATGTTACCCCAGGGTGTGTCACCTACCTTTCTGTGGTGAGCATGCATTTTCAACATTTATGATGGTCTTGCGTCTCGGTAAAAATTGTCCGAAAACTACTAGCGTCCCGAAGATCAGTTGAGTTCACAATACCAGTATTGTGCTCTGTGGAGGTCAAATCAGGTGTGTTGTATGGTAATTTCCAGTACTCTAAGGTTGATGTGTTTTCATAAGGTTTGCAGGTTATGAAATAATGGTTTTCACTTAAAACATGGTGGCCGGTGATTCCGAAGTTTGATTTTATGCATTAACCATTTGAAATTCCACCGTACTGTTCGACTCGAGCCAGATGGAGAAGGGTGGATGCCTCAGACCACTGGTTTGCCACTGTTGCCTCAGGCAGCAGTGTGGTGTTGCTGGGGACTTGTGAGAATGCAGATCCCCAGGCTGCCCCACAGCCAGTAGGTCAGAAACTCGGGGGGGTAGGACCCACAGAGCCCTGTGAATAAGCCCCCAAGGGTGTTTCAAATGCATATTTGAGAACCGCTGAAATAGAGACCGCCCCCCTTTTTTTCTTGGCTTAATGTACTTTACAGGATCATTGTTTTTTGCTTAATGTAACTCTGCTTGTTTTTTCAGTTTTTTAATGAGTATTTTGTACTTTAGAGAAACTTAATCTCCATGATGAGACTTCATAGCGGTAGAATGTTCCTAAGGTACACACCTTGCATTATGCGAAGTGGATGCAGGCGCGCAGAGTACTGATTCATGGACGTGATGGGTTTTGTTTGTGCAGTACGGTTTGCTGTCGTGATCGAGAAGGGAAACAGCGTGGGTTTAAAGTGAAACTGCAGAATGGCCTCCTTTCCCTCGACCTTGGCTAGGCCACGTTGGCTGAAGGAGGGCATCTCTTCCAGCCTCCCAGAGGCCGTTTCCTGAGGCCACAGACAACAGTGTGGAAGAGGGGAGAGAGCCAGTGGGGCCAGGCATGGAATGTGGGAGAAGCACATTTTGAATATACGTGTGAAGTTGGGTAATGAGCCTTAGTATGACAAAGCCGACTTGTGACTGTAGGTGGGAGGTTTTGCTTAACAGGCATTCTGTAACTTGGCTAGCTACAGTCGTTTTGGCAAACAGTTCAGCAAAGGTTTACATTCTTTTCACAAAAAATGCTGAGTCGAGCCCTTGTTTGTAGGGAAATCTAGAATGAAATTTCAGACTCTTGCCTGATCTTGCACAAGTAGTAGAAACACCCAATGATTAGGAAAAGGTCATTCCACAGTAGGTTAAGTAACATCATTTCAAACAAGCGTGGCAGGAGAGAACGCCCACCAGAATATTTAATGGCCTTCACTCCTCAGAGGAATTATGGTGAGAACATGAACAGCGTAAAATGGGTCCGAAGACATCTGAACACTGGCAAAAGTTGCTGGGTTTGGGTTTTTTTAAAACTTTTTTTGTTTTAATCATCATGCAAACCCCCAGTGGAGACGTCAGTGGCCAGCATTAGCCCCTCATGAAAGGAGCTGGTCACCAGACCCTCAAAGTCACAGTGGATTTCGAATCCTCAACTCGAATGATACGGTATCAACCTCTTTCAGCAAAGTTTTGCTCAAGTTATTCTAGAGAGTAACAAAATTGGCTTACAAGTTTCCTCTCCTCTCCCAGTGATGGAGGTGTTAATTGGGGGTGTGGGAGGTGGGGGGAGCGTGGCAGAGAAAGCACCTGGTTGGCTGGAGGAGAGAAGAGGCGGGCTCACAGGTGAACTAGCTATCGCCCTCGGACTGAGTCAGGGGGCGCTCTCGGAGACCATGCCCGATGAGCACCTCTGGTAGGAATGAATTTGTTTTTTATAAACCATTCACAGGTCCCATAGCACATTTCATGTTTTTATGTTTACATTTAAAGGTTTTTTTAAGTAATGTACTGTTATTGAACATCTTTCATGATTTATAAGCTGTAAAATATTTTAATCCCTGACTCATTTGTTTACCAAGCTATTCACTTAATGCTGTGCAGTATGTAGCACTTGAGACCATCTGTTAGGAATATTTGAATAATATGCACACTGCGAAGATATGTACAGCAAATAAAGCTCAAAACACATGAAATATTCAGAAAGAGTTTGTGAAGACAATCCATGTATTTTAATTAAAGAAAGATGTGATCTGAAATGGAGCGGTCTTTTCCAAAAATGAAGCTCTCTTCTTACTCTGGGCAAAGCGCTGTGCCGAGGTGGCATTAAGAGGTCATTTTGACTTGAAGTGTCTAGACTTGAAATTATTGGAGTTAATACTAATTAGAACTACGCTTATAAGAGCTCTTCTGTGAGTGTGGGAAGTTACTGCAGGGAGCCTCCGGGAGCGACAGCGCTGTGCTTTGCGAAGCAGGCCAGAGAAGGAAGTCGGGCCCAGGGCACTCTGGGGTCATCCCTGGAGGAAGGGTGTGGGGGAGCCTCGGGTTTACTCTGGAACCCGAGTGGAGTTTACTCGCGTGTCTGGAACAACTGTGAGCTGGGTGCTGGGACTCTCCTGTGAGACCCTAGGCCTCAAAGGGTACTCCAGTCCTGTTGGAGCACAAGGCTTTTTGTTTCTTTTTCCCCTCCGCACCGGCAGAGGATGGGGGAGGTTGGCTTCATGTGTGAATTCCCCACAGCAAGGGGCCTTGTGAACGATTGAAAACTGAGGTTTTCTAAGGCATTCGGTCTCATGGAGACGCCTGGATGCTTAGACCTTGTAGCCGGGAGTGACTAAATCTTAGTTCCAAGTTCTAAGGAGCCTGGCTGTCCGAGGGAGGCTTGTTGTTCACTTCGAGGTCACACCACGTGATGAGCTGTAGCCTAGACACCTGTTGTGGTGCCTCCTTGAAGAATGTCCCAGAATGGCATATGCATGGGACAAGATTCAGTCCCCACCGCGCCGAGGGGCCGTCCCACAGATTGTTGGTCAGTCCGGGCATTCCCTCTTTGCAGGTGCCTTCTTGCTCTCACCACTTTCAGCTGTGTTTTGATGCCTCAGCCAGGCTTCCTTGGAATTAAACCTTTTTCTTACTGGTCTCATGAGCAGCAGTGACCCCACTCATGGGTGCCCCTGACACGTACAGAGCCCATCTCTGGCTAAAGCCACCAGACCACCGCGGCGCCCCACATCTTATAGCTGATTGGCTGTTGCATAGATAGCACTATTTTAGGATATTAGCCTATTACTTTAACCTTCGGTATGATCTTTACCTTTCAACGTTATGACAGAGTCTCTCACCGTTTACTATTCTATTTTTCGCCTCAAGTCTGGGTTCTCCGTTCTGTTGACTCTCACAGACTCCCAGTAGTTGTGCAAGTGCCTTTTCATCGTCTCTGCACGCAGTTCTTCCTGCCTGTGGAGTGAATCTGGGTTGAACGGGCTCCGCCTACATCGCTCCTCAGTTTGGCAGTCCCTCGTGTTTGGCCTCCGGTGATTCAGTGAGTAGTTAAACACATTGCAGTGCGCATGTCTAAATGGCCCATTTACTCCAACCTTTATATTACTATCCATATTTCTCCTTGTCCAGACTCATGTATTGAATCATTTGGAACTGTGTGTATCTTTGTCAGTCACCTCAAAGCTTTCGTGGGATGGAGCATCGTATGAACAGTGTTTTCTTCTGACATTTGTTCCAATCCTGCTCATTCCTTTCCACCAAGAGTCCCCCGTCTAACCTTCGCTGACCTCCAGCCGACCCCCATCTTATGCATTTATTTGTCCTTGTTTGGGGTCTAATAGTCATTTTATAAAAATATACAAAAGTTCCTGGAAAGGAGTGTGTACCCCTAGTCATTGTAGCCCCGACACTGACTCCTGGCACTGTCTGTGCTATGTAGATGGTACTCAGATATTTGTTGAATGAGTGATCAAATTATTGTTATTAAGATCTATATGGTCGCTGTGAATATCTATTACAAACAATGACAGTATCTTATAAAGGAGCCACCTTTAAAAAATGAATAAAATAACAGCTTGTTTGTTTATATTTTAAACAGGCACTGGGAGTTGAACCTGGAGGAGAAATGGTTACTTCAAGACCATGGCCATGGTCAATGGGAAATGGGCAGAAATAAATGTGCATCTCAAACGATAGGCGGTCTACCCGAGTCGGATACGCGGGCTTACTCAGCTTCTCCATTCATTGCATTTCTTTATCTGAGTGAGGGCTTATCCTGTCCCACTGCAGATACTTGTTCACGTGTCTGTGGGCCCTGCTCCGCTGATGCATACTGACCGGAACAAAATAGCTGCTCATTTTGCTCTCTGCCACTTACAGGTCACATGTCACATGCCAGGTCCTCCGTAAATGCATGCTAGAGAGAAAGAAGTGGAAGGAGGAGTTTAGTGGCTGGTTCCTTGAAATACTGTGTAAGAAGGTTTTGCTTTTTTTGTTGGATGGCAGCATGCTGAGATTTTAATTATCTGCACTTCAAAGTAGTGCGATCATGGCTATATAAAAACACTATTGTCCGTGATGGAGGGAGGAGTTCTTATTCTAATTTGACTTATATTGGTAATTAATGAGAAAGAAAGAAACCTTGAGTGGTCCCTAATTGAAACAGGGAGTACATCAATCAACTTCTGATTAGGAGTCTTCTGGTAACTAGATATAAAAACAAGTTTTCTTAATTATATCGTGATACAAAAATAAAGAACTCATTTTCATGAGAGCACTAAGTAAGATCGGCTTTTTCTGACTGACTGAAGTGCTTTATTTAACATGTCTCTCATTGAACAGTCAGGGAGCCCTGAATAAAACCTCAGTGCAGCGCGGTAAACACATTTTGTCTTGGGAGTTAGTTGACCGATTACCAGTTGCTGCTGTGTCCTGGAAGTTGGTGAAGATTCCTTTGGGCCCTCCCATCCATCCGTTGATCCAATCCAATATCCATTCTTCCTTTCCTTCACTCACCAGACTGATAACCATGGTCAGTGACTGGTGTCTCCTGTGGGCTCGTGGAGTCCCTGGGCCCTGCACTGCCCCCTTAAGGAACAATTTTGGATCTCTTAAAGGCCTGCTGACGCTGAAGTAGCCAATCGAGTACTCTCTCGGGTTAATCCCAGCAGCACCAGTTGGTGCCGACCCAGGATTATCTTGTGAGGAGCGCCACCTGGACCCAGTAGCAGGGAGGGAGGGCTGATAATGAGCTCACGCGGTGTTCCTGTGCTGCTTTTACCTGACTCGTGAGTTTAATTCTGAAACCTGGGAGATGCTCCGAGGAAAACTGAAAAGCAAAACCGGAGTGATCTGTAGAATAGGGAGAGTTCTTTCAAAAATGACAGGCAATGGTGCACATGGGCTATTGTTCCCCTTTCCTGCCTTGCCCAGAACTTCCTGTCGTTCTACACTTGAAATTCCAACCATATCGTTTAGAAATGAAAGATGAACGAAAGTAAATTTCATCTGAGAAACCTTGTCAATATTTTTGATATGTGAGTTCTTCAGTTTGGGGGGAAAAGAAGTTCCGAATCGCTGAATGGAGGAAGAGTTGTATGTAAAAGGATTTTTTCCCCCTGTAGCTTCTAAATTGAATAAACTAGCTGAAGACTTTTCAAAACCAAGACTTAATGATGTCTGAGTTAGCCTCTTTATTGAGAATAATTACCTTCAAAAGATGAAAAACAAACATCAAAGCAGTGGGGAAAAGATGGGTCAATCAATAAATGGACTTAATGCAACTGAATGCCATCTGGAAAAAATACGAATTCCAATCCACACCTCACTCTTCACACCAAAACAAATTCTACATGGATTAAAAATTTAAATAAAGGGTGAGAAGTACCAAAAATATTGGAGTTTTATTCTGCTTTGCTTCTTAATTACCTCAGAGCAGAGAAATCCTCTTTTTTTTAAAGATTTTATTTATTTATGTATCTTTAAAGAGGGGAAGGAGAGAGGGAGAGAAATACCAATGTATGGTTGCCTTTCATGCATCCCCTGCTGGGAGTTGGCCTGCAGGGGACAGGCCTGCAACCCAGGCATGTGCCCTGACTGGGAATCGAACCTCGATCCTCTGGGTCTCAGGCCTGTGCTCAGTCCACTGAGCTACACCAGCCAGGGCTAGAAATCCTCTTTATTCAAGTCACAAAACCTAAATGCTATAAAGGAAGAGTTGTATTTGACTACATAAAACTTTTCAAACATTTGAGCAACAAAAAATACTATAAACAAAGTCAAAGGGCAGCTGACAAAATAGAGAAAATATTGCAACATGTATGACAGACATGGTCTAATTTTGAATTATATGAACTAAATATACCCATAAGATATATGTCTAAATATATCTATTTAGATATATGGCTAAATATATCTAGTTCATATAATATATCTATCGCATGAACTAAATATACCCAGATATGTCTAAATATACCCATAAGAAGAAGATGAGCCACTAGGAAAAAATTAAACAACAAACAGGCAGAAGAAGAAATCCCAAGAGCCTTTTAAACATCTACATATTAGAAAAAATAAGATGCCATGTCTCACCTGTCAAAGTGCTCAATGCTGTTAACGCACAGGCCTGCTGGGAGAAGGGGACAGGAACTCCCGTCATTTGGAGTAGAATGAGACAGGCTCTTTGGAGGGCACAATATCTATTAATATCTTAAATGTGTACCCATTTTGATCCGGCAATTTAACCTAGGAATTTACCTGAGATGTTTTGGGATGTGTACGAGGTCGTGCTTGCTATAGTGACGGCTGCAGCATCATGGATAATAACGAAACACGAAACTGGCGACCAGGGTATCTAATAGAATAATGCTGTGCATTAGGTAACAAGCATGCGCTCTGTATATAAGCTGATAGGGCAAATATCCAAAACACATGGTTAATGGGGAAGGTAAAGACATCGGGAAAGTATAGAGTGCTCTGGGAATTTGCATGTTAAAATATGTACAGGTACGTGTGGGTTTGCAGGAACATTCCTGGAAGAACGTGTAAGACGGCGGTTATTTCTGAAGGATAGGACTGGGTATTTGCTTTCGAGACATAACGTTTTTTTTTTTAAATAAACCCTTTTTGGTCATTTGAATTTTTCATCACATACACAAACCATTTTGGGATTTAAATAAGATGCATCTTTTGCCCAATCTCAGGAATACGTGGCTGTGACCTGGTTTGAGACTTCGGCCAGTTTTTATGTAAGTTGGGGGTCTGTCTGTGGGAAATAACATGTAGGGAGCCTCGAGTGAAGCACTGGCCTGCTGCGGGGAGTGGCTCACCATCTGGCCGGGAATGGGGGTCAGGCTCCTCCATTTTCAGAACTGTCAGCGTTCCCACTCCCGCATCTGGCGTCCAGAACCCGCGGGGCCCTGCAGCGCACACAGCAGCCCCGGGACCCAGGCTCTCCGGGAAGATGGGTGCTGCTCCCGCCACAGAGCCCAGTGCAAAGTGCCCATCGTGTTTCTGATGCCCAGTTCCTTTCAGAATTCAGTCCAGGAACTGCCTTTTCCATGTTCTCTGTGCCTTGGACAGCGAAGCCCTAGAATTCAGCGTCTTTCTCAGATTGATTTCTTTGCCTGGAATCTTACCATCAGATGCAGTGTTCGGTTCATAAATAGATGTGTAGTAGCTATTTTATTGATCTGGGTGTGACCATAATAGCTACTGGAAAAAAAAAAGTGTTTTGGTAGAAACCGTGACATCAGCATGGAATTGAAGTAAAGAAACAAACAGTCTTCATGCCATGCCAATGGCGGCCTTTTCTGTGTGTGGGTGAGATAGAAGGTGTGTCCTCCTGGGAGAGACTGTGTCTCCCGTGCGTTATTCTTGCCAGAGCTATTTAATGGGACTCGGACCACGAGAAAGCAATCAGACAAATCCAGAGTGTGACGGATGCTAGTCAGTTAGCTTAAAAAACGTCACTGTCCTGAAAAACAATAAACGCACCAAAAAGGCCACCCTCCATTAAAATAATCTAATGAGACATAACCAAATGTATTGCGCAAATTTTGGATTCTGGATTTTTTGAAAGCTGAAAAGAAAGATTTGGGGGGGAAATTGAATATAAACTATATATTAAGTAAAATGAATGTGAACTTCCCCAGGAATGTACTAGAGCGGCCTGAAAAGTAGGAAGCGCATGTGGACGTGCGTAGGGATGAAGCACTTGTTTGCAACTTGTTTTAAAATGGCTCAGGAACCGGACGTAGCTCCAAAGCCAAAGTGAAGGTGTCGTTCATTTGTAAATCAAAGTGAAGGATGTATGGGTTGTAGAGTGCACCGTTCTTCCACCTCTTCTGAATGTTAGAGGTTTGCAAGAGAAAAAAGTGGAGAGGAGAAAATGTGCCATGACTCACAGTCACACTGTTCATACACATATTTATAGCAAAGAAATGGAAGAAAAAAGATTTTTTAGGTTGGTCTCTTTTGCTTTCCCCCATCCCTCCTAATTTGACATCTATTCCTTGCTATGCTAATAACAGCTGAGGACACTGGAGAGGTAACATCCCTGGCATCCCCGGGTCACGTGACTTCTTTTGCCTGACAGCAGGCAGGCTGGTGGGCAACGCCCGGCCCCTCTGCACCTGCCCCCTCCCTCCTCCACCTCTGCACTCCGGTTTCTGCCAGCCTCCTTGACCTGCCTCCTTTACACCTTATTCTGGCGGGAGAGTTTCAATCAGAGTCCCAGGTGGCTTGTTTTTCTCAACCTTTGCCCCCACCCTCCCCCTTCCCTTTCACTCCCAGGTGTCTCTGCTTTCAGACCTCACAGCCCACCCCCCAAGCCTTTGTCTAATTAAACTGAAGTGGTGCCACCTGGCGAAGTCTTTCTTCCCGGGCCTCTTTGGGTGGGTTTTTTTTTTTCCTTTTTCCCCTCTGGGGCTGTCATGAGTTTCTTGTCAGCATCTTTGGCCTTTCCCGCCCTCCTTTCCCCTAAGCTGGGTCTGTGGCTCCCCAGGTGTCCAGCTCTTGGTTGTGATGTAAATGCTGATGGGCTTTTCAGGAACCTGAAAGGCCTGGTGGAGACCTGCCTCACTCCTTCCCAGATCTAGCTCCCAACGTGGATGCCCCCTAGGTGTTTCCAGTCACCTGCGAGCACTTTTCAGCAGCGTCTTGGCAGGAAGGTGCCTGTGCCTCTTCCTTCCTGGGGGCCTCCCGCCCCTTCTCACCCTTGTTTTGACCTTTTCACTTTCAGGCTTTGAAATTTGACTCCAAAACCTTTCCAATCATTCCTCTGGAATCCCCAGGACCCCCCAAACGACACCTAAAACAAATAAATCTTCAACAGTGGAGGCCAATGGGAGGATTTATGTTCTGGGTCCACTCAAGCGAGGAAGCAGATTCATGGACCAGTTCTTACCTGGATTTGCCAGATTTGAGCTGTATGATTAGTACAGCGACTCTAGTATGAAATGTATTGGGAAGGGAAATGGAAGCTCGAAAATTATTGGGACCCAGGGGCAGTCATGCTTTGTGCTGGAACATGTGGTTTGCAACTTACTGGGGACCTTCCTTGAATATTCCGACAAACTGGCATTCTACACTAAGTACAGGTAACTAAGGAGCATTCACACTACCTTCTACTGATTCCTGGATACTCTTAATGTTTCCAACATTTGAGGAGCAGCGATAAAGAGAGGTAAACAGAGAATCTGAAAAACTTGAGTTCTAGCCCTCCCCGTTTTTGATGAGCATTGTAATTTTGTTCAAGTCCCTAGACGTGCTCGATTTTGTTTCTCCACTTTTTAAAATGAGGAAGTGGGTTAGGGGTTGGCAGATTTGATGATCTCCGAAGTCTTCCCATCCCTAAAACTCTGAGACTATAAAATCCAGCGGTCTGGGGTTTTACCTTCTTTCCAACTTTTTTTTTTTTTTAGGAAATGCCTTTTAAACCTTGAGAGGGCTTTATGTCTTTCTACTTCTAGTATCTCAGTGTTGAGCGACCGAAGCTCACCTGAAGCCAGCACTAGAACAACATCAAATGAACTGNTCAAGTCCCTAGACGTGCTCGATTTTGTTTCTCCACTTTTTAAAATGAGGAAGTGGGTTAGGGGTTGGCAGATTTGATGATCTCCGAAGTCTTCCCATCCCTAAAACTCTGAGACTATAAAATCCAGCGGTCTGGGGTTTTACCTTCTTTCCAACTTTTTTTTTTTTTTAGGAAATGCATTTTAGACCTTGAGAGGGCTTTATGTCTTTCTACTTCTAGTATCTCAGTGTTGAGTGACCGAAGCTCACCTGAAGCCAGTACTAGAACAACATCAAATGAACTGTATGCAAATCCAAGGCCAGAGCATGGAGGAGTCACCGGCCGAGCGTCAGCACCCAGGTGTCCCCCTCACAGATCTGATTCTCAGGGGGGCCCCTGGCAAACGCTCCCGGACGCCCAGGCCTGCGCGTCTGAATTCGCCACCGCGGAGCAGGGCCTGGTTTCATCACCTCTCCGTCAGTGTTTGATGATGGCGACTTTGATCTGAGCCCGAAAGCCCAAATCAAAGTGATCTTTTGTTTAATATTTGTCACACATCCGGAAATTCTGAAACCCAAAACAGAATAGAAAGCACCATAACAAGGACTTTTCTCTCCAGCCAATTAAGGTCGCTAAAGAACAGCATCCTGACTCAAATAGTTGCCTAGGCTTAGAATTACTGAGTTGCCCCAGCAACAGGTTACAAAAAAAGTACACCAAACCATGTCCGTGAACAGAAGAGGAAAGCAAATGTACACATCAAAGTCTAATCTAGTAATTCCTTTGACAATAACATAATTTAATCAACACAGAAGGAAGATCCAAAAGGTGGATCTAAGTAATGACCTGAATTTTAGTTGGTTACAGGGTTATTGCCAACAGTTACACTCTGGCTATCCCAATAACAACAGAGTTGAAAATCCAGCCCTAGCGAAGCCCACAGAGATCATAAGACATGTCATTTTAAAACCACGTTTCTCCCCCATTTTACCAAGCATTCACCGCAGCCGGTGTAGGTCTCCAGTTTTCACCATGCTTCCTGGAAGGAAAAACATCTGCAACACTTGCAGCTCCAGTCTGAGCCTCCATGGCGGCGGGAGGGGGTGTGGCTTATCTGATGCGCAGGTTTGGGAAGGGAGCCGAGCATCCTGCCAGGCAGCCTGTCCACAGGGGGCACGCATTCTGGGGCGCCTCAGCCACGCAGTGAGCTCGGGGGCAGGCCCTGCATCTTTAGGGGGACCTCTAGTTGGCCAGAGCTGCCCCGACTGAGGGGCCAGCTGTATCTAATTCAGGATGAAGGACCAAAAAGGCCACTCTAGACACACAGGGAAGCCACGCCCTCTAATTCAGTTTTACCTTTAATAAAGTTGATAATTTTGCCTCCAGTTTTCCGACTGCTCCATGCGTCTCAGATTGGGGAGAAAAGTGTAATTTATGTGGCCCCGGCAAGTCCAATAAGCCGATCAACTCTTACCTGGGGGGAGCCAGGACCTGGGTTTATAAAGAAAGTTAAGCCCTGGCTGGTGTAGCTCAGTGGATTGAGCGCGGGCCTTCAAACCACATGATCGCGGTTCGATTCCCAGTCAGGGCACATGCCTGGGTTGCAGGCCAGTTCCAAGCAGGGGACTCACGAGAGGCAACCATACATTGATATTTCTCTCCTTCTCTCCTTCCCTTCCCCTCTAAAGATAAATAAATAAAATCTTTAAAAAAATAAAAAAAATAAATAAAAAAAAGAAAGTTAAGACTCAGTCTCCATCCTGAGCAACCTCAGGTTTAGGCTTATGAAATTCAACTGAGTTCGTTTTCATTGTGAACAGAGTTCTCCCTCACTCTTCTTTTGGTCTCCTTGGGCGTTGTCATTCTGTCCTAAAAATAAACAGCTTTGCATTTCTAATATGAATGATGGTGGAACTATTCCCGTTCTCTTCCTGCTGCTGTTGGGTTTTAGCAGCTCACACAGAACCAATTTGGTTGTGTTTGTATTAAAACCTCCTTAACAAGAGAAACAGAAGGATTAGCTTCAATACAAACAGGGGCAGCATTCTGAATGTGTTTAAACAAGTTTTCCCCACTGATAAATGGAACTACTGGGTATCATTTTCAACTAGACTGACAAGGAAAAATGGTCATCAGTTCCCCTGAAGAATTTGTGCAATGCTCGAGGCAAGTTGCAGCTGGATCCTCTTAAAGAAATCAATCTTTTCTCCTAAATGGCTCGTATGGAAGACCATTGAAATCTATGCAGCTCTTCGGTAAATTTATTCAATTAGAGGGATTTTTGATATTTTAGCAAATATTAAATTAGCCGTAATATTCTTGCCATGTCAGAACAGACACCAAAGCACACCGCTCCCCAACGGCCCCTTCCCAGAGCCAGAGGCCACAGCGGAGGCAGCAGAGCCCTCCCCGCCTGCAGGCAGGTCTCCGTGTAGATGGATGGAAGTGACTTTGCTGCACTAAATGCTGACAAATTCGCTTATCATTCATGATAATCACTCCTGCTTCTCTAGGGGGGAAAAAATGAAGTGCCTCGGTATTGGGGGATTATCCTGAGCCACACTAAAAAGGAAGAAAATCACTTCTGTAATGACGAGGCAACATTAGTCAGGATTGTACCAGACCATTGTTTTCTTGTTAAAGTACAGTCACTTCTCGGTGTCCACAGTGCATTTCGTCTCAACTGGGGACTGTGACTTTTTCTTTTTTATAAAAGTCATTTTAAAAGGTTCACCATTTATGTAACTTTCTTTCTTTCTTTCTTTTTTTTAATTCACAACCTCACAGTAGAGAGCACCTCTGGTTCCCACCCAGGAAGTACGTTCTAGCGATTAGACGGCTGAGCTGGACAGACGGGAGCACGTGACAGGCAGGAAGGCAGTCCTCAGCCCTCCCCGCTAGTAGGTGGAGGTCAGAATGGAGGAGGCAAAGGCCTCAAAGATTTTGGGCTTGCCTTTCAGCGGGTGATGAGTCAAGTCTAAAATGTGGAGAATCACCTGCCTTTTCAGGTCTGAGGGTGAACACACAGAGTTTTTAGAGTCTTTGAGGTTCCCAAGAAAAATGATCATGTTGATTTGGAAATACTCATTGGGTTTAGAACGATGATATAAAGAGCAATTCTCTACAGTGAATTTGTAATTAGACTTACATTTTTTGTAACTTTTATTTTAATCCCCACCCAAGGATATGATTATTGATGTGCGTTTAGGGGCCGGGTGGGGAGGGAGAAAGAAACATTGTTGTGAGAGAGAAACATCAGTTGGTTGCCTCCCATATATGTCACAACCACCGGGTATCCAACCTGCACCTAGGTTTGTGCCCTGGCCGGGAATGAAACTCTCCACTTCTTGGTGTGTGGGGTGATGATCCAACCAACCGAGCCATCCTGCCAGGGCTCAGTTTATTACACATGCAACCTTAGATTTTCCTAATCGAAAGCTATTTTCTTTGTCAGCCTCATTAACGCTCCATGGAATCACCCACAAACCCAGGGTTTTGCAGTCACCTGTGAAGCGAGTGTCTCTAGGCCCACTATGTGCACCAGGCTCACTGTGTGCCCCAGGGGACCTGCTGGACTCAGAGAATCCAGCAGTGAAGACGAGGACCGTCCTCGTTCTCGTGGGATTTCCCACGCAGGGGATGTGGCGGCGGCGGACGCACAATCATTGGCTCATGATTGCAAGTTGTCATAAGTCTGAGAAGAAAAAGAGTGGACGGGGGTTGGGGGGCGGCGGCGGGTCAGTGAAGTGGAGGAGTCTCCTTCCCAAGTCTGTGACCTCCACCAGGAGTCCTGAGGCCCGGAAGACAGCCTGGTGATGGGGGAAGGAACAGTACCTACAAAGGCCCCAGGGCAGAAAGGGGTTTGACAAATTTTCCTTGCACATTTTATTTTATTTTTTTATTATTTTCGTTTTATTTTATTTTTAATATTTTACTGATTAGGCTATTACAGTTGTCCCATTTTCCCCCTTTATTCCCCTTTGCCCCGCACCCCCTCTCCCACCTGCATTCCCCACTTTAGTTCATGTCCATGGGTCGTACATTGGCTTCTACATTTCCTATCCTATGCTTGAGCTCCCCCACCTATTTTGTACCTATCATTTATGCTTCTTATTCCCTATACCTTTCCCCCCTCCTCCTCCCGCTCCCCACTAATAACCCTTCGTGTGATCTCCATTTCTGTGATTCTGTTCCTGTTCTAGCTGTTTGCTTAGTTTTTGTTTTTTTAGGTTCAAGTGTTGATAGTTGTGAGTTCATTGGCATTTTACTGTTCATAGTCTTGGATCTTCTTTTTCTTAGGTAAGTCCCTGTAACATTTCCTATAATAAGGGCTTGGTGATGATGAACTCCTTTAACTTGACCTTATCTGGGAAGGGCTTTATCTGCCCTTCCATTCTAAGTGATAGCTTTGCTGAGTAGAGTCATCTTGGATGTAGGTCCTTGCCTTTCATGACTTTGACTACTTCTTTCCAGTCCCTTCTTGCCTACAAGGTTTCTTTTGAGAAATCCACTGACAGTCTTATAGGAACTCCTTTGTAGGTAACTGTCTCCTTTTCTCGTGCTGCTTTTAAGATTCTCTCCTCTTTAATCTCGAGTAGTGTAATTAGAATGTGCCTTGCACCGCCTTTTAAAATGAACCCTTCCTTCCAGGTGACTTAGAGCAGATACCTTCCAAGGGATAAATTGTTGTAAATGCACATCAGACAGACCCCTGCGTGGGTTTTAAGGACCCACCTCTGGACCACAGAAATGACCCAACAACCCCACAGGCATCCGAGGATAAGAACACTTCAGAAACAATTTAGTGTCAGATACTCTGCGAGTATCTGACAGTAAATTCCACGCCGTCACTGCTCAGAGAGAGCATGACTGCTGCCTTATCTTAAAAAGCTACAGTTAAATAGGCCAGGAGTTTAGCGAGTTTTATTTTTATGCGAGGGCATGCAAATAGGCACCAGCCCCTCCTGGGAAATTGATGTCGCTGAACATCTGTGCTCACATTCCTTTTAAAAATAAGCAAGCAAATCAAATTCTGAAAACAAAACCCTTTGCCTAGATTATGTTCTCTATCTCTCAGCGTCTTCATTTGCCGACCTTTCCTTTGGATATTACAAGTCACATTTATCGGGACTCCTGGGCAGGGCTTATTATTTATTTGACTTTTGCTTTTTAAATGACCTTTTGCTTTTCCAAAGTGCCCCAGTAGTCTTTGCACTGGCCCAGCGTTTTCAGCTTCTTCCTGGTATCCCCTTGCCCAGGGTTGCTCTCTGTTTTCTAGTTTATTGACATCGGTCTTTACTTTTCTTCCCCTGAACTGCTGACCCGAGCTCTCTGCTCCTGCAGGTACCCCTTTCTATCTCCCTTCGTCCTTGCCTTCCTCCTATTTTATTTTGGCCCATGGTTTCATCATTTGGAGAGGTGTCGCGGCGGTGCTAGCATCCCTCAACACCTCGTCTCTTCGGTGCCGTGTCAGCTGAATTTCTTCACATTAAGGTCTAATTACTGAGCTAAATGATTAGGATTACATACTCTGCTCCTTGGTCTGTGAAGTGTGTTTTCTGGAAGGTGAAAACTCACCACATTACCTGGGAGGAAGTTTTTTTTAAAAAAGGATGCTAACTCTTCGGCTAAAATAATACTTGTTTATTCATTTATTGAGCTTCTATTGCATGCTAGGCACTGTGCTAATTATTAAGTATAAACTGGTGACTAAAATGAACACAGGCCCTGTCCTTAAAGAACTTACAGTCTAGTGAGAATACGGACATACCAGTACATACTTTAGGACTGTGGTGAGTGAAGGGAGGAAGCAAAGTGCTATGGCTGAGAATAACTACTTGATTGGTTGATAGCGTTGCCAGATTTAGTAAAGAAGACTGAAGGATGCCCAGTTAAATTTAAATTCCAGATATACAAGGAATGCATTTTTGGCATAAATATGTTTCATGCAGTATTTGGGGCTGACTTATATTAAAAATTATTTGTTTTTTACCTGAAACCCAAATTTAAGTAGGTGGTATGTAATTAATCTGGCAACCTGGGTAGTCAGGGAAGGCCTCTTGGGAGAGGTGACATCTGGGCTGAGCCCTGAAGGATGAAGAGAGAGCCAAGCTGATAGCATTGAGCTGAGGGCTGAAAGAGTGAGCGCGGGGCATATTGGAGGAGGGGGTTGGGGCAGGGGTCCCTGACCAGGTTGGAGTTGTGGGCAGAGGCCAGATCATGCAGGGCGCCCTACACCCTGGTAAAAAGGGGGAATTTTATTTGAAGCACATTGCAAAGCTTCCAAAGCCTTTTAAGCATGGGATAGGGGTAAGAGATTACATTTAGGTACAACAATTATTGTCCTGGCTGCAGGATGGAGAACAGATCTGAGAAGCAGGAAAAGAGGGAGATGGATATTTCTGTCGCCCAGGAGAGGTGATAGCTGCTTGGATGAAGGGGCAGGTGAGCTAGGCAGATTGGAGATTCTGTTTTGCAAGTAGAATTGATTGTGTTTGCTCATGTATTGGATACAGGAAGCAGTGAGGGAAAAAGAGAAAACTTCAAGAACGGAGAACTTTCCGTTCTCTTTGAACGGAAAACCTAGGGAGACCATGGGGCTGTTCCTGAGATGGGTGCGACCGTGAGGGGACAGTGAGCAGTGGGTGGGGTGAAACGGTTCCAGTTCAGAATCAGGAGGCTTAGGGTTCTATCAGTCATGAGACATCCAGTGACTCCCACCACCGAAACCCGCATTGGACTTTGAACTTTGTGGTTCACAAATGGCCCCACCCACGCTGTCTCATTTGACATGGAACTTCCTTAATCTGGGTGGTACTTAATTTCTACACCCCTAAGGTGGTATTAGTATACCTGAACCCCAGAAGCTCCTTATTTGGCATCTGGCTTGGTCTCCTCTGACCTGTGCCCTGGGCGATGGGTGACACCTTAGTGTTACACTGCGTGTAATGTGGGTGTTTTCTTTCTGCTGTAAAGCCAGTGTACCATGGCCTTCTGTTATGCGGGTCAGGAAGGAGCAGCCCCCCTGCCTTGTGGCACCGTCGCACACTGGGCCTCAAAGAGACCGGCTAGTTGACGTGTCAGCTTTGGGAAGTGCTGGGCGCCCAGCTCCCCTCACCTTGTGTCATGAACTCTTGGTGTTGTGGATAATGAAAGGCTTCCTGAGAGAGACCAAAGCCTGACCAAGGGACCAAAGTGCCACCCTCCCACAGGCCAGTGGCCAAGGTTAGGGAGTCAGGCATCAAGTGTCCTGGATTCAAGCCCTGCTAACAAGATGAGTGACCTTGAACTCACTAGTTCCGCTATCCTACGCCTCTTTTCACCCACGGCATCTCTGCATGACAGGAGTGATTTCTTATTTAATGGTCTAGTAGAGATTGACAGTTAGCTTCTGTTATCTTCTTTTCTCATTAGTTTTCTTACTTGGGGGGCATGAAACTGCTCAGACCCCCAAATTTGAGTGAAAGAGGTAAGTCAAGGTAATTCTGAGTGATAGAGAAGACACTGCTCGGGTTTGAATCTGGGCTGTGATGCGTACCCGCTGTGTGGCCTTAGCAGTCACTGAGCTGCTCAGAGCCTCAGTTTTCTCATCTTTAAACCAGAGTGATCGGCTGTTGTAAGAATGAAATGAGTTAACACGTGTGAAATGCTTAGAGACGTACACGTGACTCAAGAAGCTTTTGTAAACGTTAGCTCCTTAGATGGAAGGGGCATTGCTGATGTGGACAGGAGTGGACACTAAGCTGGAGCGAGGTCAGCTTGGCTGTGGCCCCAAGGACGGCTGGGCCTGTTCCCCAGTGCCAGGGCACTTGGCAGAGTTCCGAACGGTGACAGTCTGGTTTCCCCCATGCCTTCCTTCTCTAAAGTTCTGAAATTCCAAAAAGTGGAATTTACCTGGAGGTCCAAGTGGAAAAGGCCATCAGGTTCCTGGAGTAACCTACCCCTGCAGACGATGGGTGTGCGGTCTTACAGAGGGACAGAGACTCAAGTCTCTATAGGGATGAGGCTGAGATTCCTTTGTTTGCAGCCTCAGAAATTCAATCAAGCCAGCTTAAGATTCTCCTCTGGCTCCTGGTAGCATTTTCCACTTTTTCTTCTCTGTTGCTAACTGGAATTCTGAAATTACTGAGTTTATTGTTAAAATGATTCTATCACAGTTTGTTTTAACTGCCCCTGTTCTCTCGGCTTGTCACTGATGGGCGGTCTAGTTTTGTAGGGTCAGAGCCCTCTGGGCTCTGCATCACTATGGAACTTTCTGAAGGGTTCTTGTCTACATCTGGATTATTGGGCGGAGTTTCCTCAGTTTCTGCTGGCGAAGATGGCCTCCAACCCAGCAGTCTTCGGGGAGTGACCTCAGCTCTCAGCCTTTTTGTTGGGGCTGTTGCCCTCGAAGGAACCCCACTGAGCCAGCCCCTCATGAGTTTGACCCCAGTGTGAGCCCTTGACCTTCAGACTGGGGAAGATCAATGAAGACCTATTAAGGCTCATGAAACTCCTTCCTGCTCATGCTGCTCTCACGAGAAGTGGAGTTAGAGGTTAGGCTCTCCTTTCTCCTTCTGTCCAGTCTTATTAGTAATCTCTGCGTGGCAGAGGCCTTGAAGTGTTTGGTAAGGGGGTGGCACCCTGAGTTTCCAGAAGCAAGTTTGCCTTTGGTAGTACTTTTTCGTGATGGGAGTTGGGAAGGGGAGGTTGGCCAGCTCCATGTATTCCACCATGGAGGTGGAGGCTTACCCCTAACTTCTTAAATATCAGTAGTTTGTTCATTCTTTTATTCACGAAGCATTTATTGAACACTTGGTGTATATATTGGGCCCTACGCTTCTTCCCTGTGGATAAATAAGTTAACAGGCAGATAGGGTCTTTGCCTAATGGAGCTCACCTCCGGCAGGCATGTATCTTCCCCCCAGCCCCCTAGATAAACGCATTGCACCTGGTAGACAATCAAGAAAAGTGGTGGTAACGGTGAGATATCGCCTGTGTTGCTGCTTGTCCCGTCTTGTACGTCATACGAGGTTCCACTGAGCTCAGAGCCCTCTCCTGTGCCCTGTCGTGATCCCATGGTCTGCACAGTCTGCACAACTTTTCACAATGTCATCGCTGTGCTGTGACGTCAGCGCCTCTGGATGTCTAAGTTCTATCATTTATTTTAAAGCCAACCGAGTAGCCAGGTCCAGTGCCCCCAAAGGAAGTGTCAGGAGCTGTGTTCCATTCACTTGAAGTCCTGATGGGGCAGTTGAACGATCTTCTGTCATTATGGAGGTTTTCCCTAAGCAGTGGTAGTGGCCTGCCTGATGAAGCGAGCATTGCCTGGAACTTGCATCCCCAGCACTGGGACATGAGGACCAACAATGAAAACTGAGGGAGCATTGTTCAGAGTAAGCATGACTCTGAACAATCAAGTTCAGGGGCGTTTAACCAGGCTACCGAGGCAGGCCACTTCTTCTGGCTCTTTGCTGCTAAGCTTTTGAAGGTGTGTTGCTGATTGTAGCTGTAACCTTGGCCTCTTTCTGTAACAAACTGGGAGGAAAATTACCTACCGATAATATTGAATTTTACCTACATAATTCTTCTACAAGCCCTTTGGACTTGCCTTGTGTTTTTCATGTTTCTTAATTTCTTAAGCCAGAACGATAGGATTGGGGCTGAAGTGGGAACGTTTCTGAAGGAAACAGACCACTTATTGGTCCCATGTGGCACTGAAGCTTTTGATCCTAATACAACTGTTTTTTAAGCAGTGCCCGGGACTTGTAAAATTGGTCATTTTATTACAGAAATACATTATACTTTTGGTTAGAAAAACGCCCCGTTGGGAGCTGTCACCTGACCGACTGATGATGCAGTCAACTTCTGCAGACACTTGCTAACCGAATACTGTACTGGGTCTTTTAAAAACATCTTTGCTTGCGTGGCCCAGGGAGAGAAAATCATTCTTTATGAATAGTAACATACAACTGGGCACACTTGGGACACGAAATTTATTCAACAAAGCCACCATTTGTTTTAAATGACACTGAAACAAAAGTTTGCTGGTTCATAAATCATTATCGATGATTCTGCCAGTGCTTTCCAGGGACCACTTGTTTATTATGCCACCATCTCGTCTGACCCTCGTAACAACAGCCATATGGGATGGCCAGGGCACGAGCTGTTATGTCTGCCGGTCTGATGAAGAAGGTCCCAGAAATGATCAAGTCTCAGGTGGCTAGAGGCAGGGGTCTAGAACTGGTGACTTTCATTCCAAAGTCCATTCTTGGATATTCGTTCTTTGTTCTTTCCAATGTCAGCAAGTCACAGTGCTGGGAGCGTCTTGAGAGGAGTCTCATGGTCCAAGTGTCGGTCGGTGTGTTGAGTTGGTCTCTTCGGGGGAACGGTACAGCGTTAGGTGGTAATATAGGCAAGGAGAACCTTCCAGTATTCTCTCGTCTTGATTCGTTTTGCTAGCTGACGAGAAAGTGGTGAAGTTCAGAGACCACCAAAAACACGCCCTGTCACCTGTTACTTTGCTTATGAAGGACTAACCCTGTTTCGTGACCAATCCCACTCGACCATCATCTTTTCCAGTGGAAATAATTCTGTTAAGAGCCATTCTTCTCTAGGAGAGCACCTTTATGGAACAGACCAGAGGGAAAAGTAATTGAATTTAATAAAAGCTGTTCTCAATATAAAGCCACAGGGAAATACATTTAACTTCAAAGCCAGGATGCATGGTTCCTAAACATAATTAATTGCCTGGCTGTTTCTTCCATCAAATCTCAATTTGACAGTAAAGAATTAAATTCTTTGGCACTTTTTACTTTATAGTAACATGAATTCTCCATTGATAGCTACAGAGAGATTGATAAAACGTCATTCTGAAAACTGTCTTCTCTAGATTTATCAAAGTTGCCACCGTTATAACTTATTGCTCCATTGTGCAGGAGAGCTAGAAAGCGACTTAGGGAATCTTAAGAGAATTGTCAAAGGGGAAACTTTCTGCCCCTTACCCTCCTCCCTCCACGCTTTTCAAAACTTGTCCTTCAAAAGAAAAAAAAAAAATCTTCAGGGAGCAACGCCATTAGGAGAATACTTCTGTTTGGGGTGCCCTTGTTTTCAAGTGCTAAGGATTAGTTAAACACGGGTTTAGAAATAAGGAAACGTGCTTATCCTTGTCTGAAGCCCACTAAGCCTTGAATGCCTCTAATTCAGCAGATTAAAAAAGTGTGAGCCCTGGCTGGTGTAGCTCAGTGGATTGAGTGCGGGCCTGCGAACCAGAGGATCACCGTTCGATTCACAGTCAGAGCACATGAATGGGTTGCAGGCTAGTTCCCCGCAGGGGCCAGTTCCCAGTAGAGGATGCACGAGAGGCAACCATACATTGATGTTTCTCTCCTTCTCTCCTTCCCTTCCCCTCTAAAGATAAGTAAATAAAGTCTTTTTTTTAAAAAAGAAAGAAAGCGTGAGTGTAGAATATTCCCAGGGAAGGCAGAACTCACAGGGTGCGCCATGCCGGCTGGGGGTGCCTCCAACTCAGGTGGCCCATCACTGTTCTCTGGGTCAGAGCTCCTTTTCAGGTGACGGGTCATCACTGTCTAAGGACAGGCCCCTCTCCACTCCACCCCCCTTCCCAAGGGAAGGCTGGATACTTGCTTCGTTCTGTGAAGTTGCATAAAGCGAGATGATACATCTAAGAAGGGAAAGGCTCTTGCCAGAGATGAGACGAGCAAAGAGCCTCAGCCGCTGATTCTCTTCCACAAAGGAAAAGCACAGGACCCCGCAGACCAGTCTGGATGGAAAGTTTGCAGAATAATGCCTGTATCTTTGGCATCACAAGTCGTGACAAGGGATGATGTTTCACCAAAAGGCAGCGTCACACTGACCGGCTTGCAGTTAGAAGTATCTCTCGGAAAGATAACAATTGAAAAGGAGAAATGGTCGCATATGCATGAACAAATGTATTCAGAATTTAGCAATATCACATTTCCAACAAAATTCAAGAGAAAAAGTTACATGTGTGAAAATTTCACTTGCAAGGTTATCCACCATGGTAAAATACTTAAATCATTCAAATGTCCATGAGAAAGGCATCATTTAGATAAATTGCCGTACATTTATTTGGTAATATAATAATGCCATTATTATTTTGTTAGCTACACAGGCTGGGAAGGATATGGAAAAGTGTTTATGATATAATATAAAATTTAAAAACACAAGTATGGGCCTATATGACTGTCTCTATGTAAAAAAGTTTAAGAGCAAAGACTAGAAGTGATTATATAAAGAGGAAAATAATAATGTTAGGACAGTGAAGTCACAGTTTAAAAACTTTCCCTGCATTTTATTTTATGGCATGATTTGTGTGTGTGCACATGTGTGTAGATAATGAAAACACATAGTAAAAAGTCGAAGCTGCCCTCACATGTTTATCAGCTTCTCATCACGACCTTTTAGCTTTTGGGGGGGCTTCACCTGCCCCCGGCTGTCGGGTTTCAGCCACAGGCCTGGAGAGCAGGTGGGCCTGGGTCTGATTGGAAAAGCATTGCTCTCTCCATCTGCCCTGTGAGCCAGACGGACCCGTCCATTTCCCAGAATTCCCTAATCCTCAGCTGCCCAGATGGGTCTGCAGCGAATCTGGGCCTCCTCTGGGTTTTATGAAGAGCCAGTCTATTTGAATGGCCTGAGATTATTGAAGGCTTTCTGATGACTCAGTGTCCATCAGGGGAATTTATGGGGAGCAGTTAGAAGCTTCGGGGACGGCTGAGCATGGGAATTAGCCAATCCACCCCCCTTTCCTGAACATCGGCTCCCCAGATAGCATCCTGGAGTGGGGTGGGTGCCAGTGGCCCTTCGAGGAGGCTGTCCTCATCAGGTGGGAAGCCAGTGAGTCCCTGGCAGGAGCCCTCTCTAGCAGAGCCCAGAGGGGACCGGCCAGTGAGCCCCTCTGAGGCTGAGCAGAGAATGAACTGGTCCTCCAGTGCTGGCCCACGTCACTTGCCAAGAACATCAGGAGGAGGCTGACAGGGAGGCCCACACGCCGGACGAGCGGATCTTGCACAACACGAAAGGGAGACTGTGTGATCCGGGCTGTGTCTGCCGGCCCACTCAGGTCCTCTCTCCCTTCAGAGCTTTGCTCAGTTGACCTAACGTGCCAGATTCAGGTCCATCTCAAGATGTTTTTTTCCTTCCTGATTCTCAGAAGAACCTTTTTCCCCTTTTGTTTCTCCAGGGCCTGCTTCTTGTCATCCTTTTTAACGTAAAGAGCCATTGTAGGGGGCCTTTCCTCATCCCCTACGTAAAGCACTGTGTGATTGGTTCCTTTTCTCCCTTCTTTCATGCTTCTTTCCAAGTTCTTGGCCATAGGAAGTGTAATATTTATTTACTACTTGCTTATCTGTTTTCTTCTGGGTCTTTCCTGCTAAACTGTAAACCAGCCAAGGTCAGGAACTGTGTTGACCTTGTTCATCATTAAATGCAAGAAAGTAGGCAGCGCTGGGCACCTAGCAGGGGTAGGAGCTCCTCAATATTTGCCAAGTGAGGGAGGGAGTGAATGCTTGCATGTGAGATGAACCACTGTAGCGTTTTCTAAATCAGAGCCCACCTCTGAGGGCCTGGCCTTGCACATTCCAACTCAGAGACGGCTGCCTGTGGCTCCTGACCATGGAGACACAAGGCTGCCCTTGATGTTCTCTGAGCCTGAGATGGGCCTGCTTCCGTCTGAGACCTCAGACGGGGAGTGACAGAGACTGAGGCCTGTTCATCTTAGACCTGCTGCCCAGCCCTTCACAAGAAATCCTTAGGTCCCCTGCCAGTCTCGGGGGAGGGGGTGTGCAAGGGTGAACTTCACAGTTGGAAGACTTGGTGATCATTGCTGAGTGACATGCAGATGCTTGAACCAATGGAGTCAAAATGGAGAATGGCGGCACAGCCCAGGTTCCCACCTCCACCTCAAAGGACGTGTGGCTCCGGGCACACGGAGGGCTTCGCAGAGGACAGGGCCCTGGAGACTCCCTGCTTGACCCTCAGTGCCCAGGCCGGGTGCTGTGGGAGGAAGGAAGGGAAGGAAAATTCTAGCACAAGGCCCTTCACTGATGTGATCTCTGACTTAGGGCTTCCTACACGCCTGGCAGCCTCTGCCCCGCTGCACGGTGCGGCCACCTTACTGCTTTCTGAGGGCGCTTGATCCAGAGTCTAGTCCCCTTGCTTATATACATTTTTTTGAGGGAGCCTTTAAAATGATTTGGCCAGCAATTATTCATACTTTTAGGAAGTGTGAGCTTAGTGTTACCTGCCATTGCTCTCTTGTGGCTAGAAATCAAGGCAGGCATAACATTTAAATGAACGTCTCTGATCAATAAATGACCCCAATAGCAAGGGGAATCCCACCTCCTAATATCTCATTCAGTCCATCCCCTGAGTCGTGTTTAGGAAGGTGACAGCTTTATTAGCTTTCTAGCTTTCCATTCTTATAAACCAATAACCAGGAACAATGAAAAGAAATAGTAGTGCCACAACTTACCAATTTTTCCATATTGGACTCTGCAGGTTGCCTCCAGTTTTGCCTCTATAAATGATGCCATGAGGAACAGCCTTGTAGGTATGTCTTTATATACGTGCACATACTTGTTTTTTGGGGAAATTTTTGGTTCCTAAGAATCAAGCATGACAGGCAACACATAAATATTTTATTATGAAGTATACACACACGAGTATATATATAACACATGTGTGTATGCATTAAAGAAAAAGGACAAAATTAACGCCTGTAAATCCATCACCCAACTTGGGAACGAGGATGTTACCGACACACGTGCAGCTTTCCCTTCCCCACTGACCGTGCCCCTCCCTGACCGCTGAGCTGGTTCTAGTCCTACCTCCAGACACAGTCACGCCCCTGAACTTCACTGCTGGCATCTCTTTACTTACAGCTTAACCACGCATGTGTGCATTCCCTAAATTATACATACTCTATTTTTATTTCGCATGCTCTATTTTTATTGTGCATGTTCAGACCAGTATATAAATGAAGCCCTACCCACAAATTCTTCTGCGGCACACTTTTACTCACTCAGCATTACGTTTCTGTGTTTATGGGAACCTGTCACTGCTGTGTAGTATTCCTACAAAGAATTGTCTTACTGCTTATCAATTTTACTGTTGGGGTTTCAGTCCTTTCCAATTTTTGCTCCACAAATGATGCTGCTGTGAACATTTTGTCCACATCTCCTGGGGCGTACATAAAAGTGTTCCTCTAGGAGTGAAATTTGGGTCACGTTCAAGTATAGGGATTAAATGAATTGCATTTAATTAAATTAGTTAAAGCAGGCAATGGGAAGTTTCAGGGGCTCCCTGGCAATGAAGTCGAGGTGAACAGCACATTGCCACACAGAGTGCAATATCGCTAACGTCTCTTCTTCCACACCAACTGCCTTCCCACCCATAAGGAAAGAGTCAGTTTTTGCCCAGATAGGGGCCATGGAAGGTCCAGCATTTCCTGAGTGCTGGAGAGTGACATCTCCTTACTTAGTGACAGATGGACACAACGCTTTGACCAACCTTTGGGAGCAGGACTAGGAGAACACACATTTACTGAGTACCTCAGCTGGGTTGAGCCGGTCGATGAGCATTTTACATGCTGTATTTTGTCTCATTTAATCTCTACAGCTACTTTTTGACCTAGAGTGTTGCCCCCGTGTTGCAGGTGGGCAAATCAAGGCTCTGAGAGGTGGAGAAATTTGTTCTAGGTCACTGTCAGTGGTGGCAAAGATGGGACTCCAGCCTTGCCTTATCTTTTCTTGTCATACGTAACCATGCCCAGCACATGCTAGTTCTCTGCAAATGCTATGTGTGAATGTGCGAAGGGAGGAAGGAAGGCACGGACTGGGTGGCTGTGCTTAAAAACTAAAACAAGATCCTGGCAGGTCCAAGTGTCTAGTGCTAAACAGCTGCTAGCTCTGTGTGCCCTGCTGCCTCCTGGTGCAGAACCTTGCTTCCAAGCCGAAGAGCAGATTCAAATCGCCAAGGTGTCTTTCTGCGGAGAATGGCCAGGGCTCTGCATGGCCCCCTGTCTTGAGTGACTCATTGTGTTTTCTGACCTTCAGAATAACCTAAAGGGAAGCAACAGGTGGCAGGGCAGATGTCCTTCTCCTTCGGTAAGTTCATGGCGCTGGCCATTCCAGGCTTGCTCAGGAAGCCCCCAGACCTTAGGCCAGGGCCCTGCTTTCCGCTGCAGCGTTTCAAAGAAACTTGTGAAGAGGGATCCCTAATCCACCCAAGCCCCAGGGAAGAGGTGGCATTACCTCCATGTTGGGGTGGGAAGGGGCTGATTCTCCGTGGAAGTCGCAAATCAGGGGGCTGGGTAGCCCAGGGCAGCTGAGAAACCCTCAGTACTGAGGGCCAAATGCCGCCGGGGCCTAGCTGCAGCCCTCGTCGGAACGTGAGTCTGGGACTCGCCTCAGGTCCTCTGAAGCCTGGAATGAGGGCTGGGGCTGGGGGCCCAGGTGTCCTCACTCTTTTGGTACTTGAAAACCCATCCCTGGGGATTGCCCATCCTTCCTCAGAGCTCAGCCCAGAGTCCCTGCAGCCAATTAGAAAAGGCAAACGAGGGCTGTTGTGATAAATTATAGCAATGCTGTCATGGAAAGAGGCAGTATATCCTTGAAAAGACAAACTAACTTTAAAACATGGATTTATGGCAAGGGCTCCATAATCAGCCTACATTACTACTTGGAAGAATAAGAGCATTTAATAATAATAAATATATGTCTGTGTGTATGTATATATATCAGCTTGTAGTATGTTATTTAAATTTTTCAAGGTCTTTATTCTTGACTGAGGTACATTTCAGCTTCTAACCTTGGCTACCTTGGGTTATAAAGTGTTATTCTTGTCACTTTATATATGAATGGGTATTAATATATTTTTATGTAGTATATTTTTATAAAAGAATATGTAGTTATGCAATTACCTTTAAATTTATATATAAATTTATAGTCTAATTATATAGAAATTACTATATATTATATGTCCTTTAATAGTTACATGCAAGTATATAAATATAATATTTTAAACTTTATATATTTATTTACACTTACGTAATCTATATATAAGCATATAAATATAACATTACATTTTAAATATAGTTAGACATACTTAAATATGTATTTAATGTGTCATTTGAATGAATGAGCCTCAGCACAGAAATTGGGGGGAGGAGCGGTCACTATCGACACAGCTCACATGGAAACAGCTGAGGGATTAAAAAACAATAAGCCCGCGGGCTCCCAGTCCTGCTGTGCAATGATCCCAGGTCTCCCCCGCAGCCCAGGTATGGACTCGGAGCTCTCCTCACTGCACATCGCCTTACAGGTCTTGTAAAGCTGCAGGCTTGTTAATCTGGAAGGCTGTACAGATGGACCAACTGAAGCTGTAGTCATTATACTTAATTGGGCGAGTGGCCCCCAGAGCTGTCTATAAACTCTGCGTTCACAGTGAGGTAATTAATAACGCCACTTCCTTTTGGGAGACATATCATTAGCCATTATTTCTAGAAACATGACATTGATCTCTTTATTCAGAGAGGTAATTGCAGGTTTCTGAAAAGAGTGTATGGTTTACCCAACAATTGCCCACAAATGACATCATCTCTGAAAAGTAAAACCCACAAAATCTGTCATTTTGAATCCATAGTTGGGATTTTGTTCCCTAGGTGGTAAAAGAAGACTCTGGAGAAAAATAAATAAATGAACTATTTTGGTATGGAAATAAGAGTGAAAGATAAGATTTGGGTTTTTTTTTTAGATTAGTAATTTTTTTAGGAGGCTGGTTAAGGGGGTTGCTTGTGTTTGTCAGGACTATAGCAAAAGAAAAGTGAAACAAAATAGGAATTATACACATTTTTAAATGTGTTTAAAACTTTTCCAACTCCCGTTAGGTCATAGTTTTTCTATTGTGTCTTCCAACATGCTCACAAATGATTTTGATTTCAACAGGAACATGAGAAAACCCGTGAGTTCCAAAATCCAATTCTTCACTTTAAAAGGAAGTGGGGAAATGCAACACAAGGCTTGACATTTTGCATCAATTGCATTCTACACTGTGGAACAAAAATCAAAGGGAAATTTCAGAATAATTTTTGCTAAAGCCTCTAGCAGATTTACCACCAACAATCCTACTTTCATATTCACATTAAATTGAAAAAAAATCTAACTTGCCACATTTCACTCTTTTAGAGACTTTATAAAGTAATGATAGGATTAAAGAGAAACAAGACCTTATTCATTTGGCTTTTTTTTTTTTTCGCCAGTTTCAAATCCTTGCCTGGTTTGGAGAACAACCTGGGTCCATTTGAGAGGAGAATTTAGTGAATGAGAACAAGGTAGCTTATTTAAATCCACTGCAAGCAAACTCTTGTAAATGTTACACTGTGAACCTCTCACATATCGATGAATTTCTTCAAACCATGATTTTCTGAAGCACCTGTTTATTTATAAATTGTTTGGCATTACCTTCGCTCTTTGGGGTAGAGTTCTTGGACGCCATAGGACCTCTACACTTGCCATAAACCAACGTGTCTCGCATGTTGTAGCGGGAACACCAAATGTGCCCACACTGCTAATAAATTTGGAATGCGATTCCTTTTCTGTTCTCCTCTTGGAAACTGCTGGTGGGTAATGAAATATCAACGGTGCTGAGAAGTTCTGTAGGAAAGGAAGATGCTTCACTTTGTTTACCTGGATGGTGTTTTTTAAAGCTATTTACTCTCTCACTTTTCCGTAGGTTTTTAAATGTTCATACTAATGGGTTAAAGCAAAAACAATTTTACTCTTTTTTACATAATACCGATTAACATCTTGCAGGGTTAACATTTCCTAAAACCCATAGAACACATTATCTTGCATGACTTTATTTACTCTGTTGAATTTTTCTTCTTTTCCAATAAATGAAAGAATCACCCGAACATGGATCTACTGGTTAAATATAATAGCTTTCAAGTTAATAATTATTGAACATCACAGATGTGAATTCATTTCTGAGACACAAAACGATTTTCATTGTTAGTCAAAGATGGGAAGACAATATTGACGAGACTGGATGTGCATTCGGCCTGAAAGCAGAAAGGAAAGACTGGTTTTCATTACATAGTTTTAATCAGCAATATATTTAATTTCCCCAACATAAATTCAAATTTTAAGAGAAAATTGCTGAAACGAAATGTCTTTTTCATGTATTATTTATTCAGGTTCAAATAAGTGATGGGATTACAAATGACGTCCAAATGCCTAAGTAGTTCTTTTAAAGATAATTCTAAAATCTCATTTAATGTCTCCATACCAAGTGGGTAGATATTGGATTGGATAATTTGGCATTTTAAGGTCTAGAGACTTGGAGAGTGAATTTACGGCTTATGGGTTTTAAAGCCATAATCTCATGGTGAATTTGGTTCACATTGTTAAAAGCTACATCTTAAACAGCTATGCTTTGTTTAATACATTGAATTTATTAGTAGAGTTGTCTGTTGGATTTTATTTTTAACCTGGCAGGAACATGTGTATTTTTTAGATCTAAATTTAATCTAAATGCTCAAATTTATCTTCAAATGCTCTAAACAACTCTCTCCAAGGTGTACTTTGGACTCCTAATTATCCATAAGAATTAAAAATCCTTTGATTAAAACAAATCTCTTGCATTGGGAATCAAAAACCCTGCTCTCCTATCCCAAAGTCAGCCCTGACCAGGTCCTCGTTCATCATATACACCAGCAGTGGGGCTTTGCTCGGTGGGGGGGGGCCAGGCGGGGGGGGGGGATGCCGCTGAGGGTCCTGGGATGGGGGACAGGGGATAGCTTCTGAGAAGGTTTCTCTGAAGGGCATCCTTCTAGGGTTTATTAGTGTTAGGGATATTAAAAATGTACTGATTATTCTAATGCTTTCCTAATGTCTTGGATTATTCTATGCGTGACAAGTAAACAATGAAAAAGTCTTCTAAAGGGCATTTAAGTTAAACAAATAAATCCTGGTTACGTGAAGTTAGTGGATCAAGATGTTTTTGTCTTTCCTTTCCTGCCTCGGCGGGTCTGATAAAATCAGAAACTTCTCAACCCTTTGGATTTTTAAGTAGGAAAGAAAGACCAGATTTAGGCCTGGATGCGTCCCCCTGGACCCACTGAACCCGAACCAAGTGATTGTGGATTGCAGGGACAAGAGCGCCTTTGTCATCTTCATTAATCAAACCCACCAAGCCCGATGAATGGGAGGCATTTTTTAGAGTAAAATAATGCACTCGAATTTGGATGTGTTTCTCTTTAATTAGTTTGATGAGCCCCAAGTCTGAGGACTTGTCAAACACCTGGTATTAACCCTGTGCTACTGACCTAGGGGAAAAAAGCCGAGAGAGGCGAAAGGGTAGGCAGGTGGAGTGAGCTGAATGAGAGGCCTTTTCTCTGCAGCCTGTGCTCCAGATGAAAAGAATCATTACCACAATGATACTTCTAATTATACTGTCATTAGGATACCTCTTCGGTTCGCCGTGGTGCAGGGCGCCTTGCCTTTAGACAACATGATCCAGGAGACAGAGAAAGCTGGGCGGCCGGGGAGGCATTTAACCCTTTCTCTAGATGCAACCCGACTGAAGTCCTCAACGCTGAACTCAGGCGTTTTCAACACGCCTTGCGCCTCTCTTCCCACCTTGCAGGTAAAAGGTATCACACTGAGCAATGCCTCAGTTGCCATGGGAAAGCATCGGTGAGGGACTCTGGTGATGCGTGCCATCGTTACCCAGATCCTAGGTGGCATGGCCGTGCTTTTCTGCTCAAAGTTCTGCTCGAGCTCAGCTAATGGACACGTGGTTTACCTCCGAATGTATCAGCCTCACGGCTTCCGTACCACTGGGCAACAAACAACCAAACGTAGGCCCTTTGATAGTCTTAATTCCAGTATGTGTTGACAAAAGCCAAATGGGTCCTGCAGAATTGGGGGCAACATGCCTGTCCATGTAGCTTAGAGGGACAGAAGATGGGCTTCAGAGTTTGGTGGGCCTGGATTTGAATCCCAGCCTCATACTTTGTTATATTTTTGGCCATGAGGTTACCAATTTCTAAGCCTAGATTCCCTCATCTGTAAAATGGGAATTAATAACAGTACCTTCCTGACACAACTGTTAGAAGGAATAAAGGACAATCCACCTGTGCCGCCGAACAGTGGCTACAAAACACGTAGCAAACACTGAGAAGGTGGCTGGGGTGGGGGGCGGTTCCTAAAAGTCTTCTTCAAGTGTGTCTCTTGCTCTGAACCATGTTTACCAATCTATCGGAAGTACCTACCTGTATTATAATAAAAGAAACTCACTGTTTGACTCCCTATTTGTGAGGTTAGTTGTAAGATTCTTTCTGCAGCTTCCAATTGCAGAGCACCTAAGAAGGCTCATTGGTGAACTTAATTCTTTATTTTCTGTCAGCTGTGAATACAATGAGCTCCTCAAATTGTTTTGGTATGAGCACCTGATAAGACACAGTAAGAGAGTGTGTTTTATGTTGGTGACTTTTGGATAGTGAGAATGATATTGTTAGGAAGAATCTCTGAACATTTTCAGGACTTCATTCTTCAGGATAATGGACCGTGATGCCGCAAATGGGGGTCATGGTTTTTAGCATGAATAAATCCAATCCTGTTGACATCTTTTAAAAACCGTGTCTGCCCCCAGCCTTCCATTGGCACTGAGATTCAACAAAACATTTTATTTCATACATATAAATGGATTTACACATAGGGTGAGAATTTGAACTATTTGGAAGAAAAGCACTATTTATATTGAAAGGATTCGTATGCGTTATTGCTATTCTTTTTAGAATAACAAACGTGCAGATGTCTGCATTGGACAATGGTCGAGAGAAACTGCAATTTGAACTCTTTCAAAATAAATCAGTGTTGCGTTTCACATGTAGAGGATGTGGATTTTTCATGAAGCATAATGAAAAGCATACATTGGGAGTGTTCATTGTACTGACAAATACCACAGTGGTATGGGACTCATACAGGGGAACCACCAAGGGGAGTGGGTGTCGTCAGAGGACTCAGGCCTGCGACATGCAAATTTTATGCAAAACACACATATGCAAATGTATGTTTATATCTGCATCTCAGACAGGGGGATACATGCACATCCCAGATAATTACTGAGTGCTGGAAAAATATTAAGCAATTGTTGTCCTATGTTTCTAACTCAGTAATGAGATTTTCGTTAGGTTAAATTATTATTATTATTTATTTTTAAGTCCTTGCTGTGATTACTTTAAAAATTTATACATCTTGTGGGGTTCTGGTATCATGCTAAAGTCAAATCATTATGAACTCTTAAGAACAGCTAAATCCATGAGCTAGTTAGTTTCTACAATCACCGTAAAGACGACATTGTATTGCTATGCATTTTAATTAAAACGGCAGACTTTGTTTAATCCTTTTATTAAAAGAGCCCCCGCACAATGCAAGTGAAAAGTTTATGGAAGAAAGCAGTTAATTTTTGAGATGTTTAAGTATCTTTTCTGTTCAAATCTCAAAAACGTAGCCCTCCATCCATCTATTTTTTCCTTACAAGGTAGTTTTTCAACTATTTTGTATAAAAAGTAGAGCTTGGAATTTGCTTTAAGAATAATTAGGATCCTAAAATGTATGGTTGCTCTCTCTGAAAACTATATCTCCAAGTTCTTTTGCAATACAAGTTAATTAACTGGATTTAGATATTTGCAAGATGATATATTTAATGGGATTACTGCTCATATAATGTTCTCAGTGACTGATTTGCAATCTAAGCTCACGGAACCGAGTGCTGAATTTCCAGCTCTTTGAGAGTTAATGTTGTGTTAAAGGAAAGTACAATTTGAACCTCATTGTTCATGAATAGGTGAGTTATTCCCTGAAATGGAGCCGGGCCCTACAAGGGCTGCAACGGGCAGAGGCAGGAGCAGGAGCTCACAGCCCATCACATTCCAGCCACTGCCCCGGGTAGCTGGATCCCCACACCTGAACTCCTGACAAGTTCAAGGCAATTGTGTGTCTCCTCAAAATATAATGGCCCATTATTCACTGTCTGTCTCTCAAGTGGGATCAATTAGATGCTTCTGCTCCACGGGCTTAAAGATAAACACCTATGTTTTGGTTGGTTGAGAGTTAAAATGAAACCACACATAACCATTCGGTATCCCTAGATCTGACCATTGTGATCAGTGAATGTTCTAAATCCACCTTTCAATGCAGTCATTCAAAATATTTGTGATTATTTTACCAGACTCGGTGGAAAGGTAAGCCATAATTTGCTTTGAAGGAAAATCAGTGGAAAAATGTCAGCTTCCAAAAAAAAAAATTCCCTTCCCCATCTGCTGTTGTCTCAGTACTTTTTTTGTTAAGCAAATATATTTCTGCCTGTCAGCTGGGTGCACGCTAATGTTATGGCTTCGGGCATTGACATGACATCACTAATGAATATAATTTAAATCTTCCTGATCAGAGGACCAGTGTAAAAATAGCATTTTAAGCAAAATGTTGAAACTTTTATTAAATGTATAAATATTAGCTCAGTCAAATAACTATTAAGAAAAATTGAAATTCTCCCATAGTTGACGGGATATAATAGCACATTCAGTTTCTTCTGTTCATTGGCACTTCGTGAGCGGAATGGTTCCTTGTATTTGGCCTAACGAGAGCATTTCCAGGGATCCACAGACAGTCCGTGCCTCACCGAGCTTCCAGATCACCTCTGACACCCACAAGCCAACGGATGACTTTTGGAGAAAGCATCTTCCCATCACACAGACATGACAGTTTCCCTTAGTCTTCATGGAGGTGAGCTACCGGAACAAAATGAAAATATAATTTGAATCCAGGTATTACAACCCCAAGACCAAAATCACCGAATGCCAAGGGCTGAGTCCGCTGAGAGGTCATGCAGCCTCAGTTCGCTTTCTGGATGACAAGGCTGCAGTCTGAACAGGAGAGGGACTTGCTGGGAGGGACAGCTGGAGCCTGGTTCTCACGCAGCAACCTGGGTAGATGGCACAGGCTGAGGGTTGTGAGAAAGGGAGGCACATTCAAAAAGGAAGAAGTCTGACTTTTACACTTCTTGCTTCCTGAACACTCTACAAAGTCAGGAGAAGCTCCCAGACAGGCACTGCCTTCGCAGTTCTCCTCCAACTGCCCCAGACACCTGTGAGTGGGAAATCCCTTCACTAGCAGTAGCTGGTGACACAGAAGTCAGCACGTGCCTCAGTAGCCCTGCAGTGATTCTGGGTCTGGCTCTGAGGGTACCGAGTCTACCCATTTGAGTATATCCTCCTCCCCCCGCCCCTTAGCTGCCTCTCTTATCTGCCCCTGTAGTCTCTCCCAATCCACCTTTGATGAGGTGATCTCTGCTTTTCTGTATTTTCACATGTTTCAGCTTTGGAGGTTCACAGAAAGAGCTATTTTCCTACCTTATTGAACTTTTCCTAAGTCAGGGGAGTAAGGTTCCACCTCCCCGCCCTTTTCACCTCATTAACCTCTACCCTTCCTTCAGATCTCGGCTCATTTTCAAGCTCTTCCTGACCTTCACAAGCAGGTCAATCCCTCCATCGCAGGCTTTCATAACATTATGTATCTGCCTTTTGTAGCACTTAACATCATTGTAATTTTTAATGTATGAATGTTCCATTTCTCACATCATTTTTTTTATTTTGAAATCATGGAGACTCAGGAGAATTTAGAAAGTTAGTGTGAGAATTTTTGCACAGCGTTCCCTCAGCGTTCCTGATGGCACCGTCACTATTGGACATAACCACAGTGCCACTGTCAACACCAGGAACTGACTGACATTGGGCCAATGCTATTAGTTTGGGTAAAAGTCATTCTTGGATTTTAACAACCTTTAGATGAACGTTGTGTGTGTGTGGTTTCATGAAAGTTTAGATACTAGTAACAATAGCCAGGGTCAGGATATAGAACTGCTCCTTCCCCACAAACCAATTCCTTGGATTACCCCTGAAGAGCTGTACCCTTCACCCAGCTCTAACCTCTCCCAGTCCCCAACCCGTTGTCCACTGCCGTTGTTTCCCAGGGTCAGGAATGCTGTGCAAGTGGAATCCTGCAGCATGTGACCGTTCGACAGTGGCTCTACACTCAGCACGATCCGTCCAAGTTGTGTGTTTTCTATCGCTGGGTCCCTCTGATTACTGAGCGGTATTTCTTGGTATGGACGTCATGCAATTTGCTTGTCCATTCACCTGTTCAAAGACATTTGGGTTGTTTTCAGTTTGGGGTTATTACACATGAAGCTTCTAGAAACATTCATGTACAGGCTTTTGTGTGAACATATATTTTCGTTCCTCCTGAATAAATACCCAGAGGTACAATGGAGAGGTTGTATAGTAAGTGCATGTCTATGAGAAAATGCTGAACTGGTTTCTGGTGTGGTGGGACCATGTTGAACACCCCCCCCCCAACCCAGCGATGTGTGAAAGCTGTAGTTCTCCACATCCTTGTCAGCACTTGGTATTGTCAGGAATTTTTACTCTAGCAATCCTAGCAGGTGTGTAGTGGAGTTGCAGTATACCTTTAATTTGCATGACCTTAATGACTAGTAAGCTAGTGAGCTTACTTGCCATCTATGTATCGTCTTTGGTCAAGTGTCTGTTAAGTCTTGCCTGTTCTCTAACTGGGTTGTCTGTGCTCTTACTGTTGACTATAGAGAGTCCTTTACATATTCTGGGTGCAAGTCCTGTCAGATATGTGATGTGCAAATATATTATTCCTCTCTGAGGCGTATCATTTGATCTCCTTAAGAGGGTGTTTTGCAGAGAAAAAGTTCTTAATTTTGGTTAAGTCCATTTATCGACTTTATTTCTCTTATGAACCATCCTTTGATAGCACATCTAAGAAAACTTTGCCCAATCGCAGGACAAAAGTCCCCCAGGGATTCTGATCCAATTTGAGCCTTAAGCATTGGGCAAGCTTGGGGTCCTTTCTATATGCTAATAGCTATGATTTTAGCATTTGGGTTCAAAATGGACACAAGTAGCCCTTTAGTTCATTGCAGCTTAGAGTGCCTAATAGATACAAAGTGTCACTTGGCTGCAAAGGTGCTACTGACTTTGTCCAAAATGCTAGTGATCCAAACAGGAGTTTGAGCAACAAGAAAAATTATGTGTATGTGAAAGTGATGTTACAGCTTGTCTAGCCAGTAAAAACCCCAAACCAAACCAAACCAAAACCAAACCAACAACAAGAACAAAAAAAGAAAACCACTGATGTGCAATGAAGGCTAAAAGAGGGGGCTTGCCACTGAAGGCCATTATTGTACCGTGGTGCATGCCAGCTACGTCAGAGCCTCCAACGGCTACATGTAGAAGAGCTAATTCTGCTGCCCCTGCTTTCAAAACCAGGGCACCACGGCTTCTCTAAGACTTGAGGGAGTTTATATTTTGGATGAGACCACATTTTGTTTAGGGGAAAGGCGTGCCACACGTATGCTGTGAAGATGCGTCCTTCTTGCTGAGTTTGGCAACTCGACCCACACCAAGTTTGGCCTAAGTTAATGTTATTAGGTACAGAATCTTTTTCATGGCATGAAGTCTATGGAATTTTTGAAATCTAAAGACAAAATCCTGAATTTAGTTTCTTTAAAAAAGGGGGGTGAAGGCAGAAAGGAAGGAAGAAGGGAGGGGGGGAAAAGAAAGACCCTTAGGCTTGTATGTTTCCATAAATTACGTTTGTACTCCACCAAAGATCGAACGCTTAGAGATGGCTTTAATAAAAAGTTTGTAACTATTTGTCTTGTTATTGCCAGAAGTCCATCTATCCGCGCTCCCCATTTGCTGAGAGAGAGATTCTCACAACTCCCACAGCCCAGGGGGAAGAGCCTACACCCCCCAGCTTACTCGCTTTATGACTTCCAGTAAATTCTGCAGATAATTGCAAAAACCCCAAAATATTGGTTTGCATATGATTGCCCCCAGTCCCCCAAATCTTGCACATTAGAGATGAGGCTTCCCAATCTCATTTTTAAGGGAACAGGAGAGAGGAAACCACTTTGAGACTTTTCGGAAACGAACACACGAGAAACAAAATAACCCATTAAAATTCAACACAATACCCCGAATTCCTGTTAGTCATTTTTGAAAAGAGAAACAGGCATTGGTTACACAAAGATAAGGCCAAGATGCTTAACAGCAGGTAACTGAGATGCTCTATGGCAGGTGGAAGGAGGAAACAGGGCCCTGTAACCATGACTTCAGACTTTGCCAGGGGACACATGTCAGATCCCTCCAGCGTGCATTCTGGCTTGTCTCCCTGTAGCCGCCCATTGAAACAAACTCTTTAGCGTCTTTGTGAATTTGTATCATGAGCTGTATTAATGAGCAAGTGGTCAGGCCGCCTCTGCAAGCAAATACTTTCAGAAATAATGCTCCCCGGGCTCTGCCTGTGCCTGGGGCGAGCACGCGTTGACTCCTTCCGAGAAGGGCCTGCAAAGCTTACATTCAGGATACATTAATCTGAAAACAAGTGTACTTTTGTGTCCGGGGAGGATTCTTTTCATTGCCATCAATTTAGTACATCGATAGACGGAGATTCCAGCCTCACTATCAGGTTGCCCTCTGAGCTGAGACCCCGGCGCAGGCTGGGCGGAGTGAAACCACGGCCCCTCTCTGATTTCCCCTGATCATCCTGAGCGCCCCGCGTTCCTGGTCCCTCGGTGACCGGCTCCGAGTTTCCTGGGAGGAAAAACGACCTCCAGGGAGTACAGATAGTTATTCAGTTCCGTTGATAGTGTGTGAACTGAAGGCAAAAGAAACACGCACAAGACACGTCCCGAGAACAACTAAAAGCATTTTGCCTCTCTGCGTCAACACACCACGTGGTGTCACAGATTTTGGGCCCCTGGGGCCGGGGGGGGGGGGACATCTAGGCACGAGCTGGCCCTTGGCCCTTTTCTACTTTGAGTTTTCAGAGGACGCTATCAGGCTAAATTCTGCTGAAGTTTTGGGGGGAATGATTTTGGTTATGTGAACTTTTCGGGTGCTCAGCACCCGATATGGATGGATGTCCATGGTTTTTTGTTATGTTTTGTTTTAATGCCTTGGTCTTGTTAGTAGTTAGAGAAATTGGGAGTTTCAAGTATCCACGATAGAATTTCTGCCTTTACTTTGACAGGCATATGCTTCAAATGTTTAATTGTTGGTTATAATACCAGGGTATTGTAAGGGGTTGAGTCCTTACCCTGGGCCAGTACAGAGCTGGGCACTTTACCTCGGTTAACCCTAATTCATGTGGCAGTTTAGTACGTCAGAGGGGAAGAGGGTGAGTCGGGAAAGTTCAGTGACCTGCTCAAGTAACGCAGCTCATCGATGGCCATGGATGTAGCTCCAAAGCCACGTCCTCCCCACCGTGTGGCTGTATCCAAGGGTGAACTTCAGAAGCTGGAAATGCCCAGAGTTGATGAATCTGAAAGGGCTTTGGGCCATAACTAACCCAACCACCCCCTCGTTCATCCCTAATGAGAAGCTGAGGTTCAAAGGCACTGACTAGACTGAACCTGGGCATCTTGTCTCCTTTTCACCAGTACAAGCATTGTTTGGGGATTGCCCCAAACAAGGTCCCTGCCTTCTCTAGCCGTCCCCTGGCTGCCTGCTTCCTTCCCTTGCCTTGACGTCTGATGTCCTTGCGCTGACCCCTCCTGATCTTTATCTTGGAACTGAAGAACTTTCCTCATAGGCGTGACCCTGCGGCCCAGAACAGCAAAGCCTGTTGCCTCTGATGCAGCACCTGCCTTCTCAGCCCTGAAAATTGAATTTTAAAAGCACTTTTTGCCAGTCTTGTTTCGTTAATCCCCATAATCGCAGGGAATGGAAATCACTATTAATTTTCCTATTTCACTCCTTGAGCAAGGAGCCCAGGAAGCCCAAGTGGTGAATCGTATCCTAAATCACTGTGTGCCAGGCCTGAGGGCTGAGGGACCCTCTAGAGAGCGCTTCCCTCCCCTGGGGGAGGTGGCAGAGGGGGAACATGGCGCTCAGCCCTCTGCTGCTGCATTCTGGTCTCCCCGGTACCTCTGAGTTCCCCAAGGTATGCTGGGGCCTGGTCCCTGGTGGGTAGGGAGGTAGCTGGAAAAATATACTCTTTCCCATTGGTTCATTCAGTAAATATTTTCGGAGTGACTTTCAAGTACCAGGTCTTATGGTAAATACCGGGGATGTAACAGAGCAAACAGACATGTTCATTACTCTCAGGTGTGCTATAAAATCCTTCTCAGAATTTTGGCCATTTATGCTTTTATTAATTCCAGTCCTTTAGTTTACTCTCCAATCACTCCATGGACATGTAATCTTTCTTTTTTAAAGAGAGCTGATTGGTTATGTTTTCACACGCACAGTCCCACTGGTGCTGGGAAGAATTTTCGGTGTTAGGGGCGGATCCTCTTTTCTCCTCACCAAAATTATTGCTCCTGCCTGTTATGGAATAAATGTTTGTATGCTGAACCCTGACTCTCAGCATAATGGTAATGGGGGTTGGCCTTTGGGAACTGACAGGGTCACGAAGGGGGGCCCCATGAATGGGATTAGTGCCCTTAAGAAAGGGGTTCCAAACAGGCCCCTTGCCCCTTCTGCCGTGCAAAGACGCAGGGAGAAGACCCTCTGTGAACTGGACGCCGAGTCTGCCCGTACCTGGACTGGGACTCCCAGCCTCCAGAACGGTGAGAAATGAGTCGCTGTGCTTATAAACCACTCAGTCTGTGGTGTTCTCTCGCATAACACTGACTCTCCTAACCTGGAAGGGTGTGGTCCGCCTCCCAGGGAGCTGTCCTGGCAGGTTGGCCCATGCCCTCGCTCCCTGCCCAGGATCCTGTCCTGCCATTTAGTTTAGTGCGGCCAACCTTGACTGCCTTCCCCATGCAAGGCAGCTCAGTGCAAAGCATTCCCTGCTCCGCTCTGTGGTTCAAAGGAAGTCAGGGCTGTGCTCGGGGCCTGAGCACTTGTCTGACCTCTCACTGCCTGTCAGCAGCCACACACTGGCTGAGTCCCTAGGGTGTGTAGGCACCATCTCAGACACAGAGGACACGAAAGTGGGGGAGAAAACAGTCCCTGTCACGGTCTCACTCACAGTTGAAAAGTCCCAGCCTGTAGCATCTTTGATACTGTCCAACGTAATAACCAACGTAGTGGGCAGCATCTCAAAACCTACCAGAAGCACCTTCTTTAAAAAAAAATTCAATAGGGTCCCAGTTTTGTAAAAGTAATACTATTCACTCGATGTTTGAACCCAAAAACGTACAAAGAAGACACATCATTGGCTCTAGGACTTCCCCTGTCCTTTCTAGTCCCTTTTCTCTGTGTTTTCACGCTGTGCCCACATTACTGACTCTTCTTTTCAACCCTGCCTCTTACAGAACACGGCAGCACAGACATTTTCACATGTTCATGAAGTTCGGCGGGCATCTTCAAGGACTGCACAGTGCTCTAGGGGACCTCTCAGGATCCCTCCAGGCGGGGTTGGTTTCTCATAGCTGCTGTGATGAGTTCCCACAGACTCAGTGGCTTGGAACAACACAAAGTTATTCTCTCACATTTCTTTTGGACAATTATGTGTGTTTTCTTGCTTTTCTTAAGAACACCTTGCCTTTCCCACTATGTTTGTATCTTGGTTTGAGGATGAGAAGACAAGGCACACAAAATGGACCCGAAGTGAACCAGAAACCATAATTGGAGTTTCTTAATTGTCACCCACCAAGAAAGCCCTCGCTGACATCTTCACTGAGACGTGCACCATTGGGAACACCCATTGCTGGCGGTCCCAGTTGGTATTAAAAGAACCCCCCCAGCACCTTGGCCTGGAAGGTGACCTGTTTCAGTTTCTGGCAACTCAGGAACTGATGAGGACACCACAAATTCCAGCCGATCCCAGCATCTCCCTAATGGGCACGTTAGTTCGTGACTAACACAGAATATGGTTCCACCTAATGTTTGTGGTGAAGCTGCTCATGGATTTCCCTGCTAATTCACCACCCTGTAAACTGCGATGATTTTAGGCTTGTTTTTATGTTAATTACAACATTGAAGAGCATGGCTAGAAGTGTGCATGGTCCCTGAGTGGGCGGGAGCTGCAGCCGGTCAGCTGTCCCTTGAAGCTGGCATGGATGACAGCTATAAAATGGTCCACTTCTCTGGCAGGTCTAATTTGGGGTGTATATTATACAAAAGGTGCATTTTAAAAAATAACAACTTCCCATCTCTATAAAGGCTTAATAGCTTTTTCTAGTCTTTGGACTCAATCTACACAATGCAATTTAAAACCCAGTAATAATTTAATAAGGTTCATATTAGAAGTCAGCTATTTTTTTACTCTATATGCACATGAGCTCTCATAAACCAAAAGCTATTTGGTTTCAGACTCTTTGCCCAGCTTCATCATCGCGTTGGAAGGAGAGAGTGAGGATTAGCAATCCTACTTAAGTAAACTTTCATTGGGAGCCAGCTCGGTGCCCAAGGCCAGGGTGGGGGTGGTGAGGAAACCCACGGGCAGGTCACGAAAGGCGCAAGCTGGAGGAGCACTGAGAAGAGAGAGCCTTCGTTTTCCCCCATGTGAAGATGGCATTGACATCTCCTAATTAGCAAGGCAGTGTCTCTTAGTGATTAAGTCCCAATCCAGAGCGGTATTGCCACCTATGGGCCGAGACTTGGGCAAGTGAATGGCTTCTCTCTACCCCTCTCCCTCACTTCAAAAGCGGAGCAATAACCATCAGGGTGTCACACTGTATCAGTTGCCGGGCTCAAATGCGTTCTTACATGTAAAGCACCTAGAACACCGAGGGGACGCCCCTCTGCACCACTGGTACTCCGACGCGGCCAGCACGTGCCCGGGGGAACCAAGGAGACGGCTCCCTTGAGGATGAGGGTAAAATGCTCTCCCTCCATTGAGATAACCACCCTTCCTATTCTGGGGCCATATGTTCACTTCTCTTTTGTTAAAAAGGAACGTGCCCGGGAATAGAATTATATGTAAATATTGTATATGTTTTTTTAAAATAACCTTTTTTTGAACACTCGTTTTGGGTTTACTTCTTTCTCTGTCCCCAGCCTCCCACCCATCCTGCTCCTGAGTTGTTAGATGAAACTGATGTGCAATGTCTACATCTTCCTCAATGCTTCCATCACCGTGAAGCAGGGCTTGGGAGACTCATTCCTTTCCTCAAGTTCAGTCTTTCTTTGTGGGTTTTACTTCCCTTTGCTTTAAAATATAACCCATAAATCCCTCCAAATCAACGTGTAATAGATCAGAGTCACCTTTTTATTTACTATATAATATTCGACGGCTCTACTCTCCTTTTGCCATTGACCAGCACTCACTTTGTCTCTGTGTGTGCACATGTGCGTGTGTGTGTGTGTGTGTGTACAAAGAATCTTATACTAAGAATACTGGAGCTTTGATTTCCAGAGATAGTCTTTCAGGATTGGGGTTGTTATGGGTTTGGAAAAGTGGATTGAGGTGGATTTGAAATAGTCAAAGGTGTGGACATCATCCTGCGATCTGACACCATTCCACAGATCACTGCACTCAGCTACCAAGTGGCAAACACTGAAATAGGCCAAGATACATCCAGTGGGTGGCAGAGCTGGACTTGAAACTAGGGCTTCTGGCTCTCTGACTACTGCTCTTTCTCCTCTTCCACATGGACAGAGGAAGCAATATTTGACCTTAGTCTTGAAGGATGGCCAGATACAAAATGTAGAATGCAGGGCAAAGTGTTTCAGGTAGGGCAAATAGCAGGGACAAAGACCAGGTAGGTGTACGAGTACATGGCACATGGAGGAATAGTGGGTTTTGTCTTACTGCTCAAGCTTGGAGATCTAGCCTGGGGCTTAAGACCGGTGCTGTGAGCAGGTAAAACCAGATAGGCAGAAGCTGTGACATTGTCGGGCAGGCTATGGAGAAACATCAGCCTGTACACCTATTTTATCGTGAGTGTCTAGGGAGATCACTCGGGTGGCAGAGGGTTGATTTAAATTCCTGGAGCCACTGAAGCTGCAAGTCAGGGAGACCAGGTAGGATGCCCGAGGTGGAGACATGGGGACAATCCAGGGTGAAAGCCACAGCACTTGTTCACCAAATGCTCCAATGCTATTGACCACACTGAGTCACAGCAGGCTCCTAATGAATATTGAAAGGGCTACCACACCAGAAACTTGTGATGGACGGAGATCAAGTATAGATATTGATGCTGAGTCATTGTCAAGTTGCTGAAACATTGCCTGGGACCAGCCCCCAAGGGAGGACACACCATGGTGGCCCTGAGCCCCACTGTTTTGGAAATGTTTCCCCAAACTCTCAAGGATTACCCTGATCTCAAATTATGAAGTAGGATCTGTTACATGAAGGTCTATCTCTTATTGCCCTGTGCTCTTGGCAATGAACAAACATCTCAAATTCCCAAGAAGAAAGCTCTGGTTCTACTATGAAATTAATTTTCCACTGACCCAGGTCCAGAAGGCTGTTTGAAAGATAAGTGCTGATTGATGTGCCTATGAAGACTTCCATCCAGCTTTGCGAAGTACTAAATCTGCAAGTCTGCAAGTAGGAATAGAGTCTTTCTGGAAAAAATATTAATACTGTACCTTGGTGTTACTGGGTGATTGCTTTTCAACACCTGGGAGGACTTTTAAATGAACAATTCCTATTTATATCTTCCTTCAAATAGCACTGGAACTCCCAGGCATCTTATAAAACTTTGGAACAGGCCCGCATTGCCGAGGTCAGAACTTGATTAATCATACAGAAAGCGCAAGCCCAGGCTTATTACAATTATAGAGGGATCATGTCTCGAATGAGCCAGGCACCTGAAATGAGTGAATATCTAAATCCCAGGAGTGATTCTGAAAACAAGAACGTAAGGCATGATCCCAGAGGACGATATTGAAATCTATGGCAGGAGGTGAGTTGAAGAAGGAATTGAGAAATGAGAGATGAGAACAGAATGATAGAGGCAGGACCCCAAGGATGCGTTTCCATAGCAGCAGACAACTAGAAGGAAAGGTAGTAGGGAGAGCAGAGCACAAATGCGCATGTCACAGACTCTGGCGCAAGCCAGGGAGGCAGTGAGTGAACGCTTTTCATCTCCTCGTCTTACCAGTGAGGAAACCCAACTCTCTGTCCCCAAAGCCTGCCCAGAACTCACTTCCCAGCACCTGCTTTCCTCTAAACAGGCCACCCTTCCTGGGGCCCCAGGCTGAATCTCTGTGTGGGAGGCCATGTGGGGTATTAGATACACGTAGATTCTGTCTCCATTGGCCACAAATCTGGAAGTGAGACTAAATGTTCTGTGGAACATTGAGGCACAAATACTGATTTAAGGGAAGAAGTATACCTTTTGAGACAAATAAAGGGCTTTTGTTTTGTTTTGTTTTCCAATTGGCTTAGGAAGACATATGCGGGTGTAGAACCTCACAGCAGCCAGCAAAATAACAGCTACACCCCAAAGACATCCACTTCCTGCCCTAACCCTTGCAACCTGTGAACTTGTTGCTCCACGTGGCAAGAGAGATTTTGCAGAAGTGATTGAAGTTAAGGGCCCTGAGATGAGGAGATTATGCTGGATCATTTCGTTGGACTCAATCTAACCCCTTGAGTTGTTAAAAGCAGAGAGCTCTTTCTCACTGCCGTGAACCAGAAATGCAGCTGAGAAGAACTTGACCCAGCATTACTGGCTTTGAGGATAAAAGAAGAGGCCACAAGCTGAGAAACACTGGTGGCCCCTGGGAGGTAGAAAAAGATGAGAAAACAGGATCTCTCCAGAGCTTCCAGAAGGAGCTGGCCCTGCCAACACCACGGTTTTATCCCGGTGGGATCTTTGTAGGACTCTGAACGCCAGAGCTGTGAGATGATAAGTTTGTGCTGTTTAAGCCAACTAAGTTTGTTATACTTTCTTAAAGCAACCAGAGAAAACTAACATACCAACTTTTAGAGAGAAAAGGCCGCTAAAATGAGAACATCACTGAGAACAGAATGAATCCCAGTTCCCTGGGATTTCACCTGAAGATGTGTCCCAGTAAGCTCAGGTTACTATAACAAAATGCCATAGACTGGGTGGCTTAAATGACAGATGTTTATTTCTCACAGCCCAGACTGCATGGAGGCTGGGAAGCCCAAGATCAAGGTGCTGGCAGATTTGGTTCCTGGTGAGAGTCCTTCTCCTAGCTTGCAGATGGCTACTTTCTGTGTTTTCCACGTGGTGGAGAATGAGTTCTGGTTTCTTCTTCTTCTTATAAGGGCACTAATTCCACAATAGGGGCCCCATCCTCAGGACCTCATCTAAGCCTAGTTACTTCCCGGAGTCCCCATCTCCTAATATCTTCACATTGGATGTTAGGCTTTCAATACATGAATTGGGAGGGAGCGCGAACATTCAGTCCACAGCAAGATTTTCAAAACATGGATGGGCAAACATAAAAAGCAAAACAAAGTAGCACATTTAATTCTATAAACAGGTTATTTTTTCTCATAGGTAGACATCAAACACTGACTACAAGAGGAATACTAAAACCTCTCCATTTCTTGTCACAGAATGGGTGTAGTGTTAACTTACTGCTTGTTCTTGGGGAGATGTGCGTATCCTGGGAAGCTCACAGGCTGTCATGGCTGAAAACAAGCACGCCCACCTGAAGGATGTATGGGCTGGTCATCACGATGAGGGGGAGGGTCAAGGAAAGAAACTGGATCTGACCTGCTGAAGCCAGCTGGTGGTCCTATCGATGGTTATGTTCACTCAAGTCAGCAGTAGCTGCTGTAATAAACATGACCTGGAATTTCAGCACCTTGACTCCACCCCAGTTGATTTCTCATCAAGGAACAATCCTGTCAATGAACCTACTGTCAGTTTGATAGCTGACACTCTGGTAACGATGCCGGGACCCAGATTCCTTCCATCTTGTGACTCTGCCTTTCCCTCGGGCCTCGGAATGCTTCTTGTCTGGCTAGTCCACGGGGAAAAGTGGTGGAGAAGACATGCTTTTCCCCTAAACTAAACCAGTATGGCCTCAAAGGGGTATGGTGCTTCCACTTGCTTCCCCTTGGTGACACCCTGTCACGTTGTTTTACCTTAGGCACAAGGAGGGTTGGGACATGTTTCTGCACTAAGGAAGGGGGACCAGAGACCTTTGAGAAGGGGTCAGGCACCATCTCGGCCACAGGGTCCAGCACACTTTGTGTTTTTGAGAGTCGATAATCTAGACCCTGGGAAATGTACGGATATTGGACTATTATTTTCTAATCAAACTGTCCAGCTGGGAACTGCAAGAAAAGATCACTGTGTTCTGGGTGGCATGTGTTTTTCCCATCAGGGAAGGGATATCTGCACTCTCAGTCACCCTGGAAGAAGCTGCTCCTGGGAAGGGAGGTCTGGAGAAACGGCCTCAGACCAAAGACACAGAGGAATATCTTTCCCCTCCAGGTTCTCCTGGTGGGGTCTGAGCTGAGGTGCAGATGTGATCCTGATTTCAAGTACAGACAGGCCGGGAGTTAAGCAAGCTAGTGTCCTTTAAGTGGCCAAGGGATTTGGTCTTGATTTGGGTTTTGAGAGTGACCTTATGCAGGAGTGGTTCTAGCTGTGTTTTCTTCCATGCTTTCCTAACTATTAGCAAAGTCATATTAAAATTGTGAAATACTACCAGCTCCTGCTGTGTCAATTAAAGGAAGGGCCTGTTTTATGGGCTGGATCGTGTGCCTCCAAAATTCTTGTGTTGGAGTCCTAACCGTCAATTTCTCAGAATGGGGTCTAATTGGGAAATAGAGTTTTTAAAAGGGGTAATTAAGTTTGAATGGGATAATGAAGGTGGGCCCTAATCAACTGTGACCGATGTCCTTATGAGAAGAGACGATTAGGACACAGACGCGTGGAGAGGAAAGAACACGCGGTGACCCAGGGAGAAGATGAGGCATGTGCAGGTCAAGGAGTGGGAGGACTCGGAGGAACCCACTCTGCTGACACCTAGACCTCAGATTTCCAGCCTCCTAAACTACGAGAGGGTACATTTCTGTTGTTGAAACCAGCCAGCCAGCCTCTGGCACTGTGTTTCAGAAACCCTTCAAAATGAACACAGCCTGGTTTATACTCAACGGGGCAGAGCAGTGACGGGGAGGGACGGACACCCTCCCCAGAGCCGTGGTGCTCATGGTAGGGGAAGTCATTGGCAGAGGCAATTAATATCCGGTGAGGAGCGGAAAGGTCGTGGGTAGCAGAAGGTACGGCAAGGGGCTGGGACAAGAGGCCAGGCAGGGGAACCTGAGGAAACGGCGTCATGTAAAACACAGAAGTGGTGGAACTTAGAAGGGAACTGATTTCTTCTATGGCCTGGTGGGCTTGATGTCTTCATAATAGGTCATTTTAGTGGCTATACATATGTCCACCTTTGGAAGCTCCACGCTGGTGAAGGCAAGCCTCACATGGGCTGCAAAAGACAGAATGTTCTTGGGCTAACATCTTTGAGGGACCTGACATTGTAGTTTGAATCCTCAACTCCCTCTCTTCCTAACTGTCTTTTACTTAACCTCCATGAACTTGACTTTCCTCATCTGTAATATGTTAATAACAGTTCTTACTTGAATATGTTATAATATAATATAATATAATATAATATAGTCCTACCATTAGACTTAAATGCTATGACGTATGACTCTTAGTACTGGTCTTGGCATATATTATGTGTTCAATAAGTAGCAGCTGCTGCTTTATTATAGAAAAACACCCAGTAACACAAGGAACAGAGTCTCTGAGCCTTGGGTCCCTTTCTGGTGAGCAGAATAGATTTATGTGAAGGATACTGGCCATTTGTGTGTTGGGGAAAATAATTGGCCAGCTCTTTGACCAAATTTGGCCCCAACTGGACCCGCTGGGGAATGAAAATGACTAGAAAGGAAGCAATAAGCCTGAGCTACCCTGAGACCCATGGTTCTTTCTGTCTCAAACACTAAACCTGCTGTTTCTCACGGCTTCCAGCAATTCTGAAGGAGGCCCTATACATTTGAGCATACTGGGGAGAGGATTCTTGGGCTCAGGTCGCGGAAGGAGAGTTGTCTGGCACGGTTAGCTAGTCACACTGTGCTTGCTGTGTCTAGGACACACTGTGGTATTTAGGAACTGAACGTGTGTTTCTGGGGTGAGGACCACCGCTGGTCTCTGAGCGCAGAACAGTCATTCAGTGCACACTCAATTTCCTGATTGAGTTCCTGCCGTAGAAGCCCTGACACCCCTCAAGCCTCTCAGTGTCGTTGCCTTTCACTCTTTGTACTGATAGTGTTCAGGAAACTTGGAGAAAATCTGGAACAGAATCCCTGACTTGCACGTTGCACTGGCTGGTCTGGGCCTGATTACACACAGGCAGCCGGGCCTCACACACGCCACGGGGATCACAACACGCTGTTATGAAACTGGACTTTTAAAGAGCTGGAGTCAAATGGCAAAGTCAATGGCTGTCAACAGCCTAAGTCAAGGCCTGAGGGAAAGAGGTTCACTGGCTGGGGTTACTCTGGGGAGCCGTAAATGGCCCCATCTGGGATTGGGGGAGGGAGAGGGTGGAAGGAGATGGAGAGGGAGGAAGGCAAGGGAGAGGGGGGAGTCATGAGGCTGGAAAGTGGGGAACCAGCCCCTGGGATGGTGGCACTGAATGACCTAGCTTGTTCTCCTGGTTCTGAGTTCATGCCCAGCCTGACGTCTTGGCTTCCATCCTGTTCCCGAGCCTCTCACTTGGTCATCTGCTCTGTCTCCTTAGGATTGGGACACTCCTTTATTCTTTTGCAAGCTCTGCTCCTGAGCTTTCCTTTGGAGAGGTGAGTGAATGGGGTCAATGCAATCAGTCCAAGAGTGTCAAATTGGCGACCATGTTGGGGGTCACAAGTGGCCACAGAGCAGACACATTGCAAATGTCCTATCTCACCCACTCTATGAGTGGGCATTGTTGCTTTTATTCTCATTCTGCAGATTGGTAAATTGGGGCTGAGAGAATCTAAGTAAATTGCCTAAAGTCACCCAGCCCATAAATGATGAAAATTCAAATTGAGGACTGTTTCAGTCCCACGGGTGTTTTGTTTCTTGTACGACACTGGTCCACCCCTCAGAAAGGGGAATGCATGAGAATTTGTGGAGGAGGGAGTTCAGAAATGTAAGATGCGTGTGCGTTTCAGGAACAGAACATAGGAAACAGGAGTGAAGCTGGAGAGATAAAAAGGAATAACACCGAAGAAGACTTTCCATGTCCAGTGGAAGAGTTTGAATTTCCTTCCGAAAGAGATGCCTGCCGTACAGGAGGAGGTACGGAAGCCTGTTAGGGGGAGTGGGACCTTCGTTCCTGACAGTCCCTAGGTGCCACCTCACCACTCACCTTCCCAGCCAACGCCTGCTCTCCTTGGGCTACTTTTCACTCTCCAACTGGGTGGTCACAGCAGAAATCAGAAATTGCCTCCTACTTTTTCCGATCTCTCACAAACCCTAGGATAAGGCTGAGCATGCAAGCAGGAGCCCAGTGCCTGCTTGTTGTCAAAACAAGGCATGTGTTAATTGTTCTTCCCTTATGAGCAAATTGTAAGCTGCTGTCATACGAATATATGTTACATATGAATCCTGAGAGGAAGAAAGTGATAAATCTTTCTATAAAGAAAAATGTCCCTCTGTGCACCTCAGTGGTTAACCCCTTAGCAAATGCGTCTTAATGTGGCTTAGAAATTTCCCAGTCCTCAAAATAAGAAATGACAGGGATGCTTTGCTGAAAAGTCTTGTTTGGCTTTTGTTTTGTTTTTATTTCATTGTTTTAATTTTTCTGTTTCATAGTTTATGAAGATTTTTCAATAAATGAGATCTTGGGTTCTTAATCCCTACTCTGTGGCTTTCAGGGGAATTTTATATCAAACACAGGGCTGAATTCATGCATAAAGTGCCACATTTCAAAATCTAGTTACTATCTCTAAATTTTAAGAGATTCAGTTTACTGGGAACTTCATCTCAAACACACTTAGAAAGAAAATTTTGAGTTTATGTTATTTATTAATGCAATTTAACTTACTTATATCCCACACTATCCTGTCAAGGATTTGAGGGCTTTTAGCAGAAACACATATAATAAACTGGCAACCTAAAAATCAAATTCAAAAATTAGAACCAGGGAAAGTAGAAATCAAAACAGGAGGAAAAAGTGAATGCAAATATCCAAAGACTACATCAGCGATCGTAGAAGGGTGGCCTTTCACACAAACCCAACTGAAGGTGCCTTGGGTTTGGTCCACGCACTGTTTAGAAGAATTTTTTTTTTCAGCCTGTTTCACAAATCAGTGAGGGGAGAGGCCATTTCAGAACAAACGAGATTCAAGAGCTATAGCTATGAAATGCCGTGTGTGGGCTCTGGTTGGTAAAACTTTAAAACTACCTTTGGTTTCCATTTGGAAGTTTTCAATATGGATTTTCTGAAATTATCATTTTTAGGTATGATAATGATATAAATACCAGTAAAGCTACAAAATGTCTGAGATTTACATTGAAGTACATAAGCAAAAATAAAACAAAGACAAGGAGAGACAGTATTAACAAAACATTGATAACTTTTACATCTCAACGATGCAAAAATGAGGATTCATGAAACCTCTCTTTTCTGGTCTGTGTTTGAAAATTTCCATAATGAATGTAGATTTTTAAAAATTGAGACTATGACTGTCCCGAGATGGTTATGTACCCGTTGGTTTGACACAGCCTCTGTGTCTCCTTCTCCCCACCCGCATCCCTGGTATCGGTCTCAAATCCTTCATTTAATTACCAGCCCAGTCTACCTTGTCAAACTAACAAAGAGTCCTGGATGAAAAATTAAAAAGAAAAAGATTTCAAGTGAGATAGAAAATGGATAAAGGGCATTGTGGCAGCCCCTGGGGAGGAATGCACAAGCCAGTTCTTCAACTGGAAGGGACTGAGCTAGCAGTCAGCAGTAAAAGACATTTCCTCCAAAGAGCCTCATGGGGCCACAGCCATGGGGACAGTTTTCCTGGACAGCAGCACAGGGGAGGGACCATCCTACATAATGATCGAGGTTATAGAATAAGTCCTCACCTAACATCATTGATGGGTTCTGCGACTTGAAGTGAGATGACTACAAGGAAACCAATTTTACCATAGGCTAATTGATATAAGTAAGAGTTAAGTTCTGATGGCAACTCATCATTGTTATGAGTCAGGACCTGTTGCATGGGACTAAGGTGGGCCCTAACCAACCATGGGTGTCCTTTTAAGAAGAGTGAAACTTGGATGCAGATACACATGGGGAGAACGCCATGAACGACAGAAGCAGAGATTGGAGTGATGTGTCTACAAGCCAAGCATTGCCAACAGCCACCAGTAGCTGGGAGAGAGGAGGGTTCCCACAGAGGCTCCAGAAGGGACCACCTTGCTGGTACCTTAATTCTGGACCTCCAGCCTCCAGGACTGTGAGAGAATACATTTAGCTACACAGTCTGTGTGGTTTTTTCCAGGAGCCCTGGGAAACGAATAGGCTTGTCTCAAGCAGGCTTCCGGTGAGGTTGGACCACACACAATTCCTTTCTGGGGCGAGTTCCTGGAGGACAGGGGGTCCGTGCATTCGCTGGAGGGCAGCCTGTTGCTGAGTGTGGGGGGGACAGAGGGGGGTTGAGCCCCAATGGGGGAAGAAAGGTGCCCCACCTGACCGTCTCCATGGACAATCTGTCTGCAGGAAGTTCAGTGCTAGGTTTGTTTTGGGAGGGGATTGTTAAGGGTCCACTTTAGAATGAAAATAGGAAGGTGAATAGAAAGCTCTTAAGTCAATGATTCATAAACGTTAGCGTGTGTGTAGATAACCTGGAAAGGGCATTGAAACTTCAGATTCCGGTGGGTCTCTTGAGATGGATTGACAGGTTGGAGATGGGCCCAAGAATCTGCGACTTTCCAAAGCTCCAGGGGATGCTGATGACGGTGGCAAGGGGCTGACACTCTGGACCCAGGTGAATTGCCCTAGCTGGAAATATTTGTTCCTGGACCCAGGAGCTGGCGTCACATTTAAAACAGACAACTTCCTAGTTTTTTGCTTCATTTTTTCATGGACAGACTGAGAGTAATAAAATGTATAAAATAAAAATGGTACTAATTACATTCTCTGAACAAATGTGGGGCTTGGGTTTATGCAGTTTTATTGTTTTTTCCAAGTAAAAAATCCCTAAGAAATGGAAAGGCTGTTCCCTGATACAAGTAAGGGATGGAGGCAGACACCGCAGAGTTGATTTTTTTCCTTAAAAAAAATGTCACTTAGCAACAACATATGCATGGCTGGCAGTTGGAGTCATCTCTGAGTTGGCAACATGGAATTGTTAGGAAGTTTAAATTTGTGTTTTATCATTGTTAGCGGTGTTTTAGCAAATCGTGTAAGGTACAATATGCACATTCTGCTGTTTTGGAAGGGAGACATTTTAAGTCAGAAATATTTGACTGTAAACATATTTTGCACGGAGCTCTATTTTCCTTCTACATAGAAGAAAAAGAAGGAAAAAAAATCAAAGCTTACCTAAGCACAGTGAGAAACCCAGTTAATCACCACTGTAGGATTGGTGGGGGGCGGGGGGGGGGCAGGAATGTTCTTCAAAAATAGTGTATGAAAGTTTTAATTACACGCAAAATCATAAAATGCTCAGTAATTGCTGCATATTGATTCCGTTCTTTTCTTTTTCTGGAAACGTGAAAACTATTTCAATATACACAGAATCAATAAACATAATTAAAATATGAGCTCATCAAAACAGTAATTAAATGTACTTAACAGCTTTTGTGGCTTTTCCCCATATGGGTACTGTGGGAGTGTGAATCTGGCACACTAGATAAATGTAACAAAATGAAGCAAGAGCCTCGGAAAAGATTACTGTCGTATCATAATGCAATAAAGCCCGGCTCTGAGGCAGCAAGTTGCACTAAATCAAAAAGTTGACAAAAGGAGAGACGTATGCAATTATTATACATTTTGGGGCTGTTTTCTATTTATACGAGATTAACACTATCATGGTTTGCATTCAGACGGAACAGCGAAATCCTCCAACATGAAAGGAACTGGGGGGAGAGCCCTGGATTGTTAACATGACAATTCTTCTTTTCGGATATTGCTGGAGAGGAGTCTGATCATCACCCCCACCGGCTCGAGGCTGGTCACGTGACTCCAGAGCACTGCACTACCAGGAGCTCACAGTTGTGATTGTGAAGATGGCTTCCCCACTCCCCGCAGTGCATCTCAGCAGGCCCTGGCGGCGGGGAGGTAAATGAAACCTGGCTTTTGCTGGAAATGGTGGTGAGTCATCAGGTAAGGAAGGACGTGAGCCCCGTCTTCACTTGGTTATCTCCAGAAGTGGACCCTGATTTGACCACCAGGAGATTATGTGGGGGACCATCCTGGAAACCCTCCTGGCCAGGGGAGGGAAGGTGACACAGGGCAGGAGGAAGCCCCGGAATGACGTATGACCAAGCATGTTACCCCAGGGGGGAAGCTACCACAACCTCCCTGAGAACCATCCATCTAGAACATCTCTGAGTTGTCCCCCCTGAGAAGTGAAGAAACGGGGGAATATACCCTCCAACCCCCTTTTGGATTTGCCTGAAGGCTCCTCTCTGGGGCATCGACCCCTGGTCCCTAGGGACGGCTGAGAGACAGACGGAGGCAGTGAAATGCCATTGGTGTGTACCAGAAGAATGAGTGCGGAGGTCACGGGAGGGAACCGAGGCTTCTACCACACAGTCTTGGTAGGCTGAGTAATGCCCTCCAAAAACGTCCTGGTCCTATGCCCTGTAATCTGTGAATGTTACCTGATATGGCAGAAAGACTTGGCCAAGGTGATGAAATTAAGACTCTTGAACTGAGGATATCCTGGACCCTCTGAGTGATACCTAAATGCAATCCAACTGTCCCCACAAGGGAGAGGCAGAAAGAGAGTTCAGACGGAAGAGGAGAAGGCAATGTGATCTCAGAGGCAGAGCCAGGACTGATGCGGCCACAAGCCGAGGAATGCCGGCAGCCACCAGAGGCTGGAAGAGGCAAGGAGTGGAGTCTGCCTTAGGGTCTCTGAACAGAGTGCGGCCCTGTTGACACCTTGATTTTGGCCCACTGACACTGATTTCCGACTTCTGGCCTGTAGAAGCAGGAGAGAACACGTTTCTGTTGTTTCAACCCACCTAGTTTGTGGTGGTTTGTTCCAGCAGGTACAGAAAACTCCTGGAGGAAAAGGCTCTTTCAGAGGAGGATTATGGTGGACAGGGAAGCAACAAAGCCAGTCAGCGTGTAGGGACCCTCCTCTGAAACGGAAACCCACGGCAACATCCCCCACGCCCACCTTCCTGTTTTCCACTCCCACTTCCCTACTTTCTTCCAAACTTCTTGCAGATTTTTTTTTCTCAGCAGGTTCATCTGCACTTAATGGCTGGACCCAGTTCTCTCTTTAGCTGAAATGTCCAAAATGCAGCCATTCCGATTCCTAACCAAGAGCGGTGTATCCTCAGACTCTCTGGAGGTTTTCTATCTGCATGCTTGGCATGGGTCCTCTGTGCTGTCCCATCCAGGGCCCACCTGATAGAGAATTCCACCAGAAGCTCAGCTGTGTGCGACCCCAAACATGACAGTCCTTCCTACTGAACAGCAAACACATACTGCATTGCCTCCAAAGAAGCAATAATTAGGCTTGGCTCTTAAAGTTGGAGAACTGCCCCATCTCTGAAAAATTAAAGAAGACCAGAGAAGGAAAAACGCACGAAAAAAATAAACTCTAAAATGTCTTATTTGGGACTTGGGATACAGATGGGACTTCTTCTTGTGCCAAAAACTCCATCGAACAGCACCAGCTGTGGGGTAAAGGAAACTGGAAAGAATCACGCATTGCTGTTCACGTTCATGGAAGGAGCTGCCTGAAGGAGGAAGGGTCAAGTTTTGTCGATCAGTTGGTTTCTCACTGAATCAGGTGGCCAGATGAGACAAGCCTAAGACTACATCTGCAGGCATGTTGTACAAGTATTAATATTCATGCAGAGACTATCTAGAAAGCTGTTTTCTCTGAATTTTTAGCAGTATGGTAGGTCTGAAGGGAAAACGTTTCTCTTGTGTTAAGGAGTTCATGCTGCATTACTTTAGAGCTTTATGAGGATTAATTTTAAAAGAGCATGGGGAATGAAAATATTAGGTCTTAGGCAAGGGTAATATTCCAACTATTATGCAATTGGCAAAGCCAGAACTGACCAATCAGAAGGAATGCTGTCCTGGAGCCCCGCTCTACGAGATGTTAACCTTTTACTTGCTGGGTCATGGAGAGGTCTGGGGGTTTCTGGGGGAGGCTGGGGTGGCTGGAGGTGCTGGGGGCTACTTGAGGACTTTTTACAGCATGACCATCACTGTGGGCTGGTGACACGTGTGTCCTCACCACGGTTATATAAAAATAGCAGGCCCTCCCGTCTCTTTTCAATGAGGGAAGTACAAACACTCCATGGGGATTCCTGTATTTAGTGCATGTTATTTGAGCCCTACTATGTGCCAGGCATCATGTTAAGTGCTCAACTTAGGAATAGGTTGCCCACTAAAGGAAGAAATCATTGTTTGAAATGTCAAAGTTCATGTTTTATTTGGGACTTCTATAGCTGCAAGTGATGAAAAACCTAATGCCAACCGCCTCAAGCACAATAGAACAGGTAAGGGGCTTTGTTGGTTCAAATGGCAGAAATGTTCCGAGACAGATGTTGCTGGGTCCTGGTCCAGGGGATCGTGTGTGTGTGTATGTGTGTGTGTGTGTGTGTGTGTTTCCAACCCCCCTTTTTTGTCTTTTAGCTGATATCCTATTTGGATTCCCTTGAATGCAGAGCCTGAGACATGGACTGAGGTACAAGGAGTTGGTTTGGGGCTCCAGGAATTAGATGGAGAGGGAAATGAGACAGGGAAGGAGAAAAGCTAACACATACTCTAGTCAGTGAGCTGAAGACTACTGTGGGCAACTGGGGCTCAGTCTTGCTGGAGCTCCTCAGAAAAACTGTACAGAATTCAGAATTTCTACCGAATTTTCCAAGATGGAGCGCAGGCGAGGGGAGGATATCTACTTGCAGATCCCCATCTGCCATTCATTGAGGATTTATCTCAGGGACATGAGGTCCTCTATGCTTCTGGACTGTGCCTCTTTTTGCCCTGGTGGCCTTCCAGGGTGCACATGGGACACTGCAACAGGCATGTGAGTGTCCACTGCAGGTGAAGCATTGAAAATAGTTGGACCAAGAAGACATGGCACGATGCATCGTGAACATCTATGAGCTAGGATTGCCTCATTTTGGTTTTAGTCTTCAGGTCCACATGGTGGTGCAGTGGCCTCTGTCATATGCCACCTGGTGGGAACGGGAGCATCAGGACTGATGGGAAGGTCAGCTGAGCCAGGCCCCCTCTTGCTGGTATTCACAGAGCTCATTGGGGTAGAGTTTGACTCTGAATCCTATGTAATAATTTTAGAATGTCACCCCAATTTTAAGTTTAGAGTCACCCCACAAGCCAAGTTCTGGATTTCTTTTACCCTTTTAAATAGGGGCTAAGTTCCATACTAATTGTCAGGTCTGTGCCTTGAGAGCTCCAGTGGCGAATCCCCTCAAACTTAAATCCAGCCACGTTCTGAGCTCAAGGAATCGTGATTGGGGTTTCTTTCTGTGCTTGGGAAACTGTAAACCCACTTGACTCTGAAACTCCAGAGTCAACCTGCTACTTAGTGGCCCCCTCTGACAAATCCTTGCTGTTCTGCATCTGTGTTCCCATAATATTGCATTGTGAGGTTTTAAATGTCATGTCAGGTTGGACCATTTGTTATATATTGGAAAAGAATGAGGTGAAAATTGCTTGGTCTTGCCTCTCATTAAGGCTTCATTTGTTAGTTGGGGTTACCCGCTTGCCTCCCGCGTACAATGTGACTCTTCTAGTTCAATTTTAATGTCAACTTTTGTCACAGGGAAAGTCTCCGTGGGACTTCAGCTACTTCCTTTGGGCCTCATCTCAACCACTCAGACTGGAATTCTAGTGACCTATGGGTCCCCAGACCAAGAATCCAAGGCTGCTTTTCCTTAGAGTTTTGAGTGAAGTCAACCAATGACCATGGTGTCCCTTATGCTGGTCAATACTTTTCATAAGTGCTTAGTTATTTTTGGTGGGGGCAGGGGTTGGTCAGATTTCAGAGAGGAGTATTGTTGCTTTGGGCTAAAATGATCTTGGTCATTGTCTCAACTCCTCACTGCATTTGGTCTCTGTTGACAAAACCCACCAATGTTCTGAAGGCCTTTAAGGTCAAAATAGTCCCTCTCTGCCTTTTACCTTTGTGGGCCTGACTGTGTTGGAAAAATGATTTTCCAGATGGACTGCAGGTTGCGGAGCCTCACTGGGGGTGTAAAGGACACTTACGCTGTGTTTTACCTGCTGCCAAGAGCCAGTAACAGAGTGCGGCTTTTCCCTCGTGTGGGAGGAGGTGGTGGAGCACAGGGCTGGGGCCCGAAGCCCGGCGTAGAGCATTCCTGAAGACCAGATGTGGACCGAGGCTCCTCTTTCATTCCAAAGTCATTCAAGGTGGAAGGCACTTTCCCTAAAAACTCTTGAATTAATCTCTTGGTACCAATACCTTTTCAGATTTGTTTCTGGACTTTTATTAACTTTTACTTCAAACACAATAGTCTGAGGGCTATGAAAACCCACAGAGAAACTTGAGTGAACACCTACTATATCTTGAAGTGGTTATAATTTATATCCTGTGAGGAATGGCTTGCTGAAAGTACATATTCATTTCTATTTCTAGGTTGGCTTTTTGGCTGATCTAATTCTTGATCACCATTTAGCTTATGAAACACCTATTGGTGCAGTCTGGGTTGACCTTTCGCATTCCTCCTGACAGTTGACAGATAGATATGCATAAATTAGGATACAGAAGTTTCCTTTTTGAAAATCAGTAGCTTTTAACCCTTCTGGGGATTAAGTAAGCAACTAACATATATAATCTTTGTTTACATTTTTTTCTCAAGTCCTAGTATTATGGATGTTTTAGGTAGTGCTTTTTATACAATATAATACTGGTTAGTGCTTTTTTTCCTACTGTACTAGCAAATGGAGCCATTAGGGAAGGCAACAACTGTGTATCCTCATGCACTGATGGGCCCAGGGTCATTGCCACAGGGGGAGATTATTGACAACCATTGTATAAACCGCTCGTTTATTTATAGTGGTTGATAACACACGCCAGGAGGTTAGACCCCCTGGCTTTGCATCTGATGGCTCTACTTACTGTACAGGTAACTTGGAGCAAGTTACGTAGTCCCTCTGCTCTACTTCCCTAATCTGTGAGTAGACGTGACAACGGCGCCCACCTGCAGAGTTGTCGTGAGGACTGAACAACAGCCCACACTGAGAGCTGAGAACAGTGTCCTGACTCGCGCCACGTAGTGGTGAGCCGGAGTGGTGACCCCCACCCCCTCTGCCATCTAGCCGGGTAGACCGAGAATAAACAAATCCACAGATATGGAGGATGGAGAGCGGAGGGTGTAGGAGCCACGGGGTCCTTTGATGTGGTGGCATCTGGAACAGGAGGAAGAGGGGGCAGCTATGAGGCCATCTGGGGGGGGAGTTTCCAGGCAAGGGGAAAGAGGACAAGCGAAGTGCAAAGCTCTCAACAGCGAGCAGACCAGGGTGCCAGGACCCGGAATAGAGGGGAAGCGGTGAGAGATGAGGTCTGGGAGGGCACAGGGGCTGGATGGAGCAGCGTCCCTAAGTGATTCGGAGGACTTGGGTGTTGACGCTGAGTGCAGTGGGAGCCATGAGGCGTGGGGAGGAGCTGGTGGGCAGAGGAATGACATGCGAAACTCACACCTTTGAAAGGTTGCTGTGGATACTGGGGGGAAAATAGCGGATGAGAGTGGAAGCAAGGAGAGCAATGATGATGTGAGTGTGATAGTCCAGTATGAGATGGTGCTGGCCTGGGCTCAGACAAAGGCTAGGTTAGTAGCAAGAAGTATTTACCCATGGGCTACATTAAAAAGTGGATCTCATGGATTTGCTGGTGTTGGGGGTGGAGCTCACATTCTAGTGAGATGTGCCAGGGACTAACTATGTGCAAATAAATGAGTAAATAAATAGAATAATTCAGACAGTAACAAGAGCCATGTAGGAAATGGGAGAGGATAATGGGGCGGAAGGTGGTCAGCAGAGACCTCTCAGAGAGGGAAACATTTGAACTGAGATTTGGCGGCAGCTAAGTGTGTTAATCACCTCCTTCTCCACTGTTGGCAGGAAGGGGTGACTTCTCCCCTTGAGTTATGAAGACAGCCGAACACACGGCACTGAACACAGGCAGATGAGACAGAAGATTAGTCACATATACTCACAGGCTGAGAGGGGTGGACATCACGTGTAGCCATTCAGGGCCATATGGGACTTGCACTTGGGGACAGAGTGAACAGCCAGGGGCTGTAGGAGGGAGGCTGTGTGGTACCAAGAGGGTGAGGTGCCCCCTGGTTCCTGCGGGAGGGTGTGATTGACTTGTTTGAGTCCTTCTTGGCTGGCAGGAGCCCAAATGCTGCTACTGGGGGTAGGTGAGCTGTTTGGATAGATCTTATCTGAAGGAGCAGAGCTGGGAGAGAAACTTGACTTCTGAGAGCCTTTCAATCATCAAGGCAGCCCGAAATGTCAGGCTCTACCTTTAGGCTCCACACACCAGGCCAGGGAAGAAGGTCACTCACCAGGATCCTCTCTGGAGGGACAGCGCTGGCTGTGGGGAGAGGCAGAGATTCGATAGACATTTTAGAGGGACAGCTGATAAAACTTTCTGATGAACTAACATGACTAGAGTGAGGAAAAGAAGATGTGTCGAGAATGTCATGTAGATATTTTACCTGGACGTCTTACGAATTGTGATATCATTTAACCACTTGGGCAAGACTTAAGGTGGTAAGTAGATTCTGACGGGGAATAGTCACGAGTTCATTTTGTATATGTTACGTTTGAGATGTCTGTTACCCATGCAAGTGGAGATATCAAATAAGATGAGAGATAGGTCCATCTAGTGCTCAGCAAAAGAAACGTCGGAAGAAGTGAAGGCAGGAGTCGTGTTAGCATTTAGAGAGAGTTAGCATTTAAAACCAGTGGACTGGATGAGGTCAACTTCAGGTGTAGCAGAGAACCTCTGGGTTCTTCAGCATCCAGAGGCTGAGCAACAGAGAAACTAGGGGAGGAGACAAGGAGGCAAGATGGGAGGAAAGCCTGGAAAACACGATTCCTTAGCATTATAGAGAAGAAAGTGTTGCAAGGAGGAAAGAGTAGTCAGATGTGTCAACTGCTTGCTCAAGGGGTCAAGAAAGCTGAGCGCAGAAAACTGTTGGATTTGAAGAAATGGTGACTCTTGGTGATATTAGACGCTGGAAATGACCGAAGACAAAGTAGGGGAATGGAGCTCAAGTCTCTGGAGGACCTTAGCTATAAAAAGGAGAAATAATGGGGGGAAATCATATTGAGAAAAAATCAATAGAAGCTGGTTAGAGGGTAAAGACATGAAACTCGTGATGCCAAAGAGATCAGAACTGCAAGCCTAGAAAAGCCCTTGGGTAGCCGATATGGCATTTAACAAAGGGGGTGGGGACTCCCACTGCTTATATTCAGGCGGATGGCACCACAGACCTGACGTATGAAGTGAAGGGACATCTGGGATGTGGATAATGCTAAATGAGTAGGATTCTAGAGGGACAGGCCACACATAGGAAGATGGAGGTGTGTTCTTCTAAATGTATAGGACAGTGGCATATGGCATGGCCCTCACACTCTTTCTGCCCAGCTGATGATTAGACTCAGAAAAATAAGGAGATATTATCAGATATTATGGGAGCAAGGCTGTTCTACATTGACAGAGGTAAGTGACAATTTTGCAAGTGCCTTCTTCGTGCACTCCCTCATCCTTATTTATTTAATCACTAACCCCGCACCGTTAGAGAAGGGCCCTTGGGTACAGCAGTGCCCTTGGAGTCAGCACATGGATCTGGGTGTGAATCCTGGACCTATCGATTAGTACCTGAAGGTCTTGGGCACTTTTTAGTGCCTCATCTGTACAATGAAAGTATCATTACCAACCTACAGGGTGGAGCCAACGAGAAAAGGCCCGAAGGACCTGCTTGTTGCTCGTCTGTACTCTATGGTGAAGGGCTCATATGAGGGTATCATAGGTATCCAGAGTAAGAAATGAGGAGAGCAGCAGGTCAAGGAGGAATCTGAGGCTAGCCTCCTCCTGATACACTTAAGGCAGAACAACCAAAATTATAGCTGCTATTTTTATGATTATCTATAGAAGCTCTCATACCCAACCTTCCTCCCTTCACCATTTCTCGGGTGAGATAAAAGTCTGTTTCCTCAGTAGAACGTCCCCATGGACGCCCCACAACATCACGGTGCTTGTCGCTAAGACTGCTCCGCGTCAAGCCCCGGGACGTCTGGTTATCACCGGATGTGATCACCCAGAGTTAGTTAGCCATCTGTGTTCCCAAACGTATGTTAATTGTTCTAGCAACTGTGTGTGCAAACTTTATGTGCTTTTTATTTACATAGCTGTTATGTAAACCGATGGAAAAGTTGGTCATGACAGGTTGCTGCAATAAATTTCAAATAGTACACGTAAAACACACATGCAATGAGGAGGAAGAGGAAACATGTAGAAAAATTGCTTTGGACGTGTCTCCAAGGTGTCATTCTGCCTCCAAGGAACCAATCCCGGAGCTCGCGGGTGGTGCATTCTAGGTAGTTGTGAAAGAAAGACCTCTTGCAACTCAGATCAGCAGACCTCTACACAAAGGAAGGGCCTTGGCGCAGGATCAAAAGAGTGGCAAGTGAATGAGCATCCATATGTTTCAGGTTAAAATTAAATCTTTAAGGTATGTATGTATCACATTTTATGATTCACTGCTTTAATTAACTTTTCCAGTTGACTCACCAGCTTCACTGAATACCAGTAGAGCTGTGATGTTTATTTCCCAGTTCTAAATGTACACTCACCGTTTAAACCACTGCGAAAAGTGAAAACGTATAAAGGAGAAAAGGGAATTTACTAACCTAGAGTCAAACACTGGCAATAATTTAATGTGGTTGGTTCTAGTTATTTTTCATAAATATATTAAAAAAATAAAATGACAGCTATCCTGTTGTTGTTTTCCGACTTTTCCGTCAAATTATATCATGGGCATTTCTCAGGTTGATATTCACCTATGACATAATTTTATTTAGTTCTTTTACAAATTTGTAACCATGTAATTTATAATAAAAATATAACTTCTCTATTGTTAACTTCAAACAATACAAAACAAAAGCTACAAGTCGCCCTGAGGCCAACGACCTGGAAACAGCCAGTGGTGAATTCTGATAAACACTGTCCTACAATCACCTTCACAAAGGTGTAGATTAAAGGATGTATGCGTATGATGTGTACCATTTTTCAGAAACACTTTATATTGGAATTATTTTAGATTAACTGTACAAGGGGCATGGATAGCCTGTAACAAAAAAGTTCTCAACTACCCCTCCCCCAGATTCCCCTAATGTTAAATTTCTGTTATTATGTGCATGGGTCGCACACAAAAAATCAGCGTCAGTACATTACTATGAAGTGAACTTCAGGATTTCTTTGGATTTTACTAGTTTTTCTACTACTCTCTTTTTTTTTTAATGTTCCATGATCTGGTTCAGGGTACTGTACTGTATTTAATATACTATAGATAAATTTTTCTTTGTTTTAACAGTATAAAAAGAAATTAAATAAACATAAAGTGATGCTAAAGCACAGATTAATTTTTTTTCACTATACCAATGTTTTATTAGACATAATCATAGTACTTGTACACCAGATTTTCCCATCTACACTTTTTTAAATTTAATTATTTTTCAAGTACAGTTTTCTTCTGCCATAAGAAATATTGTTTCCTAAGTGATCATTCTAAATTTTAAATATTATGAAAAATGTTGAGATTTGAGTCAAGTTTTTTAATTATATATTTTGTTCATTTATTATGAAGATAAGATTAGTTACCTTATATTTCTCCCTAACTCTCTTCCCAACCACCCCGATTTCATTGGTTATATTGCTTTGTAGATTTCTTACAGGTTAATAATGTGTACATTTTATTCTGTAATTAAAATCTCACTTTTACCCTTAAACAATATTTAATTGGATTCATCATTTGTCACCAGTCTTTTTAACCACGATTTCTCAATTCCTAAATTATGTACTTGATTCATTTCTTGGTTGGTTCCCTCTGCTGAAAATTATTTTCAAAAATGGGTTATGGGTATTATATTTCACTGATTTTTTCACATTTGAGACTATCTTTCTGTTGGTTTTATATGTAAACTATAGACTGCCATGATTTAACATTTTAGAAAATCATTTTCTTTAGAATCTTGTAAAATTTTTCTTTACTTTCTGGCATTAACAATTTATGGCATGTCTGAGACCAGCCTCATAGTCCTCTTATGCTAGGGGCTTGTTTTGTTCCTTGATAAATGAAAAATTCTTGAGTTTGCTGTTTTGACCAAGACACATCTCCATGTGGACTCCTCTTTTCTCGGAACATAGTGTGCCCTTTCAATATGCAGGCCCAGTTCTTCCTTTCAGAGCTTTTTGTTTTTCACTACTATGTCTCAAAAGAACATTTCCTGTCCTTTGGGAGCTTTGCTTTAGGGAGACCAATTGTCCTTATGTTGGACTCTCTTCACCCTCCATCTTTATCCTGATTGCTTTACTCTGTATTTTTTCTCTCTCTGCTTTCACTGTAACAATCTCAATCTCAAGATTTTCTGCATTCCAGCAATGGGGTTTTTATTGACATCTTTTCTTTTCCTTGCTGATTCTAATGCATTGCCATGACATTGTTTTGCTTCTCAATGTTTTTTGATTATTGCTCTAGTCTTTGCTTTGTTCTCATTCTGTTAGTTTATTATTCTTGTTCTGCTATTTATTAAGTTTCTTCTATTGCATGAGAAATCACTTCATATGATTTCTTCTGTTAAGTTGCTTTTCTTCCAGACGGAATCTTCTCATGTATTTTGTCATTTCATTATCTATCTATCTGGTGTGAAAAGATTTCCACTCTCTAGTTAATTAACACATCACCACACACATATTTCTCTCTCTCTCTCTCTCTCTCTTTGGTGACAACATTTAAGTTCTACTCTCTTAGCAAATTTCAGTTTTATAACACAGTGTTATCAACTCCAGCCACCATGTTTACATTAGATTCTCAGACCGTATTCATCTTATAGTTGAAAATGTGTACCCTCTGTTTTCTAAAGGCTATTTGCATGGTTGCTCAGACCCTGTCTTCACCATAGTTTGCTGTAGGTGACTTCTCCTCTGAGTATGACGGCACTCCCGTTGTGTTTGTGTGTGTGTGTGTGTGTGTGTGTGTGTGTGTGTGTGTGTGTGTGTTAGGGAGAACTTAGTTCTGTTCTTTCTTCTGGGGTTGTGTTAAGTACCTGATACTCTAGCTTGTTTCCCCACTGACACAGTGGGAATGGGTAGACCTTGGCACCTCTCCTTCCCCCTCTGCTGATATCCACGTGGTATCTTTGGAATTCTGTTGGAAATGACTTTTGCTAGGGTCTTCTCCAGGTCACACACTCACTCCTCACCTCTTCTCTCCACACTGAAAAATACGAACGAGACATCTCCGCATTTTACTGCCTCCTTCTCGTCAGTGCCGAGGAGGGCGCGGTTGGTCCTCACACAGCAGAATCATTCGCTTTCTTCTTTAGCCATGATGGTTAGTAGTTTATGACATGAATTTGTACCTTTTCCTTGTTTAATTGCTGCTGACAAATTTTTAGCCTTTTATAAAGACCAATTGTGTGTATTTCACTGGGTACTGGGTTTGGATATGCTCTAGCAATTCAGCTTTAATTTTGTATTATTGTCCTGAAGCCTGCAACTGGGTTATAATTGATCCTCAGCATTTCTTTAACCATCTCCCATTATATGGTCATTTACATTTTTCCTGATTTTTTGGTATAATACTATTATGAACACCCATGATAATAAACTTTTTCCACATATTAAATTACTTCCTTATGGTGGATTTCTATAGGGGGAATTGCTGGGTCAAAAGGCATTGGCTTTTGCTATTTTAATAGAGTCTTAGTATAAGTTGCCAATTTGCTTTCCATATTTGTTATAGTTTAAAGTATACTTCAAATAGCTCATGTCAGAATTCTCCGAATGAATTTATTGCAATGGCTTTCAGAGACATGGAAACAAAACAGTCCAAGAAACAAAGAAAATGGCTCATCTGAAAAGGTAAGCTACCAAGGACGGGATGTTTTTGGTATGAGAGCTGCCCTGGGGACTGCTCCAGACGAGGACCGTGGGGAGTTCTACAACCTGGTGGGAAGGAGACGGACGCCCAGTCAGCTAGACGGAATGCAGGACCAGAAGTACCAAGAAGGAAATGCAGGGCGTCAAAAAACACTCCACGTTCACATGTTAATTGGGTCTATAAAAAGTAATTAGAGATAACACTTTTTTTTAATTCCCACAAACTCTCTGCTATGCTTTCAGCATCTGCTGAAACAACAAAAATAGTTTATTTTTACTCAATTTTTCTCTCCCATGAAGAAAAATTGACGAAGGATGATCATGTTTCTTAAATATAACTGAACTCATCTTATTGGGGGAAAGCAAAGAAGTATGTGTCATCTTATTAGAAATGACATGATGTATATACAGCCATATGTTTTCAAAGGGTTTTCTGTCAGTGTTAATCAAAACTCCTCCAAATTGATGAACCTACAGAGCAGCATGTCAGCCATATGGGAAATATCTCCCTTTCAATATTGAGAATTTGGGTTAATAATAAACATTACTTAGTGAACCTAAATGAGAAAAACACACCAATGCTGAATCTCAGAGAAGAAGAAACTTATAACAAAATCCCCCTGGGTGTTAATATTTTTTAGCGTACTGTCTAATATCCCTTTCTTTATTTTCATTCTGCCTGCTCACTTACTAAACATAGAAATGGCAGCCCTTTGTTTCATGATTGCTACCATAGCCTCGAATAAGTAATCAGCATCCCCATATTTCACTCGTTTGCTTTGTATTTTGTGGGAAAACAATTAGAAAAATTGAAAAGAAACCGAGAAAAATATCCCTCTTGGTGCTTAGTATCTATAATCAGGCCATCGGGATCTTTCCTGATCTTTATCCATTGCCTTCTCCCAGCAAATAACTGGTATCTTCTCAGTCTCATAGTAATCATCACCCTTTTGCTATTTTAGGAGATGCTATCATTTTAGGATCTGTGTTATTTAACTTAGATGGGTTCCTAACATCAATTGGATGAGGAGTCTGTTAGAGTCTTGTCAGGCAAGCGAGTTCTTAGTTGGAGGAAACATCTTTGACTCTTGCACATGGATCTTAACTATGAACTTTCACAAGACAGGGAGTGGTGGCGGTCATAATTGGGAACAGGTTGAATATGAGCCAGCCATGTACAGCTGTTGACCATAAACCCAGTACAATGGGTAGGGGCTGGGAACGGCAGCAAGGGCAGAAGGGAAGGGCTGATTTGTCTTTACAGTGTTCTCTCCATCATTAGAGGGTGATTTAGATAAGGATAAAGATGGTGATAGTGATGATGATGTGGATAATGACGAGGGTGCCCGGTTTGAGCCATCCCAATATTAGGGAAATGTGTAAAAAATAGAGTGGTTTTCAAAAACGCTGTGGCATACACATGCTAAAAAGACTCCCCTCCCCCGAGTGAACCAGCTACTCTATAATATCTTCCCATGGATTGTGGGTGAGACCCATGCTTTGCTTCTTGTCGGTTGAGGAGGTGCAGGGGATTCCCAGATGTAATTAAAGTTTCAAATCGGCTGATTTTCAGTTAAGAGAAGCAAGCTCATCCTGGCGGGGCCTGACTTGATCAGGTGAAAGCTTTTAAAAGAGAGATTCTTTTCCTGGCCTTGAGGAAGTCAGTTGCCATGTTGTGGGAGAGGTTACGAGGGTACCGTAAAGAAAGGCACTATGATGGTCCAGGGGCTAAGAGCAGCCCCTGGATGAGTGCTAGCAAGAAATGAGGACCTCAGTCCTACAACAGAAGAAACTAGCTTCTGCTGTTAACACAAGGGCTTGGAGGAAGACTCTGAACTCCATAAAGGAAAACAACCAAGCCAACACCTTGACTGCGTTCTTTGGAGACCCTGATGCCTGAGCCACTGAAACTGTGAGATACTATATACATGTTGTTTTAAGCCACTAAGTTTGTGATACTTCGTTGTGCAGGGATAGACACCTAAAACAAATGACAAAGGAATAGGAAGGTGAGACGTTTGGTCCAGGTATTTAGTGATGAATTTGAGATAACTTGCAAGAGAGAAGCTAGAGCAGAATTCCTTCTTCAATTTTCATTACAAAATATATAGAAAATATATAGAAATGGAATTATTGCCAGTTATTTTTCAAGACTACAGATAATAAACATGTTGATTTCACGAGTTTTGTTTTGTTTTTTTCAGAAACTCATACCCCCAGAGAGCCTGGTCTAATTGATTTCAGGTGTTATGTGAGCATCGGTATTTCTCAAAGTTGCACAGAGCTTCTACTGGGCAGTACTGGGTTCACAGCTACTAGGCTTCCTTGTGGGAAGAAATGTGTTCCTCCTCAGTCTGTGATGAATAGTATTAAAATCTATTCTCAAGGCAGGCAAAGTGTCTTAAATAAAAGTGGGCTTTACAAATGCTAATGTTACGACTAAGTGCATGGGGGGAGAGTGCCATACCTGGGGGTTTTAGCTAAATGAAAGATGAGACTCAAGGGCCAGAGGTAGCAGCCTAGAGACATTCTGATGAGTGGCCCAGGGGCTGTTGGTTGATTGAAAGACCCCTGTTGCTCAGACCCTTCTTGATGAAATCTTGACTCCAGATCAAGCTACTCTCCTCAAACCCACCTGAATCCCAAATGCGTTATCTGAGTATTCTCTTCCTCCATATTCTGTTCAGCATATTTATTACTCTTGTTGATTATTTCTTCCTCCTATCTTCTTCTCTTCACTAGAAAAATGAACTTGGTTGAAAATCTTTCTGGCTAAGGTAGAAGATTTATAGAGAGAAAAATTTCCTGGACCAGAGGAGACATTAGAAATATACTTGGGAATCTTCCATGAGCCCATCAAATGTTAAAAGAAAAACTTGGACTAACTGGGTAATATATACTATTTTGGAATAAGTAGTTAAGTAGTTGAGACACCGGTTTAGAGGATCTATCTGTAAAAAACCAATAACTAACCATCCTCAAGGGCTGTGCAAGTCAGGACCAACCAGGTTCTGCTGCAGTAACAAACAGCTTTCACATCTCAATGACTGAAAAACATAAGCTTATTTCAAACAATGCTTCTTATCTCAGTTTGGCCAGAGGGGTTGGGGGCTTTCTTCCTTGTCTTTCTCAATCAGAGACTGGGTGATAGGACCTCTCCCACCCAGAGTTTCACTAGTAAGAGTCAGATGAAAAGAGGAAGGAGTCACATACTGACTCTTAAATGTTTCTGCCAATAAGTGCCACCTGTTACTCTCACTCACATTTGATTGGCCAAGGCAAGTCATATGGCTCTACATAACTCAAGGGGTCAGGGACGTACAGTCCCACCCTATACCCAGGAGGAAGAGAATCAGATATTTAGGGGAAAAAGCACTAATAAGTACTGCAAGAATTTAGTACAGAGGTTCCCTGAGACCACAGACTTCTGCAGGACACAGCAATACTGCCAGGGGTCCCTGAAGCCACACTGGCCAAAAGCACTGTCTACAGACCCCAAACTGTCCAAACACCATTCTATTTATAATTATGCATGTGCTTGTACTGAATTTCAAATTATTATCACACTCACAGTAGCTTTCACTCTTGATGTATTTCTTTTCAAGGAACTTGTAATTACAGCTTGAACTAATGTTATATTGAAAGTTTCTGAAGTTAAAAAAGAACTGTTCTTGTGTTTGAGAAGGTTGGAACCACTGAATTAACTATGTATCCACCTCAGTGCAGTGAGTCAGACAGATGTCTTTTTAAGGTAGTTTCCTTCAGCATTCAGATTGTATGATGCTACTGAGACATATTGAAATATTAATTGAGGTATAGACTCCACCTACGTACTATATATTTCTGGTGCTACCATATTAATTACACATTTTAATGTCATTCATCAAGTTGTCCCATACCTCCCAGAATCTACTTGAACATAGAGTTGCCTTTGAAACTGCAGTGCAGTCAAGTCTCTAAAGCTCTTTGTTATGAAGAAATATGCAGTATTTTTTGCGCCTTTTAACTGAAATCCATCGTCGTTAAATAACTAACATACCTAGATCTTTGTGGCCAATTCGGTAAACCTTAACTAAGAAGTTCTTTCTGAATGTTCACCTGTAATTCATGGTTCCCGCCTGGGAGGAGGCAGGAGGGAGGATCTGTGTTCTTAAGTCTTGTGAGAAATAGTCCATCATGTTATTTTCTTTCGGCTTTTCCATTCACCCTGCAGCCCCTCCCTTTCATTGGTGGTGGCTGAAAAGATGTTGAACACACCAGCCTACTCCAAGGGGCCACTCCTCCTGCACCTGCTCTTTTCTTCGGATAAAGACTGGCCACAAAGGAACCCTGTGTGAGAAGGAGAATTCTCAGTTCTCTCCGCACTTACTATTTCCTCCCTCTCTGGAATGTTCTTACGCTATTGGTTATGCCATATGATATCCCGTGGAACTCCTTCACCCACGAGAATTTTCCCCAGACTTGGGACTCAGCATCCACCTGCAAATGGCCCAACAATTCAAAACCAGCATTCTCCTTGTGGGGAGCTATTTTCAGTTTCAAAAAATTCTTCCCAGGATATAGAAAATGAGAGCAGCCCCATAAAATTGGCATCTTTTAATCATTTCTGCATCAGACAAAAGTGGAGAATTTTCCAAATAGAATTGGACATGTCACAAAGAAAAAACAAACAAACTGGAAAACAAGTTAAGCCATCCAGCGCAGGTGTGTTGGCAGAAATGTCCATGCGACTTTCACATGATTTTTGGTGCTGAAAGAAAAAAATGTTTATACTTAGGGCTCTTTGACTGAGAAGAAGAATGTTAAAGAATGTCCTCTATAACTGCTTTTTAAAATAAATTTTGTTTTTATTTCTAAGTTTAAAAGTGACCTTAAAGTTGTAAAAAGACTTTACAAATACAGAAAATAATTTTAAAAAATGCTTCCTCTAGTAATCCCCTTATTCAGAAAATGATAAATATTAGCACTTATCCAGCCATTTTTCTAGTCATAAAAATATTTTTATTACATTTTATTATACTGAATTTTGTGTTTAAGGTACTGGATTTACAGCTATAGATTCAACTTCAGTTTGTTATTATTAAAGTATTCTGCTTATTGCCCTGGCTGGTGTGGCTCAGTAGATTGAGCGCTGGCCTGTGAACCAAAGGGTCACCAGTTCAATTCCCAGTCAGGGTATATACCTGGGTTGTGGAACAAGTCCCCAGTAGGGGTGCACAAGAAGCAACTACATATTGATGTTTCTCTCCCTCTATTTCTCCCTCCCTTCCCCTCTCTCTAACAATAAATGAATAACATATTTTTGTAAATATCTGCTTATTGACTTTTCATGTACTTCATCAGACAAGGACCAAAAGTGGTATCTTAAAAGTATCCTATCAAAAAATTAGTCTATCAGTTTATATCATATTTTAATAGATTGTATTCTCTATATTTTAATTTTAATATTTAAAGGTTCAAAACTGATACACTTTTATTCTTCATTGTAGCTCCAAAAATCTTGATGAAATATAAAAACATACCAAGTATCAAAAATAATTTTTCTTGATTATATAGCAAAGGAAGCTCACCTGGAAAAAAATAGAGTCAGAAAATGACATTAAGGATTGTGACTTTTGCCAACATAGAATGACCTCTTTTAAATGATTTCATTTTGTTGTTGTTGTTGTTGGTTTGAATTGTATTTGGGGACTAAAATTTCTATCCCTGCTTTATTTCATCTTATAAAGAAATTTTAAAACAAACTGTCGTGTTTTGTTTTCTGGAGGAAGGGGGAAGTGAAATGAAGGTTTATTCACCATAAAAGAAGAGAGTTGGGTTTAAAGAAACTTTAAAACAAACTGTCGTGTTTTGTTTTCTGGAGGAAGGGGGAAGTGAAATGAAGGTTTATTCACCATAAAAGAAGAGAGTTGGGTTTTGTTTTCTAACCCAGTCAGACGCTTCCCCTGCCATAAAGCCGTCAAACACTTTGGCGTGAGCTGATTCGAGTTGCACAGGACGATTGAATTTACATCATCCTCGTGCTTCTCCTTCTGGGAAGCTTCCTTTCGCTCAGACTTGTGCGTGTAAGCTCTGCTTTGCTGCCTTTTTTTTTTTTTTTGTACATCAGGGATTCTTAATTTCAGTTCTCAGAGACCCCTGAATGTCAGGGTTTCTGAGGATTTCCTGAAATTATGCAAAACTCGGGGGTTGTGTTGGGGAGAGGGGGTGCACATGCGTGCAGGAGTATAGTACAGATGTCTGTGTCAGAACCAGCGTTTATTTAGGGGGAAGGTCCACGCTTTGCGTTTCCTTCTCTCGTTACATCTCCAATACATCCTCCCTCCTCTTCACGTTCCCCTGCTGAGAAAATTAAAAACAATTGGATGAGAATTTGCCCACCATCACCACCGAACCTGCCCGCCCAACTGTTCTGGGGCCCTCCGGGCTGAAGGCTGTGGAAGAGGCTGCAGGAGAAGCGAGTCTTCAGGAAGAGCCCCTTCCGGTCAGAGCAAGAAAGTGGAGGGTGTCGGGGGGGCGGGGGGGATATTGGGATGAGGATGCACAGGAGTGCTGAGGATGGCCCGCTGCGAGTTCTGGGGGGCACAGCGGTGGGGGGCATGGGGAGGTGCAGAAGTGGGAGGATGTTGGCCAGGGAAGGTCCAAGACCACCAGGGTGAGGTTCTGGAGGTGAAGGAACACCTCGGAGTCTGGGCTCATGGCGCAAGGGAGCAAGCAGGTCAACAGGGAGACTGGCCCTGGAGGTTCCCGGCTGGTGCCACTTTGGGCAGTGGCAGCCGCACCCCACCAATGCAGGTGTGGAGGCTGAGAGTGGGGGCAGATCTTTAAAGAAGTTTATTTAAAAATATAGTCTTACAGCTCTACCATCTCCAGAGAGCTAATTTCTTGTTTTGAAAAAGAACTTTCACAAACACGCATTTTGCCGATTCCAGGCTAGTTAGTATGCCTATTGTTGTAGTACATTTATCTTCAACACACCATGGAAGCAACCTTGCCACACTTCTACACAGTTTCAAAAGGAAAGAGCTGTATGAGAGCCCATTATACTGATGGACTGTAATCTCCTGAGACGTTCCCTGAAAACTGGACACTGAGCTTATCTGCTTTGTTTGGCACCGTGAGATGGAGCTGCCCAAACCCCACTGAGCATGCAGCTTCCTGGGCATCAGGACCCAGTCTGACGGGGCACCACTGTCACTGTGCCCACTGCTGACCCCGGAGACCCACCTGTGCCTCGGAGCTCGACCCCACACAGCTGCCACGCGCTCACCAACATCGAAGTGCAGGCATCCCGCCTTGGTTGCGCCATTTTGGAGGCTGGAGGCGGCCAGGACAGGCTTGACTATCTGCGGTGCAGAAGGGTGACGTGGGGCCTGAAGTGGTGAGCGTCTGCTTAAGGAGGGTGCACGTTTCCCGAACACAGCAAGAATGTACTCAAAGTTACACAGGAGAAGATGCAGCCGGTACAGGAAGAGGTGGTTAGGCACAGGCTAGCCGCAGCCCATTTTAAAAAAAAATTTAAAGCTACCTTAATAGTTAGAAAATGGTACCACAAGATTAACTTCTTTTTTTTAATCACTAGAGAGTGAATCCACGTCTCCTATTTACTTTTTCTGGATTTCCATTCAGCTTCATGGAATTCATTCACTCTTCGTCTCAGACTCCCAGTGCTTGGCAGAAGGCCCGACACACCCTGGGTGCTAGACCGACATTCGCTGAGCGGGCTGCACAAAAGTCAAGGACACACGGACGGAGCTGGCAGAGCCTGCCCCTGTGAGCTCCAGGGCATGGGCTCCCACGTCCCCTCAGGCAGACAAACCATCCCAAGTTCTGGTTCAAACTCATCACGTTCCCGTCTCCCCTGCAGTCTCCTCCTGGCTGCTTCCCAGAGGCCTGTGTCATTGTACCAGCTCTCGCTACTCCAGTGCCCTCCCCTACTCTGTGTCGTCTTTCTGAAACACAGTTCTGATCCCGTGACGTTCCTGTTGTAAAGTCTTCCATGGTTCCTCGTCAACTGCAGGAAAGAGCCCTCACTCTGTGCTTTTTCATCAGGGGCCCTTCACAATCCATCTTCATTTCTCCACCTGGTTTCTTCTCCGATCATCATCCTGAGTGATCTGACCCCCAGTCCTTGCCCCATGCATCCACGTCCCAGCCAGGGGGAAACCTCAGCGATGGCTGGGAGCCTCGTGCACTTCCCCGCCTGTTTGCCTTGCTCACGCTGTTTGGTTCTGCTTGCCTTGCCCAGTGTTTGACTTTTATTACACCTCTGTGAGAGAGGTCAAACATTTCTCTGAACTTTTTCTCTTTTCTCCTCCATGCCAGCCTCAACCCCACAGAGTCAACGGCTCCTCATCCACATTCCCTTAGCCCTTAAATGTACCACATACTGTGCATATGTTGTCTGTCTGTCTGTCTGTCACTCTCTCTCTCTGTCTCAGAACTCCCTCAGGGATAAATAGGTAAACAATTCACCTTTGCATCACCAGAGCCTAGTTCAGTGCCTGGAACACGGTCAGCCTTGAGGTTGGTGTGATTTCATAGACTTAGATGGAGTCCCTCTGGGCCACAGCTTTACCTGTGGGAACAGTCATGGGTTCCTCTTCACTGATGCCCATGTCCACTTCCTCCACATGCCCCAGACTAGACTGAAAAGCAAATGAAAAGCCAAGTCTTCCACTCATATTAGGTCCTGACTTTTACTTTCACAGAGAAGAAAACTCTCAATTCTGCCTTTAAATGGCAGACCTCTTGGGAAAAAATGATGCCACTGTGTGGCAAAAGTGAGGAAGGCTTAATGCAGTCTGAATGCCAACCAGGCTATCTGTGTTCACAATCAGACCTACTGTCCCTAAGCACAGGATGGGGTTGGTTTGACCTCAGCAGAAATCAGATCTGCTCTACATGGCGATGGTGATAGCAAACATATGGAATTGATTAAATGAATAAATAACCCTACTTAGTTTTGCATAAGACTATGTGGTACCCAGGTCAAAGATAATCCCTAATTTTTCTATGCATAATAGATTCCAAAGTGTAAACATCACCAGTAGCCTGAACCAAACTAGATGCTCTAAGTCAACAGTCAAAGGTGTGATTGTAAACTCGGAAATATTGACAGTGTTTGTGAATATCACTTCTCTAAATTAGGTGAGAGGTCCATAGCTGATGCGGATGTCTAATTTATCTGCCATCTCAGCGTCATGGCTTGGTCAGCCTCAGAAATGTGATCATAGACTTTTACTTACTTCTCAGCTGCAGATCACTTCTCTAGATTTTGTGTCTTTTTTTAAACTTATAATTGTAGCATAATGGCAGATAATCCAGCAGAAACTAGTCATTCCATGATGAAAATCAGTTCAGTTATTTCTTTCCTTTGAAGCCACAGAGTTTTTAACAAAGTTTGTTACGGTCTCAAGGTGATTTCTCAAGGTGAACATTTTATTTCACCATGGCTGGTGTGGCTCAGTGGATCGAGCACCAGTCTGTGAATCCAAAGGTCACTGGTTCAATTCCCAGTCAGAGTGCATGCCTGGGCAGCTTGTGGGCCAGGCCCCCAGCTGGGGTATGCAAAAGGCAGCCACTCATTGATATTTCTTTCCCCTTCTTTCTCCCTCCCTTCCCCTCTCTCTAAAAATAAGTAAAATCTTAAAAAAAAAAAAAAGAAAACTTTATTTTAGTTTGCAAAGTTTTAGGAAGTCATTCATTCAGTAATCACTGGCCTGTGTCATCAGGGTCTCTTCCTTCAGTCTGAACCTGGCTAGAACAGGGCACCTGCACCCAGGACCAGGGTGGCTGGGGTATGTGTACAAAAGGTCCAGAAGGTCCGAGCAGCAGGCCACAGGAGGAAAGGGGGCAGGGAAGGCATGATGTCAGAAAGCAGGCTGAAGGCCACCGGGCGGGGAATCAACTTTAGGAGGGAGGGTGGTCGAATTCAATAAGACCCCCCTATAGTGCATTAAATAGTAGCCCCCCAAAAGACATGTCCGTCCTAACCCTATGTACCTGTGAATGTGGCTTTGTTTGGAAGTAGGGTCTTTGCAGGTATAATTCAGTGAAGGCTCTCAAGATGTGGTCATCCTAGGTTCGCGCGGGCCCTAAACCTGATGACTGGGGCCTTTAATAGAGGAGGGGATCAAGGGCAGAGAGGCCCCGACATGAAGATTGGGTGAAGGCAGACGCGGATAGTGGAGTGAGCCGAGCCAAGGGACATCCAGGGTTGCTGGAGGCCACCAGAAGCTAGACCAGAGTGTGAAACGGACTCCTCTTCAGAAGTTCCAGAGACAATGACCCTACTGATGTCTTGACTTTGGACTTCTGGTCCGTAGGACTGTGAGTGAATAAAGATACCAAGTCTTTGGCAATTTATTACAGCAGTTCTGGGAAATTAATATGTATATATATACACACGCACACTCACACACACACACACACACACATATATACATATAAAACTGGGAAGTACATATATATACTTCCCATGCACAGACTGTCCCCAAACTATAAGTTTCAAGAGCGGGCCAAAGCGTTAGTCTCGTTCTCTCTATCTCTCATCCTAGAGCAGTGCCTGGCATTTAGTAAGTGCCCAGTCAACACTGGCTGAACAAGTGAATAAATCTGCTCTTCCTGCTTCCCTCTAAAATAGAAATACAGCCCTAGAACTAAGACTGGTGGGTCCTTTCCTACAGAATCTCCCCCAATGTAAATGCTTAGGGTTGACCATCTTGAATGTAAGAATCAGCATTTAGAGAAGCTTAAGTAAACTTTGGTTGTGTTTATTAGAGAAAACCTATTGTATTTTAGCTCAGATACAACGTTGGGTATAAAGAAGAAGGTTCATGATTTGCCCAGAACAAGACAAACAAGACACTCATTCAATTTTCTTTTAATCGAAATACTTCAAATATTTCTTAAGCATTATAAAAACAGTAAGCCCATTGCTCGAAGTCGGGATCCAAGACTACGACCAATAGGAACTTGGGGACCTTCGGTCTAATGGAGAAGAAACAGCAGTTAGTCAAATCATGTACAAGTATATCATGGCAAATGTAATAAAAGCAGGGAAATGGAAGTACAATACACTTTGTTAGCAGGTAACTTGACGAGTGTGTATTTCTTTCTGTAACTCACCTATACGGTATACGTGGGAGGGCCCACTCTGCTCATCTCTGTTTACCTAGTGCTTAGGTCAGTTCACCATGCAGATATACTTCATTAAATAAGGAAATAAATAGTACTCTTCCATCATCTGGATTCCAGTTACAGTGCTGTAGGTTTCTCCCTCTGCTACGACTTTTCACTACCGGAAGTGAAATGCATCCTTCTCGCAGGATCAGAGAGGAGAAATGAGCCACCATCACAGCCCACCAAAAGTCAATGTGAAGCCAAAGAAAGTCCTTTCTCAATGGCATGGAAAACTTCACGTAGTAAAAGGAAAACTTTATCCAGGGAAGCGCCAGCATCCTGCCAGGCCATCTGCTTTGGCAGCCTCAGGCACCCGTTAAAACACGCGGAGACTAAACAGAGTCCGTGTCCACAGTCACGGCCACTGTGAGCCGACAGCCTTTCCCAGCCCTAAGAAGAAAGTCAGGGTGGCAAAGTTCTGATTAGCCATGGTTCTAAAAAATGTTTATTTTTTCTGGATTTGGTGATATTAGTCAAAATTCTTCTGTGCGTAGTTACCCATTGACTGAGATCCTGGTGACACACGTATTAAATGCAGGACATTTAGCCATGGAGAAAGCATGGAAATGGGAGCTGAGACTTCTGTCCTTGAGTTATCTTATGTCACTAGGTAGGGACGCCAGCCTCTAGGGCACGTTTGCACCCATGCTGACAGTATTCATTCTCTCTTTTTCTATGAAGTCACACCTCCCCCATGTGTTCTGATAGACTTGACCCCATCCCCTGCTCGAGATTGAAACATGTGGCTTAGGTCAGGCCGATCAGCTCATCACATTGTCCTATCTGTGGTCAATGAGTTTGACTGGAAGCATGGCACCAAGATCTTCCTCCGAGTGGGAGGCTGGATAGGCAGAGAGCCCTGGGAGCCACTGGCAATTACTTTGTGCTCAGGTGGGGCCATAGAGTGAAATCAACACCAAAGATATGGAACTGAGAAATGGAGAAAGGAAAATGGAGTCTCAGGTACATCATTTGAATCCTGAGTCAAGACTTGCCTGAAATCAACAACCCCCAAGGCTTCGTTCAGTTATAAGAACCAACAAATTTTCTCTCTCTCTCTCTTTCTCTGTCTCTCTCTCTCTCTCTTTTGACCAAAGCCGGTTTGGTTTGCATTTTCTGTCACTTGCAACCTGAAGAATCTTAACTGACATAGAGACACTATAAAAAGGGTGCCATTGATACAGGCCAGAGCTCAAGAGAGCAGCCACTGTGGGCTTTACAGGTGGAGTGACAGAGGAGGCAGAAAAATGTCCCATGTTCCCGAGTAGAATGTTGCAGCTGAGGGGCATCTCAGAGGGCAGAGGTGGGAAACAGTATGAGGTAGGCTGATGCCAGGTCATTGAACAGCTGAACAATGAGTTTGGAATCTAGCCTGTGGCCCTTGGATCTTTTGTGCTGAGTAGTGACCTGATGGGGAGAAAATTGACCCCTAAGAATCATCAATTTCTTCAGTCAGCTCTCCACACAATTAGGAGAGAGGGCCAGGTCAGCTTGAAAGGCAACTTAATGCTTTGTTTGTTTAACCATCCTCAGTAGAGGCTTTCAGCACATGAAGGGATACTTTACATTGTGCTGTTCTCTTCCGTGACAAGACGGCAAACACAACAAGGGGCCCTCACCTAACCCATGAGGATAAAGAGCCGGGTGAAGGTACCATTAGCTACCAAGAAGGATGGAGGCAGCCCGTCAATAACTGTCCAGGCCGCTTTGGGGGATGTCAGGCCTGATGGTCAACCCTTACACTGAATGTGGATAAACTTTAGTCTTCAAAGCGCATCCAAGCCCAGGTGACAGAAACCTGGGCAGTGTCCCTGGTAAGAGTCTTCTCAATGCAATGATTAAAGGATCCCTAAACAAGGGCCTCTCCACTTCCCTCTCCCAGGAGAACGCACGGGGTGTGCTTGAGGCATTTCACTGTGGCTCAGACACACTCGATTCAAGTGAGGACTGCCACTTCTCTCCAGTGTATTTCTAAGCACAGCTACTATCGTCATTTGAGTCCTGCTTATAAACCGGCGGCAGAAGTGAAAAACATCCAAAGGAATGTTTTATTCTTTTTTAGCAGATGTGTAGACTCTCTGACTCCAGTGTAGGAGTAATTATCTTTCAACAGCAGTTAATTCCAAAGTTATAAGCCATGTGAGTAAACAGTCCCTGACTCCATAGCTTTCACTTCCATGTATTATTACAAATGGCAAGAAAAAGGCGTCCTGGAAGATAAAATTCCAAAGTAGGAGAAAACTATTTCAGAGGAACTGCCTAAAATTTTGTAGGGTTTTAAGGATAACATGAGGCTCACAGTGGTATTATGTGAAAAAATGCCAGAACATCTGTTATGTTAAGTAGAACAGCAACAAAACCAAAATAAATCTCTAGTGAAGAAAAAACTCATAATAGATTAGTGTGGGCTTCTGCCTTCTTTAATGAGAAGCTCCACAAAGCACTACAGTGGGAACCTGGTGGGCAAAGGCAGTAATGCGAGTACAGCAATGCCACCTTCCAGCATTGGCTGGCTCAGTCCTCTCATGCTTGGCATCCTTGTCCTCTGAGTCTTAAGTCACAAGAGCCAGCTCCCAAGCAATCCAGCTGTCAGTCGCATTGTTCTTTCTTGTTTTCGGTATAAGCATTTTTCTCTTAAGTGCGATCAGACTGATGATATAGTAAGCCCCCCCACAGGTTGTCAAGTCAGTTTCCTCCATTCATTTGAATGCATAGCCATGCCACTTGAGATGAAAAGACTTTAGTCTAATCTGGCTAGATATTAAGAAATAAACAGATGAAATGCTAAAATCATCACAAATGTTCAAAACCCAGATTGGCTCAATCTGACTTACAAAGTTTTTGAATAATTTTCTAAATGTAGCTAATACAGGCAAACTTTTATATCCTCAGGAAATAAAAAGCCCCTGTTCTGGTTGAATCTGTGACATCTTAGCAGCATGTGATGCATTTAGAGTGTTGGTGAAAATTTAAAATTTGATGAGGGAGCTCTAATTTGGTCTAAACAGTAGCAACCTGATGCATTCTTTATATCTTAAAGACAAAAACGTCTTAAAAATGGTTAATGAGCATTAAGCATTTCCAAGTCAAATGCAATGATGCAATATTTTGCCACCTTTCAAGTAAAGAGGGTCTCTCCCTTTTGGACCCGAAAGGCTGAAATCTCAAAAACCTAGTAAATCTACATAGGAGGGTGCTAAAAGATCTCCAGTGAAATTTGTCACATAGTATGAAAAGGAAGAGCAGTAATAGGTCCTGTGTCCTTGGCCTAGAATATTCTATGATCTAATCCCTACTTACTCTCCAAACTCTTGTCAAGTCACTGGCTCCCTGGCTCACCTCCTTGCAGATGCAATGACCTTCCATTAGCTGCTTTAAGTGCTAATTTTTCCAACTGTTCCCTCTGCCTGGAATGTTTCTTCCCACTCAAATCTGCATAGCTAGCTTTTTCTTGTTAGGTTTCATGTTGTTGTCTCCTTTAATTGACCTCTGTTTGGTATGCCTTCTGGGAATTTCTCCCCACTTCTTTTGGTAGCAAAATCCAAATTTTCCTTTGAAGGAATCAGCCTGCCCCACCCTTGGTCAATGAGATTTTGGAGGAGGAGGCGGCCGAACCCTTGCCAGGAAGTTCCAAGGCATATAACCTAGCTCTGGCCACAGTGACTGGTTCAAGGATTAGCATGTGGCTATGGTTGGCCAATGAGGATCAGCCTCTGAAGTCTTCCTGGAACCACTGAAAAAGAGGTTCTCTCTTTCCACTGGGGCTGCTAAGTGGGTGGGACGTGGGCTTGCTGTACAGTGACTATCTTCAATGGCTCAGGAAGAGGTGGTCTCAGGAGAGAAGGGTGTTAGAGGGGAAGGGAGAGCCAAGAAACAGAGAAAAGGACAGAGAAACCAGGTCTCAATGGCATCGATTAAAGACTCAAGTGCAGCCATGCCTTCTTTGTTTTTCCTTTTCTCCCCCCCTCCCCTCTCCTCCCCTCCCCTCTTCTCCCCTCCCCTTCCCTCCCCTCCCATTCCCTTCCCTTCCTTTTTCCTCTCTTCTTTCTTCCCTTTCTTTCTTTTCTTTCCTTCCTCCCTCCCTTCCTTTTTTCTCTCTCTTCTTTCTCTCTCTCCCTCTCTCCTTTCCTCCCTCCCTTCTTTCTCCTTTCTTTGTTTTAACTGATTTGACTTTACTTTTTGTCAGTTACAAATCAAAGAATAGGGACTGGTGGGCTTCCTCAAAGAGGACACCCCTGTCACAGTATCTAGAACAACTTCATGTTCTTCTCATTATCCTCAGAATGCACTGAGTTTTCAAAAATAGCTCTAATCACAATTTGTGGTTATTTTGTGGTTCCTGTGTTTATTATCTATCTCCCTCCATAAGATATAGGCTGTATGAGATCTAAAATGCTAAGCTCAGGAGAACATTTTATTCTCTGGGCAATAGGATATCACTGTAAACATATGAGCAGGGAAATGGCCAAATCTGAGCTTCGTGCTTTAAAAAATGAGTACTACAGCCATAAGAATATTAAAAGTAAGATGTGGCAGGGTAATAAGAGAAACACTTGTGCATCTTAGGAGTCTGTATCTGCTGCTTTATAATGGGAAATACTAACCCTAAGTCAGTGAGCCGTGTCTTTATGATAGGGGTCAGTTCATGGAAGTGTGGCCTTGAATTCTAAACCTGTTTGTGGCTCATCGAACGTAGTCTTAATGGTGCACGGTTTCAATGGTGGTAGTTACACTGGATATTCCAATAAATGAGCCTTGGGAACTGGTGTATAAGTGGCTTCCTAATAATTTTCTGGTGGACCACTAAGTTGCACGCTTCATTTAGTTTGGTATTTAGTTAGGTAGATTACTGAGTGAGGCAAAGGGTGGGGTGAATCCCGTGGAAATAGCCAAGAGTTTTTCATGTCATCGACTTGGGTGCATTTAGGGGAGAGATGAGATTGCATTAACTGTGTCAATGTTGGGGTGATGAAGCTCTTAGAGGTTGCTAAGTGGAGCTGGAAAGTTCCAGGCCCACAGCATTGTGTTAGAGGGAGATTCGGGGATTTGCTTGCCCCGTCCCTCTCTCTGTCCCCTCATCACCTGGGATGAATGGAGGAACTGGACAATTGTACCTCTTTCTGGGTGGGGTATTAGTTCAGGACTGTAACATTGTCGTACACATCAGATACATGGGGGGCAGGGCCGGCTTCCTTTTAGAAGGAACCCCTGCTTGGTTTCATGTTCTACATCTTGAAGTTTTTAATAATTATTTTTTTTAACAAGGGCCTCCAAATTTTCAATTTATACTGAGCCCCACACATTATCTAGTTGGTCCTGCCTGGGGGAGCCTATGAATGCAGATTGTCAGGCCCTGCCCTGTACTTCTGGCTCTGAGGGTCTTGCGTGGGTCTTGGAATTGTCATTTCTGACGCATAGGCACCATGATTCCTTACTGACCTGGGAATGCTATTTGCAGTAACACTAACTATAGGTCCACTTAGGGTGCACAGGGACGTCTTCCTGAGAAAAGCTGAGGTCTCAAAGCACAGAAAGGGCTGAGCCCCAATCTCCAGTTCCCCCTGAACACAAACTCTTGCTGCCTTAGCTCTATCATTTCACTGGTAATCACTGCAGTGCCTAGAAATGCTTGGATCCCTGGGTTTTTAAGAGTTTCCTTCTAGAGAACCTCGAAGTGCCAGAATCACAGTCATCTGTTGTCCAGCAAGGAGACAGGCTCAAGGGTGCCGAGATTCATGGGTAATGAGTCCCATGGCAACTAACAGCAATGGCCAATATAAAGAAGCAGGCCTTTCTGACCCTTCCTCGCAGACTTCACCATTCACGGCCCCAGATATCCCTGATCGGTAACATCACCCACTTCTACCGAGCCCAGATGTGGCCTCAGAACCCCTCTCCATCTAGGCCGCCTACAATAAACGAGCAAGCTAGTCTTAATAATGCAGGTAAAATCTATTTCCCAGGTCTATCAATTGGGATGAGGAATGGGGCACTGAGGCTAAGAGAGTGTAAAAGACTTACTTTCTTCCAGGTAAAATAGAACCATTAAAAGGGTCAGTCCTTTTGAGGATAAATTTACTTACCAGCCGCCTGTGTTGAAAATAAACAGAAACCCAACACTTTCAGGGGATGATATTATCACTGGCCCTCCTTCCCTTGGGGTGGTTAAAACTCTGGGGCCCTAGGAGTAACTTGACCACTTTTGATAGGAAAAGTACTGGGTAATTTTGATTAGCATATTTAGCTCAGTTTAACCAACAGGCTGGGGGACCTTTCTGAATCTGCGAGGGGAGGCTTCTCCAGTCAGCCACATCCAGTAACTACTGTGCTTTCAAAAGAAATGAAGGCGCTTGCCTCCTTGAAGCGGAGGTGGCTACTACGTGACCCGCACAATCCGGCTTTCATTCAGACACAGCGGCACATCTTGAGAACCGTCTCCCCCAAATGGCATTCCTCTGAACTAGCTTGTGGTTCAACAATGTCACACATACTAAAATTCACTTGCAAGTATATTAAATTCCAAGCCCATGCTGTTGGGTAGAGAGGGGAGCACATACGAACCAGCCGACCAGGGGATCCAGAGCTCTGGTTCCAGCCATGCCATTATGGAGCACTTCATCAGGGCGCAGGCGATTTCCCCCAGTTCTCTCCAACTCAGGCTGCCCGGGCCACTCCTGACAGCATGCCGGGGAGTGGGGGTCGGGTGGGTGCAGACCAAGGCTGCTGTCAATCGGCCTCCCCAAGGGCATCTGTGGAGCTTGACATGGCAAACAACCCCTCCAAAGAATCGGACAACCATGAAGGTCCCTTTGTCACTTTCTGTAATGTCCTATACATTTCTTTGGCACTCTAAACCTTAACAGGCCTTGCATCAGGATGTGCATTGTATTAAGAGCAAAGCTGGAGGGAATGTCACCAGGACACAGAGACACGTGAGGTGAGCAAGAGAATTTAGTACATTTCAGGCCGGAAGTTGTTCAAGCTGTGAAATCCATCACCTCAACAGTGTTTAACTTCAGTAGGAAGAGGGAACATTTTCCCCAATCAGCTGCACCCCAAACCCCTGTAACATATACACACTGCAAATGTCTAGAGCAAACTCTGGAAGGAAACACAGTTCCCCACCCAGACACACAAACAGAAATGTGCCCGTGACTTGGATTAGGAATGATGCTTAAAGAGGGCTTTGGTCTTTTTCTCAGGTTAAACAAACACAGGTATGAGTAGTGAAATTAAACATTACTTTCAAAAATATTTCCTATGATCTTCAGATAGATATTTCATATGGGAACCTGCCCTTTACCCAGTATTGTGCTGGGTTTTACAGGAAATACGTAAAGGCGCAGTGGCCTCAAATTATAACACATGACAAGGCGAGAAGTCTGTGTGGCAGGGAGTTGGATGTGCTGGTCATTGTCAAGGCAGCTTGAAAACCAAGCAGACACTTAGGTCAGGTCTTATCAGCTGTTCGGGTCCCCAGGGAAGAGAGAGAAATAGCCTGGGGCAGGTGGTGAATGGGATCAGGGGCTCTAGAGGCAGCCTGGAGCAGCAGCTGGAATAAGAGAACCCACCCTGAGGGTCTCAGCAGGACTCGGTGGGCATCCATGTCAGGCAGCAGGAAGGAGGTGAGGGAAAGATGGTAGGTGGGGGAGATATGTCCAAGGAGCTGTTGGGGGGTGTCTCAGAGATGATACTGTAGAAGAATTGGAAACCTGGTAAGGTCACGTAATCTCCTTTGTTGGAAAGGGAAGCCTTCAGGTGCTGAGGAGAAAGAGAAACCAGTGAGCAAACTGAGAAGGAGCAGTTAGGAAGCCGGGAGGAGAGTTATGAGTCATAGAATGGAGTCATGGAAGAGGGCGTTTTGAAAGAGGTTCATCAGCAGTGTTCTATGTTCTACAGAGAGAGCATAGAAAGAAGACAAAGGAACATGTCTTCAAATACTAGGGTCTCGACTCATGCTGTTTTGTGCCTAGTGCTGCAACTCAGAATTAGGAATGCCAATGTTGACTTTGTCAGTTCCTCATGGCTTAATGGGTGGATTCCTCAAAACTGGGATGGGGCTGGCCTTCTAAAACGTCAGTAGAGCTTCCTACTGGAGCAGAGGTCCAGTCTGTTGGGAAGCAAGCTGTCGGTTAGCTGGGGGTGGATGGATGCGCACACACATACATGCATATGCATATACATTTTTAACTCAACACTGCACAGGTAAATCATATACAACCATACAAAATCTGAGCATTTTCCTCTCCATGAAGGAATAACATAGCACATCTATTGAATTGTCTTCAGAATTACTCACATTTCTTCATTAGATGCCATTTTTGGGTAGGAAGGGGAAGGAGGAGAAGTAGGGTAAAAAGCCAGATATACAAAATTTCAGCTTGCTCAATGACTAGCTGAGAGATACTCAAGAGCTTAGTCAGATATCTCACTCTCATGAAATCAATTGAGCTCATTGCTCAAACCATCATGTCTGCCAGTTATGTCTGTATTTAAGATACTTAAATATTTATGGGTGTTTTTATTGAGTCATTTGAAAAATTGAAGCATTCTGCAGCTGTATGTCATTTGTGGAGAGAGTCCTGGGCAGGAGCTGCCTGCCCCAACGAACACTGGGGACATTCTCCCGTTTTACCCTTTGCTTCCTCTCCACCAGGACCCCCACCAAGAAGCACAGGTTTCTGAAGAAAAAGCCTTGAGACATCAAACATGACCTTCTACTATCTCTGAAGATGTACAGAAAGGGTGTATGAGAAATATTCTGCTCAAAATCCAAGGTAAAGCTGCTAAAAAGAGGATTACTCTTTCTCCCTTCTCTGTTAAGCAGAATGATTCTAATTGTGTGTGTGTGTGTGTGTGTGTGTGTGTGTGTGTGTGTATGCCTTTGGTAAATGTGATATTATTTCAAATAATTTCATATATACTAGGTGATAAACATAGATTGACATCTATCCCGTTTAGCCATCAGTGCATTTAAACAAAAAGATCACGGTGATTCTTTAGTTCTACAGTTTTGTGCATGGGCCTATTGTGCATGAGGATTAATACATGAACGAAAAGCCTACAGCCAAGCAATGGCTTAGTAAAAGAGCTGACATCTCTACAGTGCCTACCATGGGCCAGGAGCTGTATGAGATATTTTACATCCATCATCACATTTTATCTTACAGCTGTTTGAAGGTAGATTTTTTATTTATACAGATGAGTCAACTAAGACTTACAATGGTGAACTGGTTCGCCCAAGATTACCCAGAGTGTCAGAGCTGAGATTCAATTCCAGGTCTAGGCACCAAAGGTCATGCTCTTTCTACTCCGTCTGCCTGCCTCTCTCTATTGTAAAGAGGGATTTCCCATCAGCAATGGGCATCTTACTGCCTACATTTGATTCCCAGATGTTTCCAGTGGGATCATCGCAAGAACACATGTCCCTTGATCAATGGGTTGAGACCACACTCCACAGAGTACATTCTACAGGGTGGCTTCCTCATCAAAATGGTCTTAATTTTTGAGCTGACTAAAGAGTCTAAGTCATCGTCAGGTGAGGCAGGCCTGAGACTCCATCTTCACAAGTGTGTACAGATGCTCTTTGCTCTTCAGCCACTTCTGTGAGGCCAAAGCAGTCACCTCCATTAACGGCGACCACCTCCTTCTTTCTGCTCACTCCAGAAGAAATAGAGCATATTCATAACCACTTGGCACAACATTTTCCTAGACTTGAGCATATTTGTAAAAGCACATCGCACCATACAGATGGCCAACAAACAAGGAAAATCTCTGTCCTTTATTACATTTGCTTAATGATCAAAGATTCCTAACTAGACCTTTCTTCCTACATTGATTGTTTGCATTGAATATGCAAATCTTCTCTCTTTAGACCAATGTTGAATATATTTACTAGACTACTGATGCCCATTACTTCACTTCAATACAGATTATGAATACTGACAAATACTTGTATTCAAAGATTTTGATCGTTTTCAGATTATACTTCATATTAGGATTTAACCTTAATTGACTTCCAGCAACTTTTGAATATGCCTCCCCACAAACTCTGAGTTTCATAAAAATATACTAAATAACCTTAAAGCCCTTTATGAATAATTATGAGTTTTTACGTTTTTGTGAATCTGCATATTAATTCTGCCCCATAAATAAAACATGAAGCAAAAAATCCAGTGTGATGAGTGTCAGGGGGATAGAAGAAGAGAAGGAAGGATAATTATCAGTTTAATGTGGGAACATACTTAACCTAAAAGATTACCTTCAAAATTGGTGACATCCTAACTAGATATAACACACAAGGATGTTTTCATTTCAATAAAAAAGGAAAAAGGTTTAGATTGAGTCTCTTCCATTTTCACAGCTCTGTCAGCAGCCTGTGGTAGAAAAAGCAATTGTTAGAATTTTATTTGCTAGGGATTAGTACTTCTCACATATTTAGGTTTTTTTTCCCTCCCCAAGTACTATGTGCTTCTATGCCATATAATTCACATTTCTGTGTTTGGTGTGCATTGTCTGGTTATCTGTCTGTAACTATAGGTTTTTTTAGATGGGGGACTTTAAAGAGACTACTGTGTTGAGTGTATTTCACTTGCTCTCAGACTTTATGCATGTAAAGGGCAGGAGAAAGCAGAGCCAGTGCCCAAAAGATTGCAAATCAGTCAAGCTCCAAATTCCAGGGAATTTGGATGGTGACATTAAAATGAACATTGTCCACACGCCTTTAATCACTTTGCAAATATGAGAGCCAATGACTAACCCAAGGCTTTGTAGGTACACAGTGCCTCTTTGATTATTAAGTCGGTCTGAGTACAGTACCTGACTCTGAAATGCATTTTCCAGTGCCTCTAACATCCTCCATTTTTATAAACATCTTCTGAGAAGAGCTCAAAGTTCTCCGTACCTTCTAATTCCACCTGCCTCCATGCTTAATACTGACCTACCAGCCAAACTCGGACGGGCACCAGAGATGGCTTCTCTGTCATGACACCAGGCTGCCTTCCCAAGGATATCTGATAGCCAGAGCTATGTGTGTTGGAAATAGGTTTTGCACAGGGCATTCTGCTGCTGGACTGGTTAAAAACAGTGTCAATGACTTTCTGAGAGCTTTGAGAAGAACTAGCCAAGCAGCGATGTGGTACAATGCAGCCCCAAATTTGTCTAAAATGTTCTTTTCCAAAGAATTTCCACTTAAAGTGTCATATTTCCACTTCCTGATTCCCACGAGGAACCTGGAAGGCCTTGTTATATATAGGAACACTGAGGCAGCCTTCCCCAAAGCCATAAAATTTGATAATGTTTTCAACAGCCTCCAATGAGTTCATGCAAAGATATGCAATTATTGATCCTCTACCACCAGATAACTTTATTTTCCCTTTCAATTTCTTTTTCTCTCTCTTGCTCCTATTTTTTTCTGTCCTCTTGCTCAATTATGAGGAGTTGAGGTGCATAACAATTAGTGGGAAATGGGATGTAATGGGCAGCAAGGTGACTGTAGGTAATAATACTGCACTATGTATTTGAGAGTTGCTAAGAGAGTGGATCTTAAAAGTTCTCATCACAAGAAAAGAACATTTATAACTCTGTCTGGTGATGAATGCTAACTAGACTTCTTGTGGTGACCACTTTGCAGTATATGTAAATGTTAAATTATTATGTTGTACACCTGAAACTAAATAATGTTATATGTTGATTGTATTTCAATTAAAAACTAAAATGAAGGGGGGAAAGCTTTGTGGGAAAAATAGTTTAAAATAATACATATACCAGCGACTTAATTTCACCAACTCTGCTTGCTACTTACTAACAGTATACACATTCTCTGTTTAGTTGCCCAACAAAAATAGAACCAATATTAAAATCAACACCCTTTGGGGAATTCCCACAAGAAGGCAACAACATGGTGATTTAGTATTAAAGCTTCACAAAATACACCTAAGTTTGGCAAAAAGAGTCTGGGGTTTGGCCTTGTTTCAAAATGGATTGCAGTCTCACCACTGCCCCACACTCCCTGAGCGCTCTGGGCATGTTACTTAATCTCTTGGAGCCTCAGTTTCTTTATCTGTAAAGTGGGAGATGCCTGGAGGAGTATTATGGGAATTAGAGATGAAGTATGCCATGAACTCTGAGTAGCCACATCTCTGAAAGTGTTCTCTGTTATGGTTACTTACACGAGAGTTCCGTAATGAAAGACAAGGTCTTCTCCCTAAAATACAAGGATAACTTCATTGTTTATCCTATTTCTTTTTGAAGGGCCTTTATGTCCTTAGGACTGCACTTGGTGTGGGAGATTCAGCATAGAATCAGCCCAGTGGGAATGAAGATCCGAACGCCTCTTTGGGGGGTGGTTAGGAAAGGCTGGGGAAGAGAGAGCAAGAACAAAGTCTAGAAGCAAGAACAGGTCTTCCCAAGGAGGGAAGAGAAGAGTAGGCCAGCTGGCAGAGAAAACAGAGGAGCGAGATCATGGAGGTGTCACAGGTTCTGCATTCTGGAGGGTGCATCTGGTGTTCCCACCTTCACTCTGGAGAAAGGTACTGAGCCCCTACCGTGCATGTACCAGGTGCTGCTACATCCTCTGGGAATACAGAAGCAGGTGAGGTGCCTCCTCCCCAGAGCTTACAGACCAGTGGGGATGCCAGACGATGAACAGTCACCAAAAGACAGAAGAAGATGGGCAATGAACTAATGCAGCAAATGACCCTCCAACTTAGGAGAGTGACATTAAGCTGAGACCTGCGGAATGGCAAGCAGGGTCCGTGGAAGGGAGGATTCTGGGAGGAACGAAGGCCTTGGGCACGTCTACGGAATGGAAAGAAAGGCAAATACCTTCACCCTTTCAAGACTGGGTTTGAGAGAAATTCCATATAAAGAAGAAGAAAGGGTACCCCTCACTGATCCCCAAATTCAAAAGGAATGCCAAGTTTGAAATTTTGGAAAAATCACCTTTCCAAAAACTCCTTACAAATGTCAAGCACAACTCATAATTTTGACTACCGTGATTCCCTCTCTCCCGCCAGACGTCCCGCTGTAGGAAGCAGGAAACTATCTGTCATTAAACTTGAAGGACCCAAGAATGCATGAATTCCGACTGCTCATCTGGACTCACAAAGGTTCTAGTTGCTGAAAAACTAAACATGAGAACAGGGGATGGGCCTGGATATGGTCCGATTCAGACAACCTATTTTATAGGGTGAGAATTCTTTTGAATTTCACAATAACTACCCTAAACTTTTTGTTTCCAAGCAAGACTTTAGAATGTGTTGATACTGGTGATGCCAAGTCTCTTGGACGAGTGAATTGCCAGTTCAACGCAGTGAAAAGGAAGGCTCTTATAGACCTGGGCTGAGAACAGCGCTCAGAATTTTAACCGAGGAGGCCCTTCCCCACGCACATGAAGGGGATGGTGATAGGTCACATAAAGCATGCATCTCAATAAAAATCTTTAAAAAATGTCCTCTTGTTAATAAAGTCTATCACCTAATTATCCTTAATAGATAATACAATCAATAGTAACTTTCCTTCTCTGCATGGCATCACTGACTGCATTGCTGGACCCCCTTATTCGAGTCAACATTTTATTGACAGTGCACAAATCATATTTGTGCTGATTTGTATGCTAAAATAAATCATAGAAGATGAAACTTTGGTTTCTGCAGCTAACATTTTTAACCTGTAATAAACTGCAAAAAGCTAGGCTCTGAAACAACGAAAAAGCAATGTGTTGATACTATGCTGGCCGCTGTCGCATTAAAACAAAATCCGAAATGCACCATAGAACCTAACATCATCAACAAATACTGAGCTTCACTGGGAAGGGTTTGGAGCTGTATTCCCTGCACTCCCCTAAATTATGGTATTTCCAGCTAAACCTGGTTGTTAACAGCTTAAGTTAATTCTGCCATGTGTGGGACTTACATAAATGCATGGACTTTAAATTACAAATTCAGCTGCTGTTTTAATTATTAGGTAAACTCTTCGTGGAGCTCCAACACTTGAAAATCCACAACAAAAATAGTAGGCCAGCTGCCCGAACTCCGAGGAGAGACCCTCATTAGATGTCATTTGCATTCCATTAACCACCAAGCAGTGGGTCAGTCATTGCCTGTCAGGCGTTCAACTCATTCCTTTTGTGTTAATTAGCAGAGAAATAAGGAGTTAATGAAGATCTCATGATCTGTGATGACTCATCTAGTTGTGTGGGAGGAATCCCCGCTCTGGACCACTGCTGAGCCTCCCATCCCGGGGGATGCTCTGAGTAGGAGCTGGAGGGAGGGTGCCCAGCGAGACTCAGGGGTGTTCCCTGGAGCCTTTGGCACGGTGGGCTTTGTTAGCTCAAGATTAGAAGGAGTTAATTGCTTCAAGATTGCTGGGAGATTAGGTTACTGGGTGGGATGTATCTATATAAGCATATGTCAGCACTGGTTAGAAGATAGGAGATGCTTATTTTAATAAACTTATTGAAAAGAAGAATTAATTTGTCATTACATTGGAAATCTTATTTTATTAACTTCATTTGAAAACGTAAAGCTGTCTGAAACACTGGTTTTTCACTCACCGTCTTTCTGAATATGTATGAATCCCAGATTCGTGCATGTGCAACACTGTTCATTCAGAGCTTTTTTCCTGGAGTTTCCTCCCCCACTTTTTTCCTAACTTGGTTTGCTGATGGCATTTGGCTCTGAGGGAGTGGGCTGATCATAGTGACCCCTTCGTTCTCTGCCTGTGGCAGGTGGGACATGGCCTCTCCAAGACCCAGGAGCCGACCCGTCAAGAGAACACAATCAACCGTGACTACCCAGCCTGCTTCTTGCCCTCTGGGAGCTAGCTGTACACAAATGCTGTTAGTAGTTGGCACCCACAAAGTAGAACAGGAAAGGGTGTGAGAACAGGAGGGACCTGCAAGGACCAGTCTCTGAACCAAAGTCATCAAAGGTGTTTTCCAAATGCCTGGTTTGCCCTTTATGGCTGTTGGAGGGCAAAGTTCGAATTGTCCTCACCCTCTGTAATCTTAGGGGCAGGCATGATGCTAATTGAGCACTTACAGTATGCCAGAAATGGCTCTAAGCACTTTATTCTCATTACCTCTCTTTAATCTTTATAACCAACTTCGACAATAAGGACCATAGCACGCCCATTTTTCAGGTGAAGATACTGAAGTGCAGGGAGATTCAGGAACTTGCCAAAGGGGACACGTGAGAAGAGTCAGCTGTCCCCCCAAAGCCCTCCCTCCCCACCCCTGCCCTACACGTTTCTGTGACATAAGTGTGAGAGCTCAGCTGTGTGACAGGCAACAGAGGCGAGGACGGTGGTAACATCCCTGTCTACATGCGGCCGGAGCCGGGGGCGGACGTGGCCTCAGTGTCATCAGATCTGCTGATGTTTGGGGGTTTTTTTCCAACCTTTAAAAGANCATTTTTCAGGTGAAGATACTGAAGTGCAGGGAGATTCAGGAACTTGCCAAAGGGGACACGTGAGAAGAGTCAGCTGTCCCCCCAAAGCCCTCCCTCCCCACCCCTGCCCTACACGTTTCTGTGACATAAGTGTGAGAGCTCAGCTGTGTGACAGTCAACAGAGGCGAGGACGGTGGTAACATCCCTGTCTACATGCGGCCGGAGCCAGGGGCGGACGTGGCCTCAGTGTCATCAGATCTGCTGATGTTTGGGGTTTTTTTTCCAGCCTTTAAAAGAGTTTGGAAAAACAAGTATAAAGTTTTAAATATAAGCTCCCCATTTTTCACTATTTGTCCAAGGTTTTTTGTGAAATACTACACCAACCAAATTTGCAGCTCAGACGAAAATCAGGTGTTTACTAATGTCGCAATTGCTTTTTCTTATTGGCAATTTGCTTATTCCTATTGGCAATATACAAAAAACATTCCCATTATCTCTTTAGCCTGCAGTTGAAAGGTTAGCAGAAGTAGGATGTAAGCTCTCCTCGAGAAGCGTGAAAAGTAAGTAGGAGAAGGAAAGGAGAGGGACAGCTGCCCATCCACCGAGAGCAGCTTACTGGTAACTCTGACACAAGGGCCGCTAGCTTCTCGTTAGCAAATGAATCTACTCTGAAGACCAAACGTGAACAATTATGAACCAGTTCTTGAAAAATTTTCTGAGTGAGAGAATGGGTCTCCATGCCATGAAGACATTCCAGTCTCACGGAATTGCTTATTGATACGTAGTTGGACATGGACTCTGTTCATGAGATTCACTGATTTCTTAGGAGCCATAAATTAATCGCTGGGAAGTTAGGAGCCAGAGGTTGAAATCAGGTAAGATGCTGTTCAGTACCTGAGCTCAAAAGATAGATCCCAGGAAAGAGAATTGGCTTTCAAACCACCATGTATTTCCTTATTTCTTGACCTTTATTGAAGAGACGGAGCCCAGTGGAGATTATAAAAGGCTAAAATAAATGATGCATGTGTTTGTTTATAACAAGCAATCATCGCTACAGCAAGAGACGGGTCCTGGAAGAGGCGCCTGCCCCGCCCAAGGCACACGTTGCTTTAATAAACTGTTTTGCTGCAATTCTGGTGTGACCACCATCTGGTTCCCAGTGTCCCAGTTTTGTCAGGGAAAAAAAAAATGCTGTGTTTTTCACCTCCTTCCCTAAAAATAAAACTTTTAGTTTAAATACACCATGGATGGACATTTTCTGAGGACTCTGCCTACGTTCTTAAGAGAATTCATTTGGTTCTTTAGAGACATGTTTTCTGCCCCAAACAGGTGCTAGGCATCAAACACAGAAGAGCGAATCCTTTGGACTCAGTGTTGATGAAGGGCCTTCTGAGTGCAGAGCTCTGGACAGGCAGTTACAAGATGCTGTGGTCAGTAGGGGACACTGAGAGGTCTCTCACTGTCTCTTCCCAGGAGCCCAGAGAAAGAAGAAAGAAAGGGTTCTAGGTGGAGGTGACATGCGGCAGAGGTTAATGCTGAGTGGGAGTCAGCCAGGTGAGGAGAGGAGAAGGGATTCCAGGTGAGGGCAATGGCAGGAACAGAGGCACAAAAATAAGAGACAGCTGAGCCTCAAGGCCCTTGTTATGTGACCCAGAAATCAAGTCCCGAACATCTGATTCCCAGACGTTCGGTGGTCATTTTATCACTATCCTTAGGCCACAGTGGGCTCACCCTACAGGCTTATCTCCCTAAGTTCTGCAGATGCTGGCTGCCTGTTCTCTGTCCCTGGTGGGAGTGGCTGTCCCTGGTGTAGCCCTGATGCCATGGCCTGGGGACCCTTGTCCCTGTGTGCTGTACAAACCGTGGGTCATGTTGAGTTTCTCTTAGGGTCTGATCTAAAAGTGGATGTTCCCCCCATTTAAAACATAAAAGTGCTGCGTTTTGTGTGAAGAATCAGAAAATGTGCCCTGAGCTACCCCCTCCATGCCCCCCAATGCAGGAACTTGGGGGTGGGGTGGAAGTGGCTTTGCAAACAGTTCAAATGATGGTGAAATGACTTTTTAAAAAGCCTATAAAATGCTAACTTTAACAGAGATACAATCTATCATCACATTGTTTTTGTCTGTATGCAGCTTACACAAAAACTGCTGGATAGCTTTTCTTCAAGTTCAAATGATACGCAGGGAATGGACGGGTGTAAAGTACAGGCCACACGCTACACAAGAAGTAAAGTTTTCTGGGTCCCGGGGGCATCTCAAGGGCAGAGTCATGTTCTAGGCCACCTGACACTGACATAAACTGGGCAACTGCATGACCCAGCCATAGAAATGTGTCACACTCATGAAGATGCGAAGAAAGGCCACAAGAGCACCTGCCCCAGAGGTGGTGACTTCCTACCTCTCGCACGGATCCCTCTCTGTAACAGGCTCCAGGGCAGCTAGAAACAAAGATTCATTCAGGCAGTTAGTGGTGCCCAGTGGTTCTCCTAAGCAATGTGGGGTGGGGAAGACACCTGGTTATGCTAATGATCTTTACTAGGAAGATGACGTATCAGCTTTCATTGTAAATGGCAGTGTTGGCTCTTGTAGGCTCTGCGGTAGGTGCAGCTGTGCCACTGAATGTTCTGGGTTCTGAGGTATGAACCCCAGAAGATCATGCTAGCTCCTCCCCCAATACCAGTTTCTTGTCTGTGGGCAGGGGTGGGGGGACATCAATTCCTACAACACTTGGCCACCTCTAACTCTTACGGCTCACAAGGTTAAATGCATTCCTCTAGTCCCAGAACTGGATACAAATTCATGTAGAGAGCTTCCTCTCTGAAATGAGATAAAAGGCTCACCTCCCGTGGAAACAACATGCCAGAAACTCAGAATGGATGGTCCAGATTTAGGGGGAAGCTCATTATTCATGCGGACTGCCTGGCAGCGTCATGAATCGGTAATGAGAACGCCACCATCACAGAGGGATCAAGCCCAAAGCCCTGGGATAGCTATGAAATACAGTATTGTGTTTACACACTGTAACCTCATCGCTCGGAAGAGAAGGGAAAAGCAGAGCTGCAAATGTTGCTGCAGCTGAGATCTTCCCAGCAGCCTGACCTGAGCTGGTTGCCCTGGAGCAAGGAAATGGGGGGGGGTGGGGGGAGGAAGAGAGAGAGAGAGAGAGAGAGAGACCAACATAACCCAAGTGCTGTGGAGGCAGCTTTAGTAAAACCAGACGGCTGATGTTTTAGGAGCCTTATGGCATAAAGAACATGTAGTAAAATTAATTTGCATTCTCTGATTATATATGTCAGATCCCTAAATATCTTGATTATGTGATTTTACTAAAGATATCCTGATGGCGGATCTGTGGATGATTTACATAAATGAGGCATTTGCATAAATTGAATTAACAAATATAAATGCATGCTTATAAAATGCTGATACAACTTACTACTCTCATAAAAATAAATGATGAGGGATGACATATGATAGGCCGTGTGGTTTCTGGGCAATCATCACATGCCCCTGACACATACTTGGCATTTCATTGCCAGAAAAAGGACTCCAGCTCAGACATTTCTGAAGGCGTGGTTCTCCCAGGGAAGCTATAGAGCAGACTTGGGGAAGGAGATGGCGTTCAGCGTGATGGAAAAGCAGGTTTGGTGCAGTGACTAAAACGTGGGCGCTGGGGTCAGGTTGCCTCAGTTCCGTCCTGACTCTACTGTTAAATCCATGTGTTGTGTAGAACAAGTCGTTTCATCAAAAGCTTGTTGGAAGGGTGAAATGAGTCAAGGTGCATGGAAGGGCTTAGAATGATGCCTGGCAATGGAAAATGCAAAGTGAGTTTTATCTCAATTAGTATTATTGCCATGCTGCCGCTCGGCATGTTGGGACAAGGCTACACAGAGCTTTGCTTCCGACCTTCTCTCTCTCTAGACCAGAGATGCTCAAATTTTCCTGATGTTTAAAGCCCTAGAGGAAGAGCAGGAAAATTCGCAAGGATCATCCCTTTTTACCAATATTCAAATAATAGTCTGAGTTGAGCTGCTGGGGTGACCCTCCCAGGTGGGTTATTATGAGGAGATTACAGATAAGACACGCCCCTAAAAGACTGGCAGTGCATCTGGAGGTCCCAGTGGACTGACGTCGCTGGCCGGTTACAGGGAAAGGGCCACTCCTAGTGGGTAGGTGGCCCTCCCAGTTCTGGTCAGGACAGGGCTGGAATAATAGGGGGCACGAGGTCCCCATTTCTTACGCCCAGTCCACCCCAGTCTCGGCCACGACAGCAATCACAGGTACCACATGTATGGCCAGCGGCTGCTGATGGAGTCTGCATCTGAAGCTGATCCCGAACCCACAGGCTTCTCTACAAATGTGGTTTCTTGGATGGCTTTTTGGGCCACAGAAGGAACTAGTCTGTTTCTGGGGAAATCTGGATCTTCTCTGTTGAGCTTAGACCAATCCAAATATCTACTTCCGTTCATTAGCTGCTCTCCAAACCATAAAGCATCTTCAGACCTTTACAAACCAAACTCCAATCTCTCTTTTAGAATTTTTCTCCCAGTGTGAGAAGACCAGTTCCTGCAGTGCCCTTGACAATGGTAATTAAGGCAGGGCTCAGTGCAGCCTCGCTGGGACCACAATCCCAGCTGCGGGGTCTGGGGCAGCAAAGGCCCTCTGCCCTGAGACGATGACACCTGCTCTGTAATTGTGCCTCACAGTGGGCTTGGTTGGACTCCCCTGGAGGGCAGTGTTCACATTTCAAGGGTCAGAACAGTAATTATCCTAATAGCAGCTATCAGTAATCTAGCCCCTTCTATGGGTCAGGCCACATGCTTTGCACATGCTGTCTCAACTGCCCTGTGAGGCAGCTTTGCAAATTGTGCATTAGTTAAGGTAGGACCTTAATGCTTGGATGTAAGACTGAGGTCCCATCTCTGGTAATGCACCATTAGCATAGATGGTAAAGTCCAACTTAACGGGCCCACTGACGATGTCCATCCACATGCGGCCAAGTGCCTGGGAAGGAAATCACACCACGTCCCTTTCTCCCCAAGTCCATCCTGACAGCCTAAAGTCCTTCTGCCCTGTACTCTCTACCAGACTGTCACAGCGCTCTTATCTCAGAACTGTGACCTGGCTTCTTAACCAGCCGCTCTGGGCCTTAGCTCTCACGCCTGCTGGATGGGAAGAAATGAGTTCTGAACAGCATCTTCAGATGGCTATTGCAAAGATCAAATGAGATGACGTTGGTATTGTCTTTCCACCAACAGATATGCCCTCAGGTTTGTATCTGAGCAACTCTTCATTGAAACTTGCACTTTAGAAGAAAATAACAAATGATTGAGACAATTACTTGAATTCTAATTCTGGATTTCCAGCCCTAACCTTTCTCTTAAGTTCCAGACTCAAGTATCCAACTAAGCTGGAATGGCCCATGGAAGAACAACATGGGCGGTGAAGACTCATGTTGAAGAAGCACTCATTGAAGTGGCTGCTGGGGTCAAGGGTGGGTCATGACCTTGACCCCAGTCCAGGATAGATAGAGTCTAGAGGCCTCCTCTGAAGAGGTTAACTTCTTGCTAATAACACATGGAGGTCCCAGCTGAGTAAGAAGCTCTCAGTGATTCCAAAATAGGTGCTGAGCTCTCACAGCAGTGTTTCCTAATAAGTTGTCCACAGATCACCCACACAGGAGAATCTCTGGGGAGGCCTAGTACAGTAGCAGATTTCTAAATCCACTCAATCGAGTCTGAGGGTGGACCTGAGGATCTTCACATAATAAGCTTCTTTGGTGACTTCTTCATTCTAAAGGTTGAGAATCCCAGCATTGGAATCACTGCTTGCTGTTCTTCTGTGCTTGTTTCTGGTGGACAGTGGTGATATTTTTATGGAGCATTTGTGGGAGGTGAAAAAGAAGAAGAATAGAGAGAATATAAATGGTGTTCAAATCCATTTTTGAAGTTTATGGTATACAGTGTGGGATAGAAGTTATTAGGAAATTTAAGGACGTTGAGAAAGGGAGTCCATTATTTTTTTAAAAAAAAATCTTCGTATCTATCATTGGCATTTTATTGCCTTTGCTCCTAGGAGGAATTTTCCATAAAAGAGCTCACAACGTTTACATTCACTCATTCAATAGTCATTCATTCACTTAGCACTTTCATGTGTCACGTGGTAATGAAGTAGATGAGCAACACACAGTCTCTGCCTTAAAATAATAATAAAGTTTTTACCTAGGAGGGGAGGTAGATGACTAAGTCAAGAAAGGCAGTGAGGTACTCTAAGCACTGTCTCAGATTTTCCCCTTGGATATCTGGCCACTTGGCAGAACCAGTCTAGCTTTTGTGGGGGCAGGGCTGAGTTTTAGCAATAATGGCTTGAAATAGATTCCTTCAATTTACCTGATTCAACATAATGCTACAAACAGGGTCTGTACCTTATCCAAACAGTTTAGTTGAATTACTCAATATGGTATATGCCAACCACTCTGGCACCTGGTCTTCCATTTTAAAGTAGAGCTTCGGGGGCTTCCCTGAAGATGTTAACTTCTTACTAATAGCACACGGGGGTACCAGCCTAACAAGAAGCTCCATGTGATTCCCACAGAGGTGCTAAGCTCACACTGGAATCTACAATTATGACAGCGAAGTGGTAGGAGGACTGGGGGTAGAATATTGGGCATGTGGCTGGGGTAAGAATGGAAAATGAAGAATTTGCTAAGAAATCAGAAAGTCGGAACGGGGAGCAAGGAGGAATATAATGGACCTCAGAAGCAAAGACAACAGTGTAGAAAATTGAGGAGGGGGGTGTAGAGATCATGAAAGACGTAGGGAGTGGTTCCTAAAGGTGGGTCGACCTGGGACCCACAGGTGGGGAGGGTCCCTGCTGCCACCCCTCTGCCATCCTCCCTGAGCAGTCTGCCCATGACAATGGCAGGAGTCGCAGAAGCCCAAAGCTCGGAGTGGGAATGTGGCGAGTCCTGCTCCCCTCTCCTTGTGACATCCATCAGCAAGGGCTAGCTTTTGAGCACTGGGAGAGGGGGTGAAATAAGCAGAAGTAATTTATTCGGGATCTTTGAGAGGATAATAGCCAATTATTTGTTTATAACACTGGTTAAATTTTCATTAGGCAGATTAATGGAATATCATGTACTGTCAACATTGGACTGAGGGGTGGTCTGTAAGAGATAAACGGGCAAACAGGCTCTGTGTCTCTCTGAGTAAATTAGTTTTTGCTTTCCTGTTTTTTCATATGAAAATGGGAAAGGTGGGCAAGGTGGTGCATTTTAAAACAGGTCTTGAGATGGGCCACATTGGTTAAATATGAAAGCAATCCCGGTAATAAATACATTATAATAACTTGGCATCATGGCCGTAATTTTGATTTCATGAAAGTCTGGGATAATGTCAATTTTTAACCTGCTCTCTTAATACACACTTCCCCTCCCCGAGCCCTGACGCTGCGTATGTGAGGTGAAAACACATCGCTCTAGGGGCCCAGTGTGTCTGTACCCTGGGCTCAGCATCACAGCTGGTGAGTGAAGGGGGCACCCCCGCTTTCCTGAGAGTTCTGTCATTGTCATCCTGGAGGCCACGAGTAGCTCACAAGTGCTGTTATCAGGATCAGAATCCCCTGGACTCCGCAAGAAGGGAGAGTTGCTTATCACTCTGCCCGTAGACTGAGAGGCACTCACTCTCAATGGTCTACTTGATGCAACACATCTGGTTAAGGCTGAAACCCAAAATGGGTTGGCTTCCTAATCTTGACATAATTCCATGTAAGAATCAGTGGGTCAAACTTTAGAACAGAAAATTCTATCAGCAAATTGGAAATCACACATACAATACAACGGGGCATTTTACAACTATATTCTGTAGTGTTTTAAAAGAGTAATTGGCGATTACATTTTTTTTAGTTAAATTAGCATTGGAGAGTCAAAGTTCGATATAGAGAATGCAGCTAAGCATTTTTATTTGAAGCTCACCTTTTGAATTTTTAAAATGTTATTATTTAGAAGAAAAATGATAGAATGTAATTTCTTTCTTTAAAAATAGCACAGGGAGAGAAGAAAAGTTATAGAAATTGATGGAAGGAAGGAAGGAAGGAAGGAAGGAAGGAAGGAAGGAAGGAAGAGAGGGAGGGAGAAAAGAATACTCACAGTGAAGTAGAACATCAGCTAAATGAGACCTGCTATTCTTTTCATAAAATGCCAAAATTTGCAGCATGTCTAATACATTTTTTCCTAAAGATAAGGTGCTACTCTGAGTTTCTGCAAACCGTTTTTTGGGCCTCTATATTGGCTTCTTTTCAAAATAATTCTGTTCCCCAGAGTAATTCCTAGCATGAGTTGGTCACGCCCATACATCTATTTTGAAATGTAAAGAATATTGACTTTGCTTTCCCTGCCAATGATGTGTCTCTACAGCTCAACCTGGTCAGGTCCTGGAGGCCCATGTCCAAGGTCCTTGGTTGGGGTAATCCTCACTGTGCATGACCAGGGGGTAGAGAAGGTAGAGGACCTGTGTCATTGCATTTTCTTCTTGCTCGCTCTCCTCGGCACCTTCATAGCCTTGACAGAGCAGGGTTTGGATGTGCAGTGAGTCACCAGCTGACCTGAGAGCTGCCATAACTGGTGTGCTTGGGTAACTCGGGCATAGAGAACAGGTGGGGTCCCCACCTCTCCTCAGCAGTCTGAGCTCTTCCTTAGTCTTAGGTTCCAGGTGGGAGAACATCGGGGCACACATGTTGCTGGTGGGTACATTGCTCTAAAATGGTCAGTGGCGTGAATTGAAGGTGAGGTTTGTCTGCAGACTTTATGAAATGGCAAATGCCTTTTCATGGCTGCTGGCCAGAGAATGACCTTTAAAGGCTTTTGGGAGATTCATTTCTTTAATATCCAACATCTGTAGACATGAATGCTTCCAAAGTCAGGCAGCTTTGGACAGAGGTATTACAATCTTCGGGAAGAGTTCAGTTGGTGAGGAAGATGGTTGAGGGATAGTTTCCGAGTCTCTAGACACTTAGAACAAGCACAAGACAGCTGCCTTTAGATCCGGCAGCCCTGAACCTCAGTTCCCAGGGTCTGGGATGAAAGAGGCCACTTTAGGAAAGTCCTTCTGGTCATTCGAGAACTAAACTCTCTTTGGCTAGAGGATCCAGACAGACCCGCCAAATGTAGAACTTTTGTACTCCTTTGACCAGCATTAAAGGGCTGTCGAAGGCAGTGCTGGGTTTTCCTAATTTGAAATATGAAAGATATTCTCTGGGCTATTACATCCTTTTAGTGAAGGCAATTCACATTCTTTTGGTGGTTTATCCTACTTATAATGATCAAATCCCAGAGTCAGGACTTCTAATGCAAACCACTTTTACAGCTGTAATTGGATCTAAGACAAACGCAACCACCAAGGCCTAAGACTCCCTGGCAAGGTTCAATCAGGCTATGATATTGCTTATGAAAGTGATATCTTACTATTGATACTTCTCCCAAGAGCGGCGCAAATTAGAGACATACTTGAACGCTTCTGAGGCCTCGCAGACGGCATGAGAGTAGGCCACTGTTGGAGATTCTCAAACAGCGTGAGGCACATTTCATTGTGGTCATTTAATGGAAACCCTATGAAAGTCTTCTGCTGGGTCTGGGGATGAAAGAAGTTCTGACATTTAGGGAACCACATGAAATGTGGCTCTTAAAATTCAAGAACTGATAATGCTGATGCATCGGAAAGCAGACTTCTGGGGACTATGAGATAACGTGGTCGCAAAGTGAAAACACGTGGACTTCCTCATTGTATCCACCCAGACATGACCCTGGAAGCTCCTTACACACACACACGCACACTCCAAACCCAGGGGCTTGTGGATGACCTCCAAGGGTACAGAGGACTGTGTCCTATCAAGGGATGGCTTCAGCTTCTAAATGCTGATATAAGTAGCAGGCGTGAGCCACAGTCCACGTCCAAGTATGCAGAAAAGGGCTAATTACTGTATTGACTGTCATTATATTTCATGTAGTTAAACATACATCTTGTGATTTCTTTTTTTTTTAAAAATATTTTATTTATTTATCTTTAGAGGGGAAGGAAAGGAGAGAGGAAGAGAAACATCAATGTATGGTTGCTTCTCCTGCATCTTCTGCTGGGAACTGGCCCCTGCCGGGAACTGGCCTGCAACCTAGGCATGTGCCCTGACTGGGAATCGAACCGCGATACTCTGGTTCGCAGGCCCGTGCTCAATCCACTGAGCTACACCAGCCAGGCTTGTGATTTCTATTTACAACATAATGTCTGACATTAGCACACCTCCAATTGACCTCCACCCTCCTCCATCCCTGGGATTAAGCTGGAATTTCAGGATCTTACGCAGTGAGAGAAGATGTGGAGCATCTGGTCTACCTGTCATCAGCCTGTGAAGCTTACAGCTGAGGCACCTACCATCCCTCCCTGGGTGGCCCTTCAGGCCCGAACTCTCTGTGGCTTCCATACCATACTCGCGATGTGGTAAGTGTTGCCGGGTTGTGTTTACCACCTACCCACACTCTGCAGCCACGTTTCTCTGGGGGCTTGCTGTCTCGCGAGGGGCATTGCCAATAAGTGGGACCCATCTCCCTCCTACTCAGAAAGAAGCCCTGCCTATTACTGAACCTCTTTAAATTTGCTTTTCTCTATCTGTACCATGGGAAGAGCACTTACTAAATATTAGCATTTTAAAACATCATTCTTAACAGATACTTTTGAGTGGCCGTAGATGAAAGCAAAAACACCCGGCCTCACAGGTTGCCCTGACTCATTAATGTTATGGTGGTCATATCCTTTTATATTCAAATTACATCACTGGCATTTCTAGGAACAATGGTGCCTATTTATTACAAATTCCTGGATGCTGTTATAGTCTTCTTTTATTACTCTTTATGTTTGAACTTTTTACTGTATTATACTATATATTATAATATATGAAAAAATGCAAGTGCACAGCTCAAACACACACATGTAATAACACCTAGAACAGGGAACAGGAAATAACCTACCTCCCAGGAATCTCCCTCGTGCTCTTGTCCAAGGGGAGCTGTGACCTTGACCTCAAACAACATAGATGAATTTAGCTTTCTTTATACCTTGTGTAAATGGAATTATATATTCTGTGCTTTTGGAGTCTGGCTCCTTTCACTCTATATTATATTCATGAGATGCAAACAAATTTTGTGTGTCGTTCACTGTATGTGTATGTAATGCACATGCACATGTGTGTCTCATTGCAGTATACAGTTTTCCATGAGAGAAATACACGTCAGAGCACGTAAAAGTGACAACCCTGGAGCTTGGCGTCCCCACCTGGATGAGTCTACGGGATATTGGGGGCCCAGTCATGACACAAAAGTCTCTGCTCACATGGGTGGCTCTGGGTGCGTGTGGCCCAATGAGTTGGAAGTGTTTCCTTGATACCTGCAGAGTAACAGCCTATTATTTCTTCAGCTCCGGTTCTCATGAAGTGTCTCCAAGGACAGCCATGCACAGTGCCTTGAGTAACCCTGGCTCTCCCACAAACCAGCTCTACAGCTTTTGTAAAGGACACTACCTTTTATGTGACGTCTGTAAGGGGACATGTATGCCCTAAGAGCTTACATGCGTTACCTCATTTAGCCTCACAAATTCCTGTGCCATGGGTAACCATGTAGTCTTCTTTTAATTCATTCAGTGATTACTATGCCAACTACAAAGCCCCTGCACCCACAGAGCTCTCTGTTGGATGGACGAGACATAGAAATAAACAGCGCACCTCAATAAAAGTTGGCAAGTGTGGGCGAGATATGAGCCAGGGCACTATGGGAGAATCCAGGACTATGGGGTCGAAAAGCATTCCAGAAGGAAAAGACATGGATCTTCCCATTCTCATCTGTGCCTGGGGGAAGTCAAGTAGCATGGCCAAAGGCATATATCTAAGAAGCCTAGAGCAGGAAACAAAACCCAGGGTGCCCAGCTCCAAAGTGGCCTCTGCTTGTCCCCTGCATGTACGCCATGTAACTTCTAGCCAGAGTCACCTTTTCCAACTTGTCCCAATCTATTGACAAATTCCATGGGTAGGACGCAGAAGAAAAGGCGATTCCAGGAAGAAGGAAACAAAGCCCCGATGAGGGAAGGAAGCCAAAGAAAAAGCTGAAGCAGGATGGAGCCCGAGGCTCTCTCAAGCCCCCTCCTTCTCACTCGAAAGGGGGAAAGAGGCTGAGAATCCTGAAAGCCTATTACGGGAACTGGGTTTCCATGTGACCCTTCTCATGATATTGTGGAGGCAAATTCCTCTACACTGTTTATGCCTGGACCTAGACGAGGGGAAGGGCTAGGTTTTGAGTTGGATCAGCTAACACATGTATGCTCTTCCTTGTTTTTATTTTCTGACTTTAGGAATAATACAGTGGGCATCAGAAAAGTGTCAAGCAATGGTCTGGTGAAAAGTCACCCAGCTTCTCCCTCTCTCTTTCATATATAGGGCATATATACATATTTTTTTTCTTGGTCAATAAAGCAGAAAACCTGCCCTACGTGTATTTCAAACCATGGCATCTGAGTCCCAGAGAGCACGGACCTGCCAGTGGGCTCAACCCCCACGGGTGATGTCATGGAGATGATAATCTCCAAATTGCCCATAATCCTATAATGGCTTCCAAACCACACATTATGCCACATGTGACAACCCAATTACTAATACCACCATTTTCATGTATGCAAAGGACAGCTAGCTTTTCAGTCGTGTGATTAGATGAATGCACAGAGACAAATTAACTGGCAATTTCAGTGCAATATGAGGAAACTGCCATTCTTACTACATTCCAAAGAAAGCCATAGCCAAACAAGCCACAGTGAAAGCCAAGTGTCACCTAAGCATATTTGTCAATCAGCAAGGCAAAGCTGTCTCCGGGGTCCCCAGGTGTTCTCTGAAGCAGGAAAACCCTCACAGCTCTTTATTTAGTGAAGAGGCTAACGAGGACCCACAAGCATCAGAATTCCAAGGTGTGAAACTAAATGAGTACAGACTTTTTGCACCAGGTTTTCCAAACTCCGATAATTAGAATTAAAAATGGTGGTGGTGGCATGGGGGGAGGGGTGCTGAGCTATAATATCTGTCATTTTTCAGAACCAGGACTGTGTATTATAGTTATTCTATGATGGGCCTTATAGATCCTTTTGTCTTGCCAGGGCCCCAGAGAGGAGAAAGGGCTCACACGTGGCCAGGCAAAGCTCAGCCTCAACCCATGACTCTGGACTTACGGCATCAACCAGGAAGCTGCCAAGATAGTTGAGAGTCAGCGTCCAGATTTCAAAGAGAGGGGAAAAAAGTCCTCCATAGGGGAATAGTTCCTCCAAATCTTCCTCCACCCATGAGCATCAGGCTGGCTCTCGTGTGGCTTTTCCCAACCTCTTTCCCTATCTACCTGTTCAAATGAACCATTTCTCAATGGATGCTCCCACATACACCTCACTTAGGCTTTGTAGTTTCCCAACCGCTCTCCAGTTTTCGCCTTTATTTTGTCTGACCTTTAATGGCTCCTCCAGGAAGTCCTCCCCTTTGTCACCCCCAGGCAAACCTGAGCATTCCTTCTTCTGTGCCTCTCCTCCACCTCCAACATGGCACCTCCCACGTATCTCACTTTAAAGCTACGCCCATCTCCCCCATTAGGCATGCAACTCCCAAAGACTAGGGGCTATCTTTTACTTGCCTTTGTACTCATACAATCCCTTGCACATCGGAGGCACTCAATAAATATTTGTTGTATGAATGAATCGTTGAATAAGGGACTAGGTAGGTAGAAAGAGAGAGAGGGGACAGACAAGGGAACTATTCTCATATTCCATGTTCGTGTCCTGGCTTGATTCAAAGTCAAGTGGAAAGAACCGCCTTTTACAACCATCTAGTCTAGAACCTTCTTCTTCTACATAGAATGTCATCAGCATGATATAGCACGTAGAACCTGATACCTGCTCCTTAGACTTCAACATGTTCTTCCCCAGAAAAATATGGCACCCCCTCGCTGCAGCAAGGAGCTACAATCTTTGGGTAGAGGTTGTATGAAAATGGATTTCAGCTCGAGGTGGACGGCCCCAGATGGATGTGGTTGGGGTGTGGAAGAACATCTTGAACTATTTTTCAAACATTTCGGTTTCGGCAAAAACCAAAACATGTTTTGCCAATCACTTTCCCTTAATTTAAAAATCCATGGATTTCAAAGGAAATTTAATCTGAATGTTTCTACTTCATTTACCCCACCTCTTCAAAATGTTCTCCTGAAAGAGTGAACTCACATCCTAGAAGTTTAAAGGACTTTTTATAGTTTGCTGGTTTCTTTTAAACAGCAAACCATTTAATGATTTGGGAGGGAATCAAAAAGCCCTAAATCTTGAAATAAAAGACAAAAAATAGTGCAAGTGCATGTAAGTTTAGATCTAGGAAGTGGGCAACATACTCCCCGTGCTAAGACAAAGAAGAAATGGTTGAAGTTAGAAGTTAAGGGAAACACAATTGTTTAAAAAGTGAATACATTCTATATGATCAATGGACGAAAGTAAATCTAGAGTTTATTACAGACATCGATTTATCTCTAATAGCAATTATTATAGACCTTGGTTTATTTTTTGTCTTAGTTTATTTGTGATGGGATCCCAGGACCTGTTGTCAGCAACTCCTTGATCATCAGTGTACTTGACCTTGGTAGAAAAGTAGGCGTGATGCTTTGAAGTGAAGGTGCTAGAAGCATTGTAGGCACACGTCTCCCACTGATTTCCTTGCAATATGCCAATTACCTCCCTGCTCATTGTCTCATAGCCCAATGGTTACTGACGCTTGGGTGAAATTTGTCAACAATCTGCTTCCTGGTGTTTTTGCAGGGGTGGATGCTCCCTGCAGACCTTACCTGATACCCTTTTGTGCCACCAGATCCTTCCCCTGTGTAAGTTACAAGCCGGGAACAGCTTGGGCCCCTAGGGCATGTGTCTAAGTTGCTGGAGTCACTAGGGGAAATTTAGTGCAGAAATCCAGTCAACACCCTTGTTCCCACTAGTTAATCCACTGTTTGACACCACCGTGGCCGCCGAAGAATTAGTCCCTCTCTTGCAGACCACCCACGCCGCTAATAGCTAATAACTAACACATGGGGAGACCATGGCTAATGCTATCCTTGGGTTCGGAGGCTCATTGTGTTTTTATTCCCACCCCCTCCTTATGAGCATTCACCCATTCAATGAACAACTGCTGAGTGTGCATTGGAAGCCAGGTGCTGTGCTAGACATGGTGGAGGAGACACAAAGAGGAACGCACCAGCCCCTGCCATCGAGAAGCTTCTAGAATTAACTGTCCCAATGATGCTTTCATCTGCCCACTGCTGTGGTCCATACAACACACGCTACGGAAGGTACATTTTAAGTCCGTCCCTTCCACATTCGGAAACTCAAACGGGAGCATCCCGCCGTGCCTCCCACAGGGGTAGATGATTCAGTTAGCTTTCCCAGACCAATCCACCTTTAACATATTTATGCAAAAAGATCTCAGCAGCGGATACCTGACATGGACCTACCAGGGGGTAAAATGAAAAACGGGAGGCAAATCTTGAACACCTTCTGAAATACCATGGCTGTGCAGGAACTATGAAAAAGGCCAGTAAGAAAAAGCATGAGTCGTAGAGTTCTAAAAAAGCTGTCTGAGAATAAATACCTCCAAATGAGACCCGAGGATAGACTCTCCCCCGCCGATCAGTGCATCCGTCTTTAGACCAGAAATCTTTGACTTCTAAGAGCTCGCCAATCCTAGTCCCGCCACATTAACTTGCCTCCCAAACAAAGACTCCAAGAACCACACGTTTTTAATTATACAAAGTAAAGGTTGATGAATGATTCATATAACTAATCTAAACTTGGGCCAGGTTAAAATAATACTGTGTAATAACTTATATTTATATAGCTCATTTTCTCCAGAGCTCAGAGTAGTTTTCAGATACTATCTCGTCTCTTCTCATAATATCTCTGCGAAGAAACATGGTGAGGACTCCTCACTTTCATGGACGAGGCAATAAAGGGCCAGGAAATTTCAGACCCAAGTTCAATACCACATAGGATGGCAGACAAAAATCCAGGACCATATCTGCACATAGAAAAAACACCACCTCAAAACTATGGAAATCGCCCTGGCTGGTGTGGCTCAGTGGATTGAGTGCCAGCCTGAGAAGCAAAGGGTTGCCGGTTCGATTCCCAGTCCGGGCACAGGTCTGGGTTGCTGGCCAGGTCCCCAGTGGGGGGTGCACAAGAGGCAACCACGCACTGATGTTTCTCTCCCTTTCTTTTTCCCACCCTTCCCCTCTGTCTAAAAGTAAATAAATAAAATCTTTTAAAAATATGGAAATTAAGGGACTATGACACTAAGAAAGCAGACTTTTTTCCTGGTGGCAAATGACGTTAGTGGTGACGGTTGACATAGTAACAGCTCTCGGCCAGAACACTCTCTTCATCCTGGTAGCTTTGGGGGTATCAGCAATACTTAGGGAGTTGAGGTACTAAAGACGTGAGCAATTCTGAATCAAACCCACGCCCCACCAGCTTTAAGATCCCCCCTCTCAGCTAGGAAGTGAAGATGGCTGTGAACCGGCACGGCCATTGGCAGCACACATCGTTGCCCTGGCTCACTCCCTTGGGCCTTCACACCCCCATCTGCGTCATCTGAACCTCTGCTCAGAGGCTGTCTCTCTCCAGCTGCCAGAGAGGTGTCTTGTCTGCTTCAGACAGACTACCAGTGCCTGAATATTAACTCCTCCCCGAATGCACTTGTAGGGAATGTCAGAACTCCCCATCCTTGGGGCACAATAACTGGTCCCCAGTGCTCCCCAGGATGTCCCTGTGGGACTAAGTTCCAGGCACCCACAATGGCCACTGTATGGACAACACACAGAGGTGTCCAACCTGCAGCCCAACACAAATTCACAGATTTACTTAAAACATTATGAGATATTTTTTGTGATTATGTGTGGCAATGTATTTAACATGTGGCCCAAGACAATTCTTCCAGTGTGGCGCAGAGATGCCAAAGGGTTGGACACCTCTGCTTAGAGCGTTCCTATTCCCACCTCATTCTCCAACAGATGACTCACCCAGAGTTCTTGTATTGGGGTCGCTTCTGGGGGACTCACTGTGGAGCCATATCCACGGTCCAGTCCTCCACGAAAATCTGTACCTGTCCCTCTGACAGCATGTCAGTTTCTCCAAGTTCCCTGCACACCACGGGAAGAAGAGGGTGTTGTTAAGTCTGGGATAGGACCCAAGCAAAGAAAGGAGAAGTGTGTTTTGAAAACCTGGAGAAAAGTCACTTCAGGCTCCATTTGGGTATTTTCTTTTCTCTTTTTTAAGGTTGCATGAGGACTTGGGAAGTTAAAAAGGAGTGGATTTTGAAAGTCATACTCTAAAATGTAGTTTCGATGAGTTTTTATTCTGCCTATTGTAGGGTCAGCCACACATGTGAGAGGTGTAATGCTTTGAATTTATTTTCTGAGGTATGTCGACCATATGCGGCACACTTCCATCCGCAGGTTGGTGTGATGAGTATATTTGCCCTCTAGTGGCTCGGTAGTTATTTGCAGAATGTAAATCCATTCATTCATTCATTCAGTCAGTCAGTCCATCAGTCAGTCAGGTAATTACCGAGCCCGTATTCCGTTTCAGATGTATGCTTGGGGCTGATGAAATGCACAGCTGTGATTCCTGGCCTCACAGAGCTTACCGTTCTTACAGTGCAGATAGGAATGGAAATTAACACTAAATTGTGGTCACACCTGTGAAGGAAATCAAGGAGATGCAATGAGAGGAAAGCAGGATGTATGTAACTTGAAGTGGGACAAGAGCCAGAGAAGGCCTCTCTAAGAAGTGACGTTTGAGCTTACATCTGAGGGGTGAGCAGCCAGGCAAAGTGTGCGGAAGGGCCATCTGGGCGGAGGGAACAGCGTGTGCAAAGGCCCTGAGAACAAAGAGCTAGAAACACATCTTCAGAGAAGGGGTAGCCTGGAGACTGAGGGCTTGCAGTACAATTCCGGCAGGCTGGGTCTCAGAAGAACTGCCTCTGTTCTTAGCTCTGTGACCTTGGGCAAGAAACTCAACTGCTCTGTGCCCCATCTGTAAGACGGAGATGGCAACAACAGTATCTCACAGTGCCCAGCACGTAGCAAGGACCTGAATGTGTTTTGGTTACTCATGAGAGCAAGTGGGCTGAGTTGGCATAGAACTGGCCGGGTCTCAGGAGAACACTCCCAGCTCTCTGCCTCTCTCTCTCTTTCTCTTTCTCGCACACACCTCCTTTTCTCCATGTTTCAGTGTTTTATTGCCTTGAATGCCAAGACTCACTGTTCTTGAGAACCTCACTACTCCGAGTATGGTCCAAGGGCCAGCAGCATCAGCATCGACATGGGAAGCTAACTAGAAACTCAGAGCCTTGGGGCCCGCCCCAGACCTTCTGNGTGTTTTGGTTACTCATGAGAGCAAGTGGGCTGAGTTGGCATAGAACTGGCCGGGTCTCAGGAGAACACTCCCAGCTCTCTGCCTCTCTCTCTCTTTCTCTTTCTCGCACACACCTCCTTTTCTCCATGTTTCAGTGTTTTATTGCCTTGAATGCCAAGACTCAGTTCTTGAGAACCTCACTACTCCGAATATGGTCCAAGGGCCAGCAGCATCAGCATCGACATGGGAAGCTAACTAGAAACTCAGAGCCTTGGGTCCCGCCCCAGACCTTCTGAATCAGAATCTACATTTAACAAAACCCCAGGGCACATTCAGGTTTGAGAAGTGTTACTTTAGAGGCCTTGAAGGCCATGGCCACTCCAGGTCAAAATACCAATGCGTCATTATAGAAAGTGCTACCTGGTGACATCTCTTTCTTATTCTGACAATGACGCTGTCACCTTAGGCAAACAGATGGAACTTAAGACCTACTGAAGAAAATCCTCATCCAATTTATGTAGAGTCTGGAAGGCTGGGCACAGGTGCTGGGAAGGAAGTTGGGAGCCCCACGTTGCAGAGAAGGCAAGGAGAAGGTGGGGTGCAGGGGGCCAGAGAAGGGGAGCTTTTCTTCTCTGGCAACTCCCAGGTTCAACCCCCCATTTCCTTAAAAAGTCTTTCGAAAAAGTGACTGCTGGGTCTTCCCTTCTCTCATATTTGGTCACCACTGAAATGAAAATTGTCCCCAATCTCATCCATCCAAAACTGTGACCGACATCACTGTGTTAAAAGGCCATCGTAGGTTTGATTGTGTTGCTATGTGAAAATACGTGGCATTTGTTAAAAGAGGCTAAGCATGCGAAGAAGAAATACCACATGGAATGAGACTGAAAAGTATAACTATTTTTTTCAAAAACTCATCAGCTTGTTGATCTGTGCTTTACCAATAATCCACGGCTTTGGGATCCTTCTAATACTATTTACAACACAGAGAACCAAACACAAAGGCTCATAAGCTGCTCGTATTATCTGAACATCAAGCAAGAATTTCTAGCACCATTTCCCTCTTAAATGTCCAATTTAGACTTTGTCACATTTGTAATTACTTTGAGCATTGCAAACACGCCGCACAAAAGATTTTTATGCGACATTTCCTTTGATAGCCTATTATGTTCCGTGCGAACTCTAAATCAAATCTTGTTACCAAAGAACACTGCGCATTAGAGGTTTTCATAGTTTATTTGCAAAATACATAAATAAGCGCACCCCAATCTCAAATGAACACAAATCAAGGAGGCCTTCCTAATAAATCTGCATTACGGGTAATCATTGTTGTGATAAGATTTAGGTACTCTTTCTAGACAGAATTGGCTGAAATGTAACTTGTCGGTTGGACAGGCCAGTCTCTTCTTGAGTCTGTTAAGACCACATTTTGAATAGCATCCGTCTCATGATGAGTTTCCACCTGTGTTTAAAGCCACCTGCTGGGAGGGGTTGAAGGGTTTCTTTCCATGAAGAGCTCCCAAGGCAGGTTCCCTGCATCTCACCAGGGAGTGAGTCCCTGTCGCCACAGTGGGAGATAGACGGGCATTCCAAATTGCTTCCCTGTCGAGCACACTGGACACTTTTGTCCCCTGACCTCAGGCTGCGTCCTTTCACAGCTGCGCTAAGGAAGCGTGCGTGCGGAGGGGCCTAAAGTTTAGGAATTCATTCATTCGTTTGAAAAGATGCCTCATCATTCGGTTCAGGAGATTGAAGGAAAAGGTGGGCGCTCTCTTAAAACATAAAATATAACCTATACAATCGTTTGAGAAACATTTAAAAAAGGTTACACAGAGAATTTAAGAAATTTCCCCCAAAGTCACATCATGGCATTTGTTGGGACGGCCTTACTCACTGTTTCTAGTAGTGATTTTGCTGGGTTTGCGCTTTTGTGCATGTGTCTGTAGCTCCTTAAGGAACGAATGCATGTCTCATTCAACTTTGCTCTTTTCGCATCTGGCTCTGAGTGAGGGCTCAGTGGGTGTTTATTGGATGGATGAGTGGCTAGATGGACAGAAGAAAGAAGGATAAACAGCTAGATACTCTGCTCTCTGTCCAATTAGGTTTGAATTGTGGAAGAAAAGAGGCAAGGGGGCTCTGGCTGGTGTAGCTCAGTGGTTTGAGTGCAGGCCTGGGAACCAAACAACCAACGTTCGATTCCCAGTCAGGGCATATGCCTGGGTATGCAGGCCAGTTCCCAGCAGGGGACACACGAGAGGCAACCATACATCGTTATTTCTCTCCCTCTCTCCTTCCCTTCCCCTCTAAAGATAAATAAATAAAACCTTAAAAAAACAGGCAAGGGGAAATAAAGTAGGATATTATTTTAGATTTTTTTCACTTGTTATAATGGACAACCAATTCAAACTAACCAGAGGGGAAAAAAGGGGGGAAACAAAGAAAAGAAAATTTTTTTATCACATAAGTGTAAAGTCCAAGGAATGGGTCCTGCTTCAGGTAGGGCTGAATCAAGATGTCAGAATGGCATCCCTGGGGGCTTGGTTATTTGCCCTCTTCCTTTCCTGCCTGTTTCTTTCCATGTGAGCTTCACTCTGGGGCCACTTCAGGTTTGCATAGTCTCTGCAGTACTTGCTCTCAGAAGGAGGGAGGCCAGCTTGCACCTGCTTCCTCTCTCCTTCCAGTCCCATCTCCACACTTTCCTTCCATCCTGGGCACATACATAAAGACACAGCACACTCCTGCAGAGGTATGTCATGATGTTCGGAGCCAAGTATGGCAGCCTGACCTCGTGGTGACAAACCGAAAAAAAGCCTTTTAAAATGTGTTTAGCAGGCAAAATATAGGGTTCTCTTTTGCAATAAGAGAGAGATTTTTTATTTCAAGAACTTCTAACTAGAATTTCACCCTGCCCCATCCCATGTGAGAGAAGTACGGTTTCAATGGCAGTTGAAGGACAGAAAGTGTAAGTGGCTTGCCTGAGGGCACACAGCCACCGCGGGCAGAGCTGAGAGGCAAACCTGGGGGTCTGTCAGCAAAACCAGGGCCCTGATCTTCCTGCTCAGCTGCCGAGCTTATTTCCTCGTCTATAAAAACGGGGATAATAATAGAGCCTACTTAAAGGGTTGTTGGGAGAATTTTATGAAGTAATACACAGAAAATGCTTATGATGAACTCGGCGCACAGTGAGTACTCAATAAATGCCAGGAGTTCTTCCGCTGGGCTGGGGGTTGGGGAGGGGTGGTGGAGAAGGCAGGGAACAAAACATAATTGATCAAGTGTTCTACTTAGTAAGGTTCTGGCTCACTGACATTAGAATACACTGAGTTGACGTATGTCAGACATTCTTCTGTGAGACTTAATTCGACACGTGGCAGCTCTGGCAGTTGCAATATTTCACCGAGAGAGGGCGCCTCCGAGAACAGCCTCCCTCAGTTGGGGCTGCTTTTCCGGCCAATCATAATGAGGCTTTACCCTGCGCCGAGTGTAATTTTCATTCCGTTATGGAAATTGTATGAGTTCCACGCAAGAGAAATCCAAATGGTTTCCCTCTTAGGGAAAATGTCAGATGTCAAATGGATAGTAGAGTATTTGAACTTTGGGCAAATGATAGGATCTCAGACTCCTGTAGGCGCCATGCTCCTTCCCAGCCTTCGAAGAACGTGGCTGGAGGATGGACACCAGTCCTTTGCGCCCACCGAGAAACTTGCTGGAAAGCCAAAGTTAGACACCCACGCACTCGACTCAGCTAATGCCCACCTCCCCTGGACCCTCCATTCCTCCTTCCACACACGTATTCCCAATCTACCAAACAGTCTGCTATGGATGAGAGCAGAAATCCTGAGATGGAGACACGGAGGTCCCCAGTAATGCAAGGATTACTAAAGATGTTGGGGCGTCTTTCTACAGATGGACACAAGCAGTTAAGTGACATGGACATGTATTAGCAAAAAGGCCAAAGGAGGTGTCTAGCTCTGCCGATTCCTCACAAAGGCGAGGATTCAAGCATTATGATAACAGGGCCATTCACGTTGCTATGGGCTATGGTTGTGTGTTCGCACCATAATAAGCCTATTTTCAGGGGCTTATAATTCAACCGTAAAAATCTGTTCCATGCTCAAACTTGGCAGAACAAAATCCCAGAGTCTGAGTGCAGAATCTCTCCCTCCCTTGCTTGAAATAGTTTTTAAAGTTGTGTATTGGATGGGTTTAAATTTCCAAAGTGTCAAAAATATTCGAGATTTGAACCGCTGTTTTTCTTTAGTTGATATCTAGACACGACTAATCGGCTTCTATGTTAAGGAAGCACCAGCGTTTGTTGGTCAATTTTGCCCGAAAGGTTGTCAAGCTGGAAAGAAGTTAAACAGCCATCTGAAATGAATTAGAGAGTATTAGACAATAATTAAACTGAAATTGGGGCATCATTTATTCATCAAGTCACCACTAAGAAAAGAATCCGATCCCCGTAGATACCTTTAAAATATTTAGAAATCTTAAACACCTTTGCAAGTAGAGAAGGAATGATGGGATTTTTTTTTGCTCGGAGGGGTTTGCTGAGGACAGTGACTGAATTTTAAATGCCACTGAGTCCTGGCTGGAGTGTGGGGGGGGGGGTGCGGCTGGGGTGTGGGGGATGAAGCTGCTTTCAACTTGTGTTGACAATTGGAAGCAATGGCTGACGGGAGGAAAAAAATAATCTCTCTCTATAGAACGGCCTTGGTCCCCAAATCTCCAGGGCAACATCAGCAGGGGAGGGACATATTTCTGTAGCTTCCTCTTAGGAAGTTTACTGCCACAGACAACTGGGGCTGGTCCCACTGGGGTGCTCTGAGGAACCAGGTAGGATGTGCCTCAGAGTTGTATGTCCAAAGAGGGTAGGGTGGGCCCCTCATCCACTCAGAGAATTAACTTCCCCACATTACCCACAGAAGACTAGGCCTCACCTGGAGCTTGTTGCAAACGAGGAATCCCAGGCCCCACCCCAGCCCCTCCGAGACAGAATCTGCACTTTAGCAGGGTGCTCGGGGGCCATGTGTGCAGGACCAAGAAGTCCCCTGGGGCTCACACTGTGACCTCGCCCCCCAGAGACTGCATTCACCTGGGCAGCTTTAAAAACTGCGGCCTCCCGAGTCCCAGCTGGGTGTAGCCAGGGAGTAAGAAGGGTTTAAAGCTGCCGAACATGCTTCGGATGTGCCGCGAAGTTAGAAAACTGATGGTCTGGCCCCTCATGTCCACTAAGGGGCCTTCCAGCCTCCACTCAAATCGTGTCCGTGGCAGCCACCTCACTGGATCATCACGAGTGACCACCCAGACCACCTTTGGACACTTAGACACCCTCCCTCGAAGAGCAGGAAGGTCTTCGTTGGAGGTAATCTTACTGCCCGTGGTCCCCTGCCTGAATCCTCGGGCACTTACTTTGGTCCATGTCACAACACAGCCAGTTGCTCTTGAGGGGCCTGCACGCCTCACACCCAGGTGCGACCAGGTCGACTTTATCTCACACTCACATGATGTGCCCTGTAAATATCCTGTTGCATGAAACATGCATGTTCTCTCGGGTTGGGGTTGCTAGTGTTTTCTAGAAAACAGTTTCTTCTAACTCCTGGATGTCTGGAACGACACCGCGCTGTAGGAACTAACTTAGAAACTAACTGGAATGATGGTGGTGGAGGCATATCATCTTTGGTTTTAAATCTGGTGTTGTTGTTGGTTTCCTTGCTTTCAAAAATTAAGTAATTGGATTTCCTAAGAGGATCTTTAAGTAATTCTGAGTAGAGCCTCAAGTCTTCTCATTATGTCGCTCTGCTTCTGTGGTGTCATTAATCATTTCTATGATTATGGCTTGATGACTTGTACTGAAATGAACTCAAAGCTCACATGCTGGAAAATAAATGCAGTGAAGTCAGTGGGAAGTGAAGGTGGGTGGGAAGAGCCCTCTCTTTCTCTCGTTCTTTCTTTGCTTCTTGCTTCCTCTCCTGGCTTGCGGCTGTCTTTCCAGCCTCTTTGTCGTTTTGCGGAGTTGTGGGCACTTCCAGTTGTGTGAACACAGAGAGAGGAGACTGTCCTTCTGGCGAGCTGAGCGAGCCCCCCTCGGATGATTGCCAGATGAGCGCTAGAAAGTGTAGCATTTCAAAGCTGCCAAAACTCTGTGGAATATTTTACATTTTGGTGGATCCATCTGTTCCCCAGCCATGGTTCGCCTGGTGGGCGCCCCTCGGGACATGTGCTTTTGGTTTGGTCTTTATTGGTTTTGTTCTTCATTTCCACTCTTTCCTTCACTCGGGCACACGGGAAATCAGGACTGAAATCATATGCATAGAGTGGGCTCTGGTGTGAACCGAAAGAAATACTCCCTTTCTTCGGAGGAAGAGACGAGGCTATAACAGCTCAGGGCAATTGATCATCTCCCTGCTGGTGCTGCTTTTGAGGGGTGTAGAGGGGCAGCTGGGAAGACCCCTGATTAAAGACTGTCTTCCATATTGTTACGCTCCACGAGGTTCAAAAGCTTCCAGGAAGTTTAAACTGTGGTAATATCCATGTGTCTGCCGTAATGACCAAGTTGATAGATTTTTATTCAGTTGTACATCCAAGGGAAGCCCTCTCCGTTTCCTCTCCCCACCTAGCAATGGTTTAGCCATGTGGAGACCTGAGTCTTGAAACACACTCATTTGTGCCGAGGTAGGCATTTGTTTCAGCGGCTTCCACGGAAAAGTCCGGGCTCCTTCTGTGACCCCCACAGGTACAGCAGGCTGAAGAAAACTGGGGGGGGCTCTGTTTGGCACCAAGAAACATCCATGATTTTTAGAAGAGGGATTAAATAAAACGAATATCCTAAATGTGTGGTGGAGAGAGAGAGAGAAATGCCATGCTCCAATAAAAGTACTGGCTCTTTGTTAATTTTCATGAGAATTAATGTTGATTACTCAACTAAACTAGCATCCTGTAATGAATGATTCATTTGCCAGCAACAAGAAGCTCATAGGCCAAAACCTGTGCTGACCCTCAAACCCCACTCCACACGCACCCCTACAAGCCCATATACACCCTAGATGTGAGATCTGTCTGGAAAAAGTACGACCATTGTTAGTATAATGAGAACAGTTTGTGAAACATTGATGTAACCTGGCAGCAAGGAGAGTGGACTGGAATGTGCATGTGTGACTTCACTGTACTAGTCGGTGAGGGCGGTAGACGTTGTTCAGTGAGCACGTGGACTGTGTGGCCACTGCATTCAAAATGACTGAGTGAGCAGAACAACGAATCTGCATCAGATTTTGCATTAAGCTTGAACACTCCTCTGTGGAAACTATTCAGGTGATTCAGAAGGCCGCAGCTCTGGGCCACCGGTGATTGGCTGCTTCATCATGACAATGGCCCTGCGCATGCATCACATCTTGTACAGAGTGTTCTGGCAAAACATGAGATCACCCAGGTGACTCAGCCCCCCTACAGCCCAGATTTGGTGCCCTGCGACTTCTGCCTTTTCCCAAAACTAAAACCACATTTGAAAGGGAAGAAATTTCAGACCATTAGTGAGATTCAGGAGAATACGATGGAGCAGCTGATGGCCACTGGGAGAACCGTGTGAGGTCCCAAGGTGCCCACTTTGAAGGGGACTGAGGCTTCGTTGTCCTGTGTACAATGTTTCTTGTATCTGTTATCTTCTTCAGTAAATGTCTCTATTTTTCATATTACATGGTTGAATACCACGCACACACACACACACACACACACACACACATCCAGAAAGTATGGGAGCAGGGAAAGGGGGGTGGGGGGAGGAGCATTTTACATGAAGATAGGAGGCCTTTCATGAAATAAAACGCATAAAATAATGGGCTGCTTAATCCCTCCATTGATGGTGGTGGGTGTTCAGACAGCTTCCACCCCATCTTGTGCTACCCCCAGACAGGCAAAGACCCTATGGAGTTTATAACACGCAAACAACAAGCTGCAGTCATCCTAAGTGTCTGGCGATGACATTTTACATGGGTGTCACCTATGGGGCCATCACTCATGATACAATATAGAACATTTTCACACCCCAAACGATTACTTCCTTTGTCTTCCCAGTCACTATTCCCACCCAGAAGCCAAACGCTATTGTGACATCTGTCATAACTATTGATCGCTGTAAATTGCTTTCGAAATGACAGGAAGTGAAACAGCCTAGAGAGAGGCAAGGAGAAATAAGTAAGTCAGCTCACAAGAGGAGTGATAGAAATCATTTAATGATCATTTACTATGCATCGACACTGTGGAAGCACCTTATTTTAACATCATAGTTTATCTTTGTATTGATACTATGAGGAAAGGATTGTCCTCATTTAATATAGAAGAAAATTCAGCTCAGAAAAAATACGTAACTTACCCGAGGTCACGCAACTAACAGGGGGTGGAGCCAAGATTTGGACGTGGTTTATGTCTCCAAAGCTTGAGCCCCGAACCACTGTGCTGTTACCAGGGAACATCACACCTGCCGGCGTTCCGGTGGGCACAGGCTGCCGTTCTGCTCAGCCACAGGCCTGGAGCACTAAACGCTGTGTTTAAATTCTAGGTCAGATAGAACTGAGGTTGGCCCACATGAAATTGTGAAAATACAATTTTTTTAAGTGGAAAATGGTAGTCCATAGGGTTTAACTTCATTCCTTAATGAACAATGAATTTCATCCAAATACCTAACTAGCCTCACTAAAATTCTTCGTTAACTTAGGTTGTTGCTATTTATTCATTGTTGCTAGTACAAATATCTATTTGATCCCTGCTAAGTAGCAAGTACTACAAGAAACACCGGGAATAGGGAACTAATCAAAACAGTTTGTGTACTAATGTATCCACTTTTTTTAAAGATTTTATTTATTTATCTTTAGAGGGGAAGGGAAGAAGAGAAGGAGAGAAATATCAATGTATGGTTGCCTCTCATTAGGCCCCTGCTGGGAACTGGCCTGCAACCCAGGCACGTGCCCTGACTGGGAATCGAACCAAGATCGTGTGGTTTACAGGCCCGCACTCAATCCACTGAGCTACACCAGCCAGGGCCTAATGTATCCACTTTTAACAGGTCAAGTGGAGGAAACACGTTTGTGAATTAGAAATTTGTTCCTAAAAACAAAATCCCCTTTTCAATACCAAAGCTGCCTTAATTTTTTTTTTAATTTATTGATTGATTTTAGAGAGAGTGAGGAAGGGAGAAAGAGAAAGAGAGAAACATCAGTTTATTGTTGCACTTATTTGTATGTTTCCTGGTTGACTCTCATACATGCCCTGACCTGAGATTGAACCAGCAACTTTGGTGTATCATGATGGTGCTCTAACCAACTGTGCTACCCAGCTAGGGCCCTGTCTCAATCTGTTATAAGGGCCAATATTCTCAATGGTCCGGTGTTTGTTGTTCTGTACTTTTAAGGTTAGAAAAGTGACTAATGCATTTTCTCAAGATTTGTCACAAAATTTCTTCAACAAATACACACCATATGGTGAATCTTCTGTTCATTCTGGGGTTTGTTCACTAGTATAAACATTAACTCCATGATTTTTTTTTTCAGAAAGTACATGAGTTCTTGACGCCAGCCCATTGGATGCTATTTTGCATGTGATTTGCATTTAGTTAATATAATACCCAAATGAACTGAACTCAGTTTTCCCCACGCTCCTGCATGCCTTGCACTCTTTGCTCTTTCTGTTTCTATTGTTCCTGCTCAGCTGAAGAGGAAAAAAAAATTGACTTGAGATTCTTTCAAGGACATCCAACAAAGGCTACAGTGGTTTTTGCTGGCTGATAGAATTATTTTTTAATACATTTTACTTTTAGGGCAGTTTTATGTTCACAGCAAAACTGAGTGAATAGTACAGAGTTCTCACATACTCCCACCGCCACAGATGCACACCATCCCTCAGGGAGTGTTTTATTTGTAAAGATGTTTGGATGGGGAAAATTATGAGAGGAAGTATTAAAACGAAGTTGTTTGAGTCAATGTTATAATGAATCTGGACTATAGAAGAAAATTAAGACCACTCTGATTTATTTTATAAAATGAGGAAAATACCCAAATCTTATATAACAGTACAAAAAATAGAAAACTATAGACCCAATTTCTTTGTGGTTACAGATTCAATTTGAATCCAGCAATAGTTTTTAAAAATTGTTATTGTATTTTTTCCACTACCATTTAGCTCCTTGTAACTCCCCCCAACAATCACAACTCCACTGTCCATGTCCAGGAGTCCTTTTTCCTTTCTTCCTGATCCCTCCACTCCCCTAAGCTGTCTGCCTGCTCTCTAAAGTCTGTCTCCAGTTTGCTTGTCAGTTCAGTTTGTTCTTTAGATTCCACATATGAGTGACATCACATAGTATTTGTCTTTCTCTGACTGGCTTATTTCACTTAGCATACTATTCTCCAGGTCCATCCATGCTGGCACAGAGGGTAAGATTTTTTTCTTTTTTATAGCCAAGTAGTATTCCACTGTGTAAGTGTCCCATAGTTGTTTTATCCACTCATCTACTGATGGACACTGGGGCTGCTTCCATATCTCGGCAGTTGTAAATAACGCTGCAATGAACATAGGGCTGCTTATGCTCTTTCAGATTAATGTTTTGGGTTTCTTCAGACCTATACTCAGAATATTATAAGACAATGAAGACAGAAATTGAAAAAATGCCAAGAAGTGGAAACACGTAGTGTTCAAGGATAGAAAAAGTTAACATCATTAAAATGGCCATGCTACCCAAAGCAATCTATAGATTCAGTGCAATTCCTATCAAGATTCCAATGATGTATTTCACTGAACTAGAACAAATATTTCAAAAATTTATATGGAACCACAAAAGGCCCTGCACAGCAACAGCAACAGCAACAGCAACCCTGAAAAAGAACAGAGATGGAGGAATCACACTGCCTCGTATCAAACTATACCACAAGGCCATAGGAATCAAAACAGCACGGCATAAAAGCAGACACAGAGATCAATGGAATGGAATGGAGAGCTCAGGAATAAGGCCACACCTTTAGGGTCAATTAATATTCGGCAGAGAAAGATTCACATTGAATCCAGCCATATGTTTTGAAATGAATGCAACATGATTAAGTTGGGTTCATTCCATTCCTGGAATGGTGATCTAACATTAGGACATATGACAACATCACTCCATCACATCAACAAATCAGAGCACAAACTATGGGTACATAGCATTTGATAAATGTAACAACAAAAACTTTTAGTAAAATAGAAATAGAAGGAAATGACTTAAATATGGTGAGTGCCATTTACCCAGCCTTACAGCAGCCATTATATCAAGTGGCAAAATCCTAAAATCATTGCCATCAAAATAAACAAAGCAGGATGTTCATGATCATTATTATTTGAAATGGCTTTAGGAGTTTAGTTCTTGTGATAAGACAAGAAATTAAAATAGTTGCTCTAAGTGATAAAAAGGAAGAGATAAAACTACCTTTGCATAGAACGATAAAATTCAACTGAAGGCTTTAGCTTGGTGGGTGGTCCAGCATGAATACATCACGGGTCGTGGTGGGCAGCCTTCCACCATGGCCAAGGTGTCTGCTGCTCCTCCCAGCTGTGCGGTCTGCCAGCTGCAGAAAGCGGTGCTGAGCCCTCCATAGGGATCATTCCTCGCGAGAGAAAAACATGCCACGAGATGATACGCTGCTTTTACTCCTTGCACCGCGCAGGAGGTGACCATCTGTCATCGTTGGGAGTGAAACATATTCCCGGCATGGTTTGCCTTTCATGCCTGTGCCATCTCTGCCAACATGACAGTTCGAGAGGTCGCAGAGTGTCTGGCTCATTACCATGGGATCTCCCATCACGTCACCTTAGACCGACTTGGCAGCAGAGTTCTCCCTGGTGGGCTCACGCTCAGAGTTCCCACCGGTCTCATGCTGCCCTGTTGTTTAGGGCCTCTTCTGCAGAGGATCCTCTCCGGTGGGCACTGGGCGGGTCACTGTGTGTCTACTCCCTTAGGTCGTTCTGCATGCTTCCCCCTGGACTCTTGGTCTCTGATCTTTTCATCTTTTCCAATACCTGCCCAGCTGGGCCATTCACCACTTCTCAGGAGTCTCTGTACATCCCTAGGTCAGGTCACTCTTCCCTCCACACCAAGGTGGTCCCAAGGTGACTCCTTGAAGCTATGCCCACTGGGAGGATTCTCTGTCCCACTGTCATCAGGGTGCCACCTCTAGTGAGAGGGTCATGTGACAGCGTTCATTTTTAGCTGGCCATCACACATGAGCTGAGCCCTCCGTGAGCCCCAGGACTGGCTTCTTCCTCCTCCACAAGCTGGTCGCTGGGAGCTCCCCACATGGCCACAGGTACGAGTCTGGGGAGAGCTGAGGTAGCCGGGGGATTGTTCCTCTCCCACCAGTCTCCCAGAGAATGTTAATTTCCTGGCACTTCAGAAACAAGGTCAGCCTGGGAGTCCTTAGCAGGGAGGTGCAGGGACACGGGCCAGTGGCCACACTAGCAAAACCGGCTACAAAATGGAAATGAAAAAAAAATACTGTTCACCATATTAACCAGGAATAAATTTAATAATATAGAGCCTATAGAAAGAGAGCTATAAAATCTTATTGAAGATCTTGAAAGAAGACCCTCCCCCCAAACAGAGAAACATACCCTGTTCCTGGAACAGGAAAGCTTAATGCTATAAAACCATCAGTCCTCAAATTAACTTAGAAAGGAAACGCAATTGAACTCAGCATCCCAGCACTTTTGGGGGGGGGCGGTGGCTGGGAGTGCATGAAACCATTTTTAAGTTTATGTATTGTAATAACGATCTAAGAATGACCAAGAGAAGTTTGATAGACAAACTACCGTATTTTGCCCCATATAATGTATACTTTCTGCCCAAATCTTTGAGGGGGAAATAAGGATACGCATTATACATGGGTAGTGCCTGAAATACCTTGTATCTGCTCTTGTGTTATGTAATTATTTGTTACATAAAATTTCTTATATCACAATAGATTCAAAAATAAATGCTGAAATTCCTTTATAATGCAGAAACAAGTATCTAAATATAAATGTTTAAAAAATTGAATGAGCAAATTAAAGCAAAAGATTTTTTTCCCTGAAAGTCTGGGCCACAGGTGAGTACGCATTATACATGGTGATATATGGTATTTAGAAGTGTTCCTTTCCAAAATAGTGAAACTCATTACCCTACGCTACACATGTGTACATGTTTAACATATATGTATAACATATATGTGTGTGTGTGTACTATACACTATATTACACTATAATCTAAACAGTGTGCCATGGACGGAGGACTAAATCAACAGATCAAGAACAAAACAGAGAACCAGAAGTAGGTCTGGGAGCATCCTACCTGGAAAAGGTGGTACATTGATTCAAAGAGCAGACAGGTTATATACTAAATGACACAGGAAGAACTGGTTGGCTATCTGGGTGGGGTGAATGCTAGATCTCAAACCTCACATCATAAACAAAAATAAATTCCAGATGAAATTCTCAAAAACTATGAGTTTGAAAAACAAGCTCAATGCTTTCCATCTGAGACGCAGGTGACCTGGGCTCTGTTCTTGGGGAGGGGAGTAAGGAGAGCCTCATTACCATAGGCTTTAGGGCTCCGCATTCCTCGAGGAATTCCAGTGATTGGGGTGGTGGAGGACTGGAGTCTGGCATCCCAAAGCCCTTTCCCAAAGGGAGCCTGTCCCTACACTGGGACGGTGCCCCGTTCATCCCAGCTTCCCTAAGTGAAGTTCTGGCGTGCCTTGGAAAGTCACTTAAGGTCTTCCTATCCATTCCCTCACTTGTAAAAGATGGTGAAGATCAATGTGATGACAAAGGTCATCTTAAAAGAGTTCCTGGCACATAGTAAGCACCGAATAAATGTTAGCTATTCGTATTTTTATTATCATTATCATTAATATAGTCGTGGCTTTTTGGTGTCAAGTAAGAACAATGGGTCATCACCAGGAAACATCCTTCCCCAACATTCTCAGCTAATTGTCCATGCACAGGTGCTGGGCCCAACAGAAATAGCTAGAGCTGTGGGTCATGGCCGCATCCATTCCCAATAGCACCTGCTTCCTAGTACCTCTTACAGTTATTGCCATTATTCTGCCAGTTCTGTGATTTTAACATATGGCTATCTACTTTCCTTTATAATTTTTTTCAAAGGCTGCTATCTTACTCTTCATGAGAATCTAACCTAGCTACGTCCACTTGTAGCCTATCACTTGCTAATGTATTTTTTTTTCCTGTTAAAGAATTTTTCCACACTAACTCGGAGAGGTAAGCTATCGTGGCTGGCTTGACCCTATCAAGCTAGACTAATCCCCATATCAAATTGTGCTCTTTTAATTAGACTTCCCGACAGTTCTCCCACTTCCAAGCTGAGACTCCTCGGGGACCTGTGAGATCTGAAAACCGTTTTCCAGAAAGTAATCTTAGAAAAGCAGAAAGCCTGAAACACAGCCAATTCCTCCCGAGAGCTGCGGACCTTGCCCTCAGGGGAGACCAACCAGGGCCACTCCTCTACCCCAAACTCCCTCCTGGCCGCATCTGAGTGCTCATTTCCAAGGCTCTTCGAGGTGATGCCCACTCTTACACAGAATGAGGGACTCGAGATGGTATGGCTTCACACTTTTAGATGGAGAATGTCGCAGAAGAAGCTAAGTTATGAAACATCTACTGGGTAGCAGGCACTATGCTCAATTCTTTATATATGTACACAGCACTAGGTAAGTATCTGAACTGCCTCGATTTTTTAAAGTAATTTTTTACTTTGAAACAGTTTACAATGAACAAGAAGTTGCAAAGAGTGATACAGAGAGTTCCCCGTGTACTTCTTGCCTAGCTTCCCTCGATGATAAAATCTTCCACAGCCAGAACACATTGTCAAAGCCAGGAAGCTGACATGGTCGCAACATAGGAGCCCAGCCTCCACCCTTGTCAGCTGTCACCCGAGCAGCGTGCATCTGAGTCTGGCTCCTCATCACTTACGTGCCACTTTGGGGAAAACCCTGGCATCTCTGCTTCGGCAAACTCATCTGTAAAACGGAAACAATAATCGGTGCGTCATCGCAGGATTATTGTGAGAATTAACTGAGATTAGCTATTATCATCGGTGAATCCATACACCAGGGCCTCGAGGGAGCCAAAGTGGGAGACTGTTTGCGAAACTGGCTGCCATTACCCTCCTTCCTTGGAGACGCTGGGCTCCTTCCCAGCAAGGGGTGGAGTCTGTTTCCCCGCCCTTCACATCTCGGTTTGGCTCCATGGGACTTGCCTTGGCCCATTGAACACAGCAGAAGTGGTGATGTGCCCGCTTCAAGCCTGCGTCTCAAAAGGCCTTGCGTTCTCTCGCTTTCTCAGAATACTGCCTCCAGCACAGGAGCAAGCCCGGGCTGGCTTGCCTCCCGAGGAAGACCTCCGACGCAAATCACCTCCGCCACCCAGCAGCCAAGCCCCGGAGACGGAGACGGAGCTGACCTGCCACTGACTGAGGGCAGAGGGAGCCCACTGGGGACCAGAGCAATGACCCAACTGAGCCGAGCCTCAGCCTCCAACCCAGGGAGTGAAGGAAACGACTGTTGTTTACTGCTAAATTTTTAGGGGTTGTTAGGCAGCTATCAACAGCTGATACAGCTGGTACTATGAAAATACCAAGAGCAATGACCGTGTGGGACGAGGATGAGAGCAGGCGAGAGGACATATATAACCCAGTCAGCATCCAGCACATGACGATCGCTCCAGCTGTGCCAGCTGTTCTTGTCGCCATCCTCACCATCCCATCCTGCGAATGAGGAGGCCAATGTTCAGTCAAGGGTAGGAAGTGTGCGGGGAAGCATCAGAGCCTGGTTTCAAACACTGGTCTGACTTCCCAGTTGTGTGTCCCCCCCTATAGAAAAGTGTCTCTTTCTGTTTCCTCTGGCCTCGTGTCATTGGGGTATAGCTCACGCCAAACCAATTCAGCAGAATTCAAACAGCAACACAGTGTAACACGGTTCTCACTCATCCCCTCTTCTCTGTGATTCTGTAACAAACTTTTAAATTCAAAGTTGACAGTATGAATATTCATGGAGATGTATATATATGCCAACAAAGAAAAATGTTTGACATTTTAATTATTCCTTTAAAATGAAAACACTCAAATTAGAGTTTTGAGGGAGACTCCAAGTTTTCTTCACATCTTCATCCTTTAAACAGCCACGGGTCCACATTTCGATGTAGAAACAAGCATCCCAGAGACTTTCCACTGCTGATCATCTTTGGAATATTCTGGAATGCTGGGCAGAAGTCAACTGACTGTTGCTGAGAAAAAAAAAATAAAAGGAAATAAAATCTTAAAGTTCCTGAGTAATTGTTAGTCCTACAATGCCACAATACTTTTGTTTTTTCAGGTGAGGGCCAGGGGTGAGCCCATGCACCCGTGTGCGAATGCGTTCACATCAACATATCGGTGCAGATGGGTAGATAGGACCCACCAACACCTGTGGGAGAGAGAAGGTGTGAACCTGATGCTCCAGGATGTCCCGTTACCAAGAAGCTAGATATAACACGAGTGAAATGTTTAAGAAAAGGACACATGGGGGACTGTCATGCGGCAAGTTTCCATTTTCCATTTTTGATAAACATTCAATGATTTTTATACTGCCACCAATCAAGTGGAATCATAGTTAAATGTAAAATGTGCACTGTGTTCATCTTCTTCTGAGGATTCAATCACGTAACCATGGTTATGGCCAGTTTATAAGTGGTCACCTTCACCCCCAGAGAAGTGATAAATATTCCCCTTAGCAGGTCGCATAAGCTTGTGGCCCAGAGAAGGAACTAGAAGGCAAAAAGCCAGTTTGATGTGTAGAGGGTCCTTCAGCCACAGCGGGAAGTAATGGACTTCTTCCCCAGAATGAATGAGAACGTCATGCCCCAGGGCAGAGACTGTTGGTAGTTCACCCAATGTTCACCTTTCTCTTTTCATACTAATAAAACCCTGATTTCGTTGGGGGCAGCCATGTGCCAAAATGAAAAAAAACAAAACAAAACAAAACCCTACTATTTCCCAACCTCCCCTGCAGCCAAAAGTGGCCAGGTGACTAAGTTTTTGAGACTGATAATGTAGGTTGAAGTTGTTGGGTAAGGCTTTTACACTTTTCCTTCCTCTTTCTTCCCTCCTGGAACACGGTTGTGATGGTTGGAGCTATAGAAGCTATTTTGCAGTTATTCAGTACCTAGACTTCTTGAATCTTCTCCTGAATCCCCACACTTAGTTTAGCAATTGATCTAACTCTCCTGTGCCTCAATTTCTCATTTGTGAAATCATCCATAACATCTAGTCATGGATGAGGTCACCCCCCTAAATGACCTTGCAGAATGGTTGGATGTGGTGGAAGTTTCATCAAAGATAGGAGCATTTTGTACAAGTTATAGGAATAGAGGTAATAATAGTAGTAGGAACAACGCTGTTGGTGGTAAAAATGAGAATCATCAAATGAGCTGAGGGCCAACCTAGGGAGCACTTACAATGATATTACGAGGATTTTATTGGTTTTATTCCATGAATAGGACACTTTGGACAATTCATGGACATATTGGATAATCTTAAACAGGAGAGCAACATGACTACATTCAAGTCACGAGAAAACTCTGGGTGGATTCGAGAACTGTGTTAGAGATGGAACTGACTTCACTTGACATGGATGGTTGTATTTAGGAGCAAAAGTTGTTAAAGGAGAGACAGGACTGCTATTTGTTCAGAGGTTACCTTATGTCCTCAGTAACCCTGAAGAGAGGACTAAATGGGGAGGCAGTCTTTTCCCAAATGATGCGTGCCCTGCAGGGCTCAATTAAGCTTTTTTTTAAAATAATTTTTTAATTTAATTCTTGTTCAAGTACAGCTTTCTGTCTTATATCAATTAAGCTTTGAGTAAGGGTTTTAACACACGTGGCTGTGATACTCCTTTGAACGGAGCTCTGGGCAATCCTTCAAGCAGGATCTTTCTGCCCTTTGTTGTGAAAATGAATTTCAGGCACAGTCTTTTTTTAAACTCTGTAGTTGGATACTCATTTATCTCAAGATTCTAAAATATTTTCAGATTCCAAGTGTAGCCACTGCAACTGACTTAGCTGTCAAACTTCTGAAGTTACTGGCATGCATGGAGGAAAATATTATTTTAAAGGCCTCTTCGGCTTCCAAACAGGGGGCTGGAATTAGCTCCCAATTTTAAAACTGCTCCATATTCCGCCTTCGAGGAAATGCTGTGTGCTCACGAGCATGGGGGAGGTGCTACCGAAACATTCTATTTTAAGACGGTAAGACCTTAATAGTCGAACTGAGTTAAACTACATAAAAACTCAAGATAAACTGTATAAACATTGTCCTCTTGCAGGAGTCTCTTTTAAAATTTATTTTGATAGAATCAGAAATCTGAAATTACTATCATTATTAATTAAAATTTTCCCAGCAGATAAAAACCCCAGTAAAGATTCAAGCGGATCATCAGATACACTGCTTCTGTCTCAAATCTGTGTGTTTCCAGGCATCCGTGCTAAGCCCGCTCGTAGCCACTGGGGAACCACAGGCTTGACTTCCCGTTTCGATCTGTGGGGCTTGGGTTCAGCCCTGTCCTGGCTGGTGGCAGAGTGAGTCAATGATGTGCCATCCTCAAGTTCACTCCTAAGGCCTGTGATTGCAGAAAACAGAGAAGAGGAAACAGTCAGCAGAGGTCTCATATGCGGACCCGCACAGGCCAACTGGCACTAGCTTTCCCGCGCCCCGTGCGGAGAGTGCTGAGACTGTGTGTGGAATCGAGGGAGAGCCAACCTGGCCGGTCAGTAGGGTCAGCCACGGGCTCAGGAGGTGGAACAGCCCGGTGAAGACCAGGATTCAGCAGCACCAAGGAGCCTGTATCACAGGGGAAGGCAGCGTGAGGTGAACGTCCATCAAATCAGCCCTCTGTATATTTATTTGCAACCTATATATGCCCAAAGAAGGTTTAAGGCAACTTACAAAGATATGTTTTATGTCCACAAGATAAACAGTGAAGAGCAACACTGGCATAGAGAGAAACTGAGTGTGCGAGTCCAGGGCCTTTGATCTGCGGGCTGCCCACACTCAGGTTTTTGTTCTCCCAGCATGTCCTTGGGGCAGTCAGCTGACCTCTAAGGGCCTTGTGTTCCTCATCTGCAAAGTTGGGGGGGAATGGAGACCCTTGGGGGTCTCCTCCAGCCCCGATGCACATGCTTTCCTAAACGGCCCACAACCAGGCAGTTAGGTGACCATCGGGATGCTCGCTGAGTCTTCGGCTCCCAGCTAAACAATCGCCTCATCTAATCACTAGAACAGCTCTCCGAATCAGGTGGTTATTATCACGCTGCTGTACAGGTAAGGGCACTGAGGCACCCACGGAGCTGAGCAAATTGCCCCAAATCACAGATAGAGTGAGAGCAAAGAGAAGCTAAGCACACTGAGAAGCTGAAGATAAAATGAAAAAGGACTGGAAAAAAAACCCACCTAATGAAGTAGATGACGTGAAGGGACCAACCTTGAGTGAAGAAAGGGAGTGTGAGTCCACGGGGCTGAGGCTGGTTTTGGCCTCCTCTCGGCTCTCCCTGAGGGGCGGCGGTGGGGTCAGCCCCACCCCGGGTTGCCTTCTCAGCCCATGCGCCGGCCAGGCCTCTGCAGCCGAGTGAAGACAACTGGAATGATGGTGTAGGCAGCGGGCTTCGGCCGTGTGACTTTCCTGTCCCCTTTGCTGTGCCTCTCTGGCCTCCCACCAAGTCTGAGTCTCTTTGCCAAACTTAGGCGTCCTGGTTTACCACAGAACAGCCACGGTAACCACAAAACACAGACGGAAGCCACAGGAGGAACTAAGGTTACACCAAGGGGGCCCGTGGCTGCCCCTAGGGTGGGCACCCCAGATCACCCTAGAGCTGGATCAGCCACGTCCCCGACTCTGCTCCCAGTCTGACATTGAGGGAGTGGTCTCTCCCCTCTAGGACATTGGGGCTGGTGACTTTGGCCGGTGCTGGGAGAGGCACCAGGCTCTCCGCTAAGTGCTTGGAGACCATTAGAGGTAAGAGCTTGGGGGCCTCAAGGCTCAAAGTGGGGACCCACAGCAACAGTGTTGCCAAGGAGGAGGTTAGATATGAAGAACCTCAGCCTCCCCCGCCACCAGCAGACCTACTGAACTGGCTGCGTTTTTGCAAGATTCCCGGGGGCAACAAGCACACACGAACTGTGAGAAGCTCTGCAGTCCAAGACCATTCCTCGCTTTCAAAATAATTCTGATGTCTGCACCCCAAACTAGACCTATAATACCAGAACCCGTGGAGGTGTGCCTGGGCATGGGGAGCTTTGAAAGCTCCCCTGAGGGATTTTGATGTGCAACCAAGGTCAAAACCACTCCAACATGTGACCCCTCTCCAAAATCCAAACCTACACTAGCCATTTCTAGACATTGGCTAGCAAGGAATGCCGTTTCATGTCAAAGAGCTCGCAAATCTTTCTTTAGAAGATGAAAATGAAGACATTATGAGCTTTTCATAAGTAAAAACTCATACTTTTTAAAGGATGGGCTTTTATTTTGAAATTATATTCTCAGTATTTTGCTTTTGTGACATTCTAAAATGTCCTTTTTTTTAAAAAAAAAAGAAACGTTGAAGAAGGGAAACATTGATCATTTCTAAGTAAAAAGCAGCAAACCCTATTTGGTATCTTGAATTTTTTTTTAAATCCACAAGCCTAAGAATCACAACTCTAGAAAATAGATTTAAATAACTCAGTGGATGCATTCCTCACCTTCCACCCTTTACCCCCACCCCCTACTTCCTCAAATTAGCAGGAAAATCGCTTCACTCAATAAGGTACTCCATCATGAGTCCGAAGTCAGGAAACGATTCCAGCCTTGTATACATACATTTCGATAAAAGGTAGGCAGACATCAGGTCAAGTTTAATAACACGGGGTGTCTGTTATGTAACATACTGGACTTTTTTCAACAAATGATAGTTACGTTCAACCACCCAAAATGGCCATCGACAAAGGAGTTGGGATGTGGGCCAGGTCAGTGTCTCTCAAGTGTTAGCATGACTCAGTTACCTGGAGGGCGTCTTACCATCTGGGCCACTGGTCTCCCCCTTGACTGTTTGATCAGTAGCCACAGAGAGTGGGCGGGGCCTGAGAAATTTGTCTAACAAGCTCCCAGGTACCGTGCTGGCCTAGGGACTGTGCTTTGAGAACCACTGCTCTAGACAAAGACAAATTGCTAAAGAAAATGTGAGTCATACTGATTTTTTTCTTGCAAAAAAGAGAAAAGTGTATTTTTAGTTTAGTTTGTCTAGAGGGTATGTGGGCCTCCAGCAGAAACGAGTCATTCGAAGGACATGATTTGCAATGCTCTCATTACATGATGTGTTCAAAATAGCCTCATGTTAGCTGAGAGTCCCTCTGGAGAAGGGGGTTTTCTTCGGTTGGGGGCAGGTGAATGAGTCCACGGGCAGCAGTCTCCTTCCTGGTCTGAACTTCACCTCCATCAGTCTCTTCCTGCCTGGCCAGTGCCCGCTCCAGTTGCATCTCTGATTTACAGAGCAACGCTAATAAGGTGCACTATTCCCCAAGGCTGGCTCCCTTCCGATCCTGCCAGCCACTACTGACAACCGACCCACGAAATTTAGCAGAAGTGGGGAAGGAAAAACACCCCACACAGTCCCACTCTGGGGCGCACCTGCGACCCACTGGACAGCCCATCAGCCTCCAAACAGTTCTTAGAAAAATTAGGCTATCTTTCATTAGCTATCTATCATATGGCCTCCACCGGGCCGCAGGATATGAGGGCCATTTAATTAGGCCCTGCACCACTCTCTGGTGTGAAAAGGCTCTCAGACACTTTGATTCCCCACTGCTTCCCAGCAGGAAGTTGTTGGCGATAATTGACATAGGATTTCCTTGTTAACCAGCAGCAGACATGCGGGATTAAAGCGACAGAGATCTCCAGAAGAAAGTGAAAGAGATAAGAAGCTCGGAAAGACTTCTGCTTATTTGGCACTTGAGCTCGGGGAGGAAACAGCGACTCCCAGAGTGGAAGGGCGGCCCCTTATCAGACCCATTTCAGCTTGGCTGATCAAAGATTGGCTCCCCGTAAAATCACACAGGCCTGGGGTTTGTTAGTTTATTAAGCGGCAGGTTTTAGGAATTATCACAGGTTTAAAGATGGATTGCAGTTGATGTGAAGGGGGAGAGGATTATCGGGTTTTCATCTTCACAATTATAAAATATCACAGCTGAAAGCTTGCTTGCAAATGACATAATTTTCCACTGCCAACTAAACAGGTCATTGTGAGGCGCATGTAAGCGTTCTCCACGAGGGAGGAAATACAGGCAAATTAACTCTGGGGAGGGATGAGGACGAGGACGAGGGGGCCTCCACATGCCTTGCTCCACTTCGGAAGCCGGTGCGATCTCCTTTGGCCCCGTGCGATTCCGTAGGTAATTATATTTAATTTCTTGCCGGGGCTGTTTAGGTCGGCTTGCATTAAAAGAGAGGGATGGGAGCAGCAGCCCACTGCGCTGGCTCTTTAAAAGCAGTTGTGATAAATGATCCCGAAATAGATCCACATGAGCCGAGCGGAGTGAAATGTCGACTTTGGAGTAGAGACAATTATTGTGTATCACTTAATAACTTAACCTTACAAGAGCACATGTGGCATTAATAAAAGGCTGGGAGCTGCGGAGGCATGTTCTAGGACTTCCTTTTGACAACTATATACAGGTCCTGGAAGAGAGGTCTGGGAGCCACGTTTGTGAGTCGGCTGGGCTCCGAACTTAACTGCAGATGGTGGTTCTAGATAAATACGTAATTACAAGGGTTTGTGTCCTTTTGCTGGGGTCTTTCTGTTGGTCGTTATCAAATGTACGCTTATGGTAGAGAACCTAGGAACTACAGCAAAATATTAAAAATGAATAAAAATGATGCCCCCCCCCGACCCAGGGCTAAACACTGCCAAAAGCCCTGTGGGGTTTGCTGTTCTCTAGATACAATATGTCATGTCTCATAAAGTCTGGCCCATTCATTGTATTTTAAAAACATGCATAGTTTGCCTATCCATGAAGTTTTCCTATATTTAGTGAATATTTTTTGAATCATGGCATTATGTGTGAGGACACCATTTACGTAAATGATCCCAAATAGTTGGACGTTTAGACGGTCGTCAATTTTTTGCTGCGACCAACAATGCTGAAATGACCTGCCTTGAACGTGAATCGTGCTTGTGTGTTTTACCATTTCCTTGGCAGAACTAGAATGTGAAGCAGAATTCTGACTCAAAGGGCCACGTACATCTCAGACTTGCAGATTTTCAATGCAGCTTGGAAATCCGCTTTCCCTGGTGTGCAAATCAGAAGCGTTTTTTGTCATCCACGCCGAGAGGAGAGCAAATGACAGCGGCTTTCAGGGAAAGGGGATCCGTTCTTCTGACTGCATCACTGGGCGGCGTCTCTCGTCAGGATCTGACCTGTTGTCGTTCAGCTCTGTGACAGACACGACAATACACAGTGACTCCATAATCAAGTTAATGGGGCCAAACTCTGAAGATAATCATGTCAGCGTTGATGACTTCAACATTGGGCACATCTTGTATCCAAGAAGTTCCCGTTCCTCTGAGAGCACCCGTTCATTCCCATTCACAAGTGCAAACGGCCTTGGCTGAAGAAAACAACAAGAGCAAAAGCCTTTTAAAGCAAACTGAAAAGGGGGGCAGCAGGAGCAAGAAGGAGATCCTGGTTCCGGACGAGGCTTTTTAACAAAATAACCCTCGCGGCCTGATCTAGTGTGGAGAAAAGGTTTTTTTCTTTTTCTTCCCCTATAAACAGGCTGCAGCTGTTCAATCATCAGACCTTTGAGACTGTCCTGAGAACAGCAAAACAAAACGCCTTCGCCTTCTGTGTCTCTAACTTCGGTCTCTCTTCCAAGTGAGGTTTCTGATGTAAAAGTCCAGGGGCTCCTTCTCCAAGCAATGGACGTTTGCAGGTGGCTGACAGGATCTGAGGCGTTATGTAGTTTCTACATTAAAGAAAGTGGGCTACTTAGGCAAAAGTTGATGCTACCGTAGGATTTTTCTACGAACCTATTCATGAAGAAGATGCAAAACAGTTGCTCTTAGTTGACTCACAGCTTTGGGAAATAGATGTGTCTGTGAAAAAAATTGCTTTTTTATATATCTGTCTCTGAAAGCAAATCCAGCCTATCTATTTATTGAAAAAATACTCTGAACTGACCTACTGTTCTTAAGATAGATATTTATTCATGAAATTATTTTCACAAAACACCATGCAGATACTGTCAATCTTATAACAAATTATAAGCAATATTTAACTGTTTATTAGTGTGGAGCCACTTACATTTCTCCCTCTACGAGCAAAGATAGAAAATGGCTGTTTCCCTCTCAGGGCCAGAGGCAGAAGCTCGCTCTGCTGAAATCACGTTGAACCCAAACACACGGTACCATGTGCCGGAAATGAGCCTGCTCCTGTTTGGGGGACAAGGGAAAAACTAGCATGAACCTATTTATCCCAGTTTTCCCCTTGTCCTCTTCATTTTGGGAAATCTGCAATTGTCTCATAAGGCAAAATTCAATGAAGTTGTTATCTGCAATAGAACGTACAGGACCAGGCATTTCAGATTCTGCTGCTCTAATGGTAACCCCAACTTTCAACACTTATGCTCATCTGAAGGGCTGAAGAATAGTAACCGGTCTCTCTGTGCCCAGATCCTGCTGATAAAAGGGACTTAGAAGTCATTTCATCAGCCAGGCTGTGTTGCTCAGAGAGACGTCTGTCCAGGAGAGGCAGGATTACTAACCAAAATAAGAAAGAGCAAGAACGTCACCTTCTCAATCTGGTCCCCGAGGGTGCCTCGGGAAAGATCGTCCCAGGACCTCTTGTCATTTAGGGTAGAGACAAAGGGATCTCGTTGTAGTATTGTTCTCGTTGCCCCTTGGGAAGTTCCCAGGAAAGGTCTGGGAGGATAATGGAATGGCCTTGGTGTGGGTGTGGTGGTCTGACTAGCGGTTCCGGCAAGGTGGAGGTGAGTCAAAACCTAATTTCTAGACTCGAGCTTCAGACTGTGTCTATAAAGTGGATCTACAGAGAAGGTCAGGGAGTTCTGACTAGTAATGGTCAATTCTATGTCTCAAATAAGGAAGAGTTTGTATTTTTTTTCTTATACACAGAAGAACACCAATTTTCACCCCTTATAATTTTCCTCTGGGGCCCAACAAACAAGATTTGTTTTAAAAATCCTCTCATCAAGGAGGGCCTAGGGATTGCTTTTCTTTTATTAAGTTGCACATCCTTTGTCCATGAGATAAAGGGCATTGTGATATAGATAGATAGATAGATAGATAGATAGATCAATCATAATGTGGTATACATGACATATGTAATACAATGATATGTTATAGTGTTATAAGCAAAAGAAGAGCAATGAAGTGATATGTGTGGGCATTTTATAAATCGTCAGGGGGTTTTGAGGGGAAATTCTTTTAAACTGAGCTATAATTAACATGTATTAGTTTCAGATAAAAAGCCCACAACCTGCTGATTTGGTACTTGTATATATTGCAATATAATCACATAAGTCTAGTTAACCTCCATCACCACACATTGTTGCACACGTTTTTTCATGGTCATGAGAACTTTAAGACCTATTCTCTCAGCAACTTTCAAGTGTGCAGTGCAGTATTACTAACTGCAGTCAGCATTCTGCACGTCACATCCCCCTGGCTTACTTGTTTTAAAACTGAATGTTGGTACCTTTCGCCCATCCCCATCCATTTCACCCACCGTATGAATGATCATTTCTGATTTGGTTTAACCCTTGTGTAGAAGATTTCTCTGTAGGGCTCTGGTTCTTCTCCAGCTGATGGAGCGGAGACAGCTTCTCCAAGGGAAGCTGATTTCTTAACACCAGTAATGAAAGTCACCCGCGTACACCAAGGGCTCCCTGTGCTATATGGCAGGTACAGGTTTAAGCATTTGACTCATTAAGCCTCACACCGCCCTCTGAGAACAAATCCCCCACCCTGAAAGTCTTCGTTCATCCCCTTGTTTAGACATAGCAGTGAGTGTCTGCTACTGGCCCAGTGCTGCGCGGAGCGTGGAGGATTTGAAGATGAAAACTGAGCACATGTTGGAAAACACGGGTCCACAGACAAGTAAGCGCAGTTGAGTGCAATCGGAAGGAGGCAGGGGCAGACGGCTTAGTGCACTGGCTTCTGACTGGGGAGACCTGCGTGGACGGCCAGCCCCATCGCTTGCTATCCAGTGGCCTAGGGCCCACTACGGGACTTCTCACGGCCACGCTTGCCTGTCATCAAGCAGCAATAATAACACGGATTCCACAGATTTTGTGAGAGTTAAAAGGAACCAACAGGTCAAGCATATAGTAAGATGCTGACATCTAATAAACAATAAATAAATGGTACCCACTTATAATTTTATTATTACTATTACTACCAGTGCTATAACCTTTTAGAAAAGTATGTGGAATTATGAAATGTTTCAGAACAAGGAGTTTCCTCCTGTAACACCAATATTGCTCCTCCCAGATTTTACCCCATTTTCCGGTGGTTTCCAGGGCTCACCTGCGGACCAGGGTTGGTAAGTGATCGCAGCTCTTCCCGCCTGTGCACCTGGGGCTCCCTCCTCGGGAGGAAGGCGACCTCCTCCGGTGTTTGTTATTTAAAACTTCTGTGTGTACATTAAAATTTTGTGTGTGCTTTATAGAATTATGGACACCGTATATGACATCTGTGGACAGATATTGATGACTTTATTCGGCAAAATTGAAAATTGTCAATCGTATACAGACTCCCCCTCCCCCTTAACTTTAAAAATAAGTTTGTTGCTTTACTGAGTCTGAGAACCCCTGGGTTTTACAAAGCATTCTTTTTAGCAAAAGCAAAAGTCAAATTTCTTCCTAGAAAGAAATGAGGGATTTTTTTTTCTGGCTGTTGGGGGGAGCAGTATTTGTTTTTATTTTCCTGTGGCAAATGCCTCTTTTCTGAGGCAGGGAGGTTTTGGAATAAAAGACTCATTTTTCTAAGTGATGCATCTGCTTTTAATGTCTTAAATTCCGGGATGGAGCAGACCTACCTTCCCGGTCTGGGTTTTCTTAAATAGCTAGAAGTCTTCACGATAAAGACAGCAGCCGTCTAATAGAGAAATGACTCTAAGACAAAGTGCTGTGGCTGCGTGATGTCGCCTCCCTGACAACCTATAAATGGGCCACATTGATGAAGTGAACGGGACTCTCTCTGGTCATTTTCAACTAGAAACTAATAATCCCCGTCATGATATCAGGCATGCAATAACCTCGGTTAGAACTAGGTTCATCAAATAAATCACTCAGGAATTTTTCTATTTCTTTCTCCGGACGCATTGCACATCTGCTCAATGAAAGGTGGGGAGAAGCAATATTTCTTTGATCAGGATATTTTTTTTAATATTCTCTCTCAGTCCCTGGGGATGCTAGCTTTTCAAGTGGGTGCAGATAGTACGTCGCTTTCTAATGAATGTAGAGAATTTATGAATTTAAGCTATAAAACCAAATCTGAGGGATTTCAGTTTATCGCAACCTATATTTTACATGAGAAAATAAACTGGACCACAAAGCGGTATTGTGCCCGGTTCCCTAAATCTCCTGACCCCTCGTGACCTTTTCAATGTGTTCCATTTGTGGCCACAGATGGGAGGGGGATACAGACAGATGATCGCTTTGTACTTTTCCCCCCAATATGTCTAAATACATGTAACACTTTTCATACCCTCTCGCCTGTGGACAGTAAGAGCCCGGTCGGAGTGTCAGACATCAGCCTTGGCTAATATTGTCATCTGTTAACATTTTACTGACTCTGTTAATACTTGCTAGGTAGGCCTTGGATGAATTGTGAAATTTGTACAATGGACACGGTTGTCATCCTGTGTCCCGGGGATCTGAGAAGCCCTAGGTCAGCCCCCCGAGTCTTAAGGAATTATGAATAGAAGATGTCTCTTCTGCTGGTAAAATACAAAATACCAGACGATGCGCAACTAGGGAAGCTGGGCTTTCCTGGATGGGAAATAAGACATGAACGAGAAGGCAGAGCCTCTGGTTTGTTCTAGCTGGTCCGTCTGCTGGTACTGAGAGGAGCCCAGAGTGGTGAAGAACACACAGGGTTGGGTCTAATGGACCCAAGTTCAAAGCCCACCTCTGCCATCTGTCTGCTGGTTGGCAGGACCACTGTGTAAATCTTGAGTTCCTCATTGGTGAATTTGGGATAATGGTACTGATCTCATAGGGTTTTTGCGAGGAATTAAATGGCTTTAAGTTTAGGACACATTTGGCAACTTGTCTGCTTCACGGTAGATGCTCAGTGAATCTAAGTTCTCTTTCTTTTCCTGAGTTCAAGGCTCAGCCATGCAAGCTGTGTGATCCTCAGCAAGTTACTTCCCTCTCTGTCCCTCAGCCTCCTCCTCTGCAAACTAGAGACTCTTGCAAAATGTATCTTGCAGGATTGTTATTCATGAGAGAAGGGTGTACACATCTAGGGACAGTGCCTGAGTTAGGGTGGGGGTTACTGTTATTTACTGTAGTTAATTTGTAAAAAAAACTCTTACTGTTATTTCTGTTATTTCAATTTCCTTTCTTTTGGTTTTCTTGCTTCTTCTCAGATGGACTTCTCTTTTTTCATCTGGAAAATGAGGCAGTTGGATCAGCAATAAATACTTCCGTCCCTTCTAGCTCTAAGCCGTTAGGCCCAGAGAAGTGAAGTAGCACATATAAGAGCAAGGATTGTTACACCCTGTATGAGGCAAGTTTTGTCATTTGCATTTCCGACCAGTGCTTTTTCCTCAAAAGAATGAGCCGTAGGTATCATTTATTGTGTGCGTGCCCTGTTGCCCAGCATACTTTTTTTTCAATGATCTTTTTAATTTGAGATGATTTAGATTTTCAGAAAAGTTGTCAAGAGTGTACAGAGTTCGCATGCACCCTTCCCAGGGGTCAGGTTCCCCTAATGCCACTGTCTTGCATCACCAGGGCACACTTGTCCCTAGAAGAAACCACGACTCCTGCCTTACTAAATAAACTCTTCCTGGATTAACTAAATGCTGGGCTTTATCTGATTCCACCATTTTTTTTCTCACTAGTGCCTTTTCTTTCCTGTCCCCCCAAAACAGTGACCATTTTCCAATCTTTTCTTGTTTTTCAAAACCTTGACAGTTTTGAGAAGTACGGTCAGGTTTCTACAGAAGGGCTTTCAATCTGGGTTTGTCTGGTCTTTTCCTCAGAATGAGACCACAGGTTTGGAGGAGAAGATACCACAGAGGTGAGGGGTCCTCTCCCAGATTCAAGTCCTTGGGATATCACGCCATTCCTGTGACATCGTGAGTGATGTCCCCTGGCATCCTTTTAACGCATGGCCCATCGTATGGCTCTGTAACAGGCTAGCCATTCCACAATTGAGGGATATTTGCGTGATTTTCAGCTTTGAGGTTTAGGAATAAAGCCTCTGTTAACACTCTCATACCAGTTTTTTGTGTGAATATAAGTTTTTCTTCCACTTGGGTAAATGCCTAAGAGTGGGATTGTTGAGTCCTGTGACAGTTATATGTTTAATTTAGTAAGAAACCGCTAAACTGTTTCTCAAAGGGGCCGTATCCTTTCGTATTTCACTAGTGGGGTACGAGACCCAGTTCTCCGTGTCTCTGCCAACGCGTAACATTTTCTGTTTTCTCTTAACTTTAGTCTTTCCAATAAGTGTGCTACAGCTTCTAAATTGTAGTTTTGATTGGAATCTCCCGGACAACTGATGATAAGGAGCCTCTTTATTTGCACTGTGTATCTTCTTTGGTGAAGATTTTATTAAAGCACTTTGCCCATCTCTTAAAATATGGGTTTTCTTTTGTTTTCTCCTTATTGGGGTTTGAGAGTTCCTTGTATGAATTTTGGATACAAATCCTGTATTAGCTGTGGGATTTGTGGCTATCTTTTCCGAACGCACAGTGGGTTTTGGTGGTTGTCACTGTTGGCGTTTTGTTTTTTCATCCACATAACTGTCTCTTGTAGAGCAGAAGTTCTTGATTTTGACAGGGTCCAGTTTATTAAATGTTTTCTCTCATGGATCATGTCATTTGGGGTAAAAACATTTGAAATATCCGTTACCCAGTGCCACAAAGATCTCAGGCTGTCTTCTAACATTCTTAGAGCTTTGCGTCTTGTATCTACACCGATGGCTCGCTCGGAGTCAGTTTTGGTACAGAGCAGGCAGTACGGATCGAGGTCGATTCTTCGTACATGGGTGTTGAATTGCCCCAACACCGGTCCCCGAGAAGACCCTCCTCCCTCAGGGGAACTGCTTTTGGGCCTTTGCCAAATACACACTGAGCATGGACGAGGTCTCCGAGGGTCTATCCCTGCGCTCTGTATTATGTTCCGTCCATCTGTATCACCGTCTCTCTCTCTCATTGTTTTTGTTTTCTTTTGCTTTGTGGTGTTTATATTGGGGCCAGCCTCACCAGCCCGTCTGCAGATGCCCAAACCTTCCTCTGAACAAGACAATCTCCACTCATGAGCCAGAACTCACCCAGAAACCTCCCTTGGTCCATCTTGGCCAAAGAAGAAACTAGGCTAAGGTTCAGTTAGACTGAATCTCATCCCTGGAGTCCCAGGAAGACATGGATTTAAAACATACATATAGAGAGCACAGTGTTTTCGATAATAGAGTCCCGTGGCAGAAAAGCTGGGAACGGGGGTGGAGCTGGAGTAGGGCCTGGAGAGCCCACTGTCTGGCCTGTCTTCTCTGGCACTCCGACACCCCAGATGTGGAGGCCGCAGGCTCTGCCCCAGTGAGACAGGCCTGTAAGGACTGCGGCCCCGCAAGGATTCACAGTGATGGTCACACCGTTTCTTTTATAATGTAGACAAAAAAGGGGCCACGTCCTGAACCTGACCAGTTTGGGGCAGGCCTGCCCTGTGGCCTTACAAACTCCGAAAGTGAGTCGGAGACAGAGTAACCATTTGGGGTGGTCTGAATGTAAACGTTCCTAACTGAAGGTGAGTCACGGCAGGGAGTTCCACCCGGGGCCTGTAGCTTCCTGGACAAAGGTCAGTCTGTACCTTAAGTGACTCTATAGTCTTTTTGCATCTAAGGTAACATTCCTTTGAAACGTCAGGATAACCTCCTTTTCCAGACCACGCCAGAGCTTGAGACCATAGAACCGCTCATTGCTACCTTGTTATCTTGTCCCCCCACCCCTCCATACCATCTCTATGTGCTGTAAATGTTGACTCCTAACTACCCGGTACCCACCAATGTAAGAGAAGTAGGTGCCTCTCCGTTACACTCTTTATCCAATCCCAGAGACCACGCCCTCCGCACCCCACTTTGCTTTCTCCTGCCCCTTTAATCTGCCACCCACGGACTTCATGCAACCCTCCTTAAATCTCCCCCTTTGACTCTAATGTAGAAAATAAGATGCAAAACCACCCTTCTCTGGAGCATTTTTCAGTCCATTGAGTTTTCGCTTCCTGGCAATAATCATCAGTGTGGCTCAAATACACTGATAAAGATTCTTACAGGTTTGGATGTTTCTTACGTGGACGAGAACAACCGAGAAAACACCTTGAGCAGGTCTTTGCAGAGAGGGGTGTTGGGGAAAAGCACCCCAAGGACCTCCCAACTCTCTTTCCTGAATCACTGTTGAATTCAGAAAAAAAATGTGCCTTTTTAAGTTTAAAAATTACAGCTAGTGTAAAAATCTTTTCTTTCTCTTTTAAATTTATTTTAATTGTTGTTCAAGTACAGTTTTCCATCTTTTACTCCCATCCCAGTTTCAAGTGATCTGGCTGAACTATGTACAGAAGCATTCAAGTTTGTTATACATTTACATTTTTAAAACAATGCTTATGGGTGTAGTTATTTCTTCCACTGCAAAGGTACTGTTCTGCAATTCAAAGAAAATCGCTGTATTTATATTTTTTCCTTGCAAGGCACCTGCACCAGGTGATATCAAGTAGGCAACTTAGAATTTAATCTCAGCCTACAAAATTCAGTTTGTGGTGAAGAGTTTTCAGTCCTGTGGGCCCATTCTAAAGGGGAAACCTCACCTTGTCCAAAGAAGTAACACTTTAAAAACCAGTAAACATCCAAGACTCTCCAATCTGGACCAACGTTAAAGACACATTTTACTTAAAGATGCCCATCACCGCATCTCTTTGCCTCATGTGGACAGGGCTACAGCATGAGGCCAGGCGTGTTTTCTGAAATTTAAGCATTTTCAGGAAGAACCTGATATGACCCAGCTGAGCTGTAAGACACCTGTTAGGCCTGTCCCCCAACACCAGAATGACAAAGGAGGTCTGCCAAACACAGAGAGCCTTGAATTAGTCCAACAGAACACACCTTTGTGGGAGCCCTCAGGGACTCCGGCTTAATGAATAAAAAGGAGTGATTTATAATTAGCCCAGCAATTGTGCCTGAATGGGTGTTGCCAAAGTGATTGAAATGTATGCCTTAACCAAGTTGAAAAGTGCCTATCATTCTAATTACACATTTTTCCCCCTGCTAGGAAAACCTATTTTCTATAGACAAAAGGAAAAGGGGTGGGAAACAGCTATTTCTTAAGAATGTACTATGTGTTCAGCAAGTTGCTTTCATGACCTCATCTTGGCCTCCCAGAGGCCCCCCCCAGAGGTAGGGTGCAAATTCCAAATGGGTGGGGCTTCAAAATGAGGCTTGCTCCATTTTTATTTCTCCCAGAAAAATGACACATTCCCTAGAAACTTTACCTGACCCCTAGGGTTATTATAGTCCACCTTAAGTACCATTTAAGTGTTTAATTAACAGGCACACCTTGGAATTTTAGCATTGTAAGACTCCATCCAAGTTAGGTAGCCCAGTTGTCTGCCCCACCCAAGCCCCTAGCTCTCTGATACATGAGATCAAGTATTTTTATGATATTTCTACCAAGATCAGGCCAATGTCCTTAACATCCTGTGAATTTACATACCACACAGTCTCTGAAATGCCAGAGAGGGGCAGAAACTGGAGACATTCAGTGTCTATTGCCTATGGGCAGTTGTACCTGCTTGTTGACTTACGTGTCACCTCCCTACTCAAATCCTGCAGGGGCTGTCTCCCTGCCCCCCACTGATGATGAAATACAGCCCCTTTGCCACTGCCTCCCAGGCCCGACCTGAGCTTGCCTCTTCAAGCCTCTGCTCCTATCCTCCACACTGCTGGCCCCTACACTGCCCCCAGTCTCCTCAGCACACAAACTTTCCCCAGCCCTGTTCCCTTGGCCCAGCCCTTTCTTCCCATCACACTTCCTGTATAAAACAAGAGAAGAGTAGACTTTTTAGATACCTTTCCACAGTGCAACATGGAGTCACTGTCAGCCATGACAGTTATGTCAAGTGCCATGTCAAGACTGAGGTAATGGGGTGTAACGGGAACACCCTCAGAGGGCCCCAGAATGCCCCAAACCATAATTCTGGACCCTGGGATAAGGACCCCATCTGGACACCCATATGAGAGGGACCACCTCATTGTCGGGTATATGAATTGAGAGATCCAACCATTCGACACTCAAGCTTGGCTGTACCATGGGTCACACTCTGAGCCCAGTGGACTTGCACTCCTCTGGACATGTGTCCCCACTGCAGCCATATGGCTTGAGACTGACACTCACCTCTCCAACCACTGATATCACCAGTGACGGGGATTTCATGCCAGATGCTCTCTCTGCTCGCTTCTATCACATAAGCTCCCCTTCCCTGTGTGTAACTGGCATGTAACTCTATTGGCTTATTGGGGAGGGCTCTCCTAACAGAGTTGGCACTGTGCACAGACACACACATGTGCGAGTGGCTCTTTCGGGAATGCTCCCTTGCTCACGACACTTTCTGTGCAATGCTCCTCATCTGTTAGCTCTCAACTCTAGCTCTTACATGTCACCTTATCCAAGAGTCCTTCCTTCGCTATTGCAGGTAGGGGACCCTCCCATTAGGTTCTGTCTCACACCTTGCCAGTCTCCCTAGTAGCATTGATTACTATTGTAGTTATATAGTTATACATTTGCATTCTCGTTTGTATTTTTGTCTGAGTGCTCACCAGATAGAAACCTGTCAGGGCAGGATCTTGGACCATTTTAGTGCCCTGTATATTTTCATTACCCAGGGCACTTGGCACAGAGCACATGCCCAATAAATGTTTGTTGACTGGGCAAAAGAGACAATTGGCATGCTGATGCCCCTGAAGGACAGAGAGTGCACGCAGCTCCAGAAAGGGACGCTGCTCTCTGTGGGGGTAGCTGCAAATTGTGCCCAGTTGACTTATATCATCTTCTTGTCTCACTGCAGGCTCAGGCCCCAAGGCACCCCCAGGAGCCCAGCATCCAGGACAGCCTGCAGCTGCTCTCCGGTGGGGTCCAAGACTCTCTCTCACCACCCGGATGCAGCTCCTGTTGACACTGATGTTCTGCGTTCAGATCTGAGGAGCTCCGTGCCCAGCCTCAGGCCATGAATGGGCCTTTGTCATCCTCAGAGCCAGTTGGGTAGCCTGGGCTTAGCCATGTGGACAGAAACTTGGTGATTCTGGACGTCAAAGCCAGAGTGAGTGCCTGAGGGTAGACACTACAGGGCCCGATTGAAACTCTTAGCCAATCCACGTGAGAAATGGGAAGAGCGGCTTCCAGGAAGAACAAGAGGAGGAGGAGAAGGGGAGAGGAGCAGCTACCACAGTTGGTGCTTTCTATGTGCGATGGGCCGTGACCAAAATGAACACGCAGGTCGCATTTATGCTCCTCAACCCCCAGGAGTTAGGAGGACCCTGGGCTGATGGAAATGATAAGGCAGCTGAAGTCACCCAGGTACTAAGTGGCAGAGCTGAGGTCAGATTTATTTAAGACAATGCAATTTTTCTAAAACCAAATCCCTCTTGGGGGAGGAGCTGGCAGTCCTTGGCGCACTGTGCCCCCCTCCTCTGAGCTCTGCCCTCTTACACACACCCCTTATGGGGACAATGAAATCCACCACACCATTCCAGGAGGTAGCTAGTGAGGAGACTTGAGCAAAAATGTGCTACAGGGGCCAAAGAGGCTCCGTGGAGGAAGTGAAGGAAGTGGAGGCTGGGGTTCTTCCTACAGCAACCAGCCTTCCTCCTCCCACCCCGGTGTGGGCTACAGGAATGATGATGGTGATGCTTTGGTTTAATGACTGTTCACTGGACATGAGAACTAACAGCGTTGGTCCCAATGTTCAGATGCAGAAACTGAGGCACGAAGAATCTCAAGCTAGGAAGCCAGGAAGGCTCAGGACTTACTCTACCCTTTGTAAGAGCTCACTACCCCACCCCCATTGCAGCAGGGGGAGTTGTTCAAAGGAAGTCTTTAAATTATTGGTCACTACCCAAATGTCACCCATCTCTGGACATGAAGCCTCCAAGTTATGGTGTTCAGTGCTAATGGTTCAAGGCCACATGCTGTCCTTAAAGATGCAACCCAACTGCCACCTGTTCTTAGAAGCTTTCCCAGAAGCCTCCCTCCTCCTTGGAATGTCCTCCTCTCTCCTATGGGCAGCGGTGGTAACAGGCTCCTTTCTCCTCATGCTTCTCTGTCACCTTCCCCTCCAGCCCACAGTCTGGCTGAGGGCCGAGAGCATGTTGTTTTGCTATGCTCACTCCTTGGCGCACGGCAGGTGCAAAGAAAATAACCTCTGTGTGGATTGAGCTAAGGAGGAGATTTAGACAGAGACCCATCCCAGAGACCATGGCTGCCCTGTGGCTGCCCAGCCCTGGGAAGTTGTTTCTTTCTATGGATGATGGGATCTGGACACCTGTAGGCTGGCTAACATGGCTGACTCGTTAAGTCCGGCTGGCTTGTTTCTTCCTTGGGGCTGTGTGGAATGGGCTTTGCAGTTGACCGAGCTAAATTTGGATTCCACTCTGACGCTCGTTGGCTGATTGACCTTGGACAGGTCATTCGATTTCTGCTTCTCAGTGTCCTAGTCTGCAGAAGTAGGCTCATGACACTTACAGATGTAGTGAGGGTTAAGTAAGACAGTATCTGAGCCAGAGCTGCGCCCAGCTCACAGGTTTTAGCTGATGCCATTATTTGCGTATGGAGCTACACCAACCGCATCCTCCCCAGGAAAGCCCAACAGGTTGGGAGGGAAACTTGACCCAACTGGGAAAATTGACCCAATGCACACAGAGCTTCCTCTGTGCCACATGGCTCATAGCAATGGCGGTCACTCGCCTCTCGCACTCACAAGCCCTGTCCCGTTCAGGTTTGACTCCCAGACTAGCAGTCAGGGCTCCCCAGGCTATGTGAGCTGCATGACGGGGTAGCCATGAGTGACACACCCACGGGGCCTGACCTGGGGAATTCCCAAGAGTGAAAAAGGGCTGACCCTTTTTGTGATGAGGGGTTGGGACTTGGGACTAAGTGGCCGACCAAGGCAGACTAAGGGTGAGGAGAAGGTAGAACTTTGTCCCTGGGTTACTTTTGACATGATCTCCAGTAGATCACTTATGTCCTAACCCTTCATCAAGCTCCTATGACATGCCACATGCCAAGTAACCCCCGGTCAAAGGGAGGAAAGAGACAGGTAAATAACAGCCATCATGTGAACAGGTGGGACTGAAGTAAGAAACAGGGTGGGGAGGTGTCCAGACGTAGGAGATGGCTTTGGGAGGAGGGTGCCTCTGAGCTCTTATCTGTTCTTTTCTTACCCAGCTTCAGTGATTGGCTAATTCATGCACAAGGAACATGGAGAACCAAGCCCCTGATTGGTCCAACATCCTGACCAGGGGGCTTTGCCTTGGGTTCAGAGCAAGGGGGCTGGAGTCAGGCACATCCAAGATGAAATCCCTGCTCTACTACTCACTCAATCTGTAACCTTGGCCAAGGTCTCGGCCTCCCCGTAATTTATATGGTTAGGGCAACAGCAGCACCAACCATACTGCTACATGAGATAATGCAGGGAGTATGCTGGCACAAATAATGTAAGCTATTTGGATCAGGAGTGGGGCGCTGGCCCTTTAACACTTTACACAGGTCAGGAGGGATCCAAACTGGACTTTGGCCAGCAAAGCTGTGTGACTCACCAGGCCAGCTGAGCCCTGGGGAGGGCGGGGGCAGCTGAACGAGCTGGAAGAAAGATTCTTGCACCTTCCAGAGGTGTGGAAGAGAAAGGCTTACAGAGGCCAGATTTAAAATGATGAAGTGAGTGAGAAGACAATAAGGGGGGAAAAGTGGGGGCTTCAAAAAGAAAATTGGAGTGAACTGGGGGAAAGTGCAGTGTTCGGAGGCAGAAGTGGACGGATGAAGTGTGATAAGAAGATTATGGGCTGCTGAGAGCTGGAGTGGGCAGTGAGGAGGGAGATGGTGTTGAAGGGGAGGTAAGGAGTTTGCTGTGATAACCAGATGGATCAAAGGTAATGAAGTGCGAAGGGGAGCGGATACGTGGGGAGCAAGAGAGAAATCAGAGCTGGGTTGCCTAGTGTGGCTCAAACCAGGGCCTGGAGAACCAGGTTAGAGGTCCTACAAAGGCCGCGTGTGTGCACGTGAATGTACGTGTGAGCACATATCCGAGTGTCTGTGTATCTCCAGACAGTTCTACCCACTTGAAGGGCCCAGCGCACATAATCTCAAGCGTACAAGAGCAACACCTACTGTTGCGGGTACAAATGTTAGTGATCATAACATCAGCCGCCATAACAACTATCATCACTAACCACTTACTATTGTGTGCTAGCCACTCTGCTGTAAGTCCTAAATGCACTCGATGATCTCAGTCTTCACAATAATCTGGTGGAATTGGCACCATTATTTTCCCTCTTTTTAAAAAAGATTTTATTTACTTATTTTTTAGAGAGAAGAAGTAGGGAGAAAAATAGGAAGGGAAACATCAACATGTGGTTGCCTCTCGTGTGCCCCCAACTGTGGACCCGGCCCACAACCCAGGTATGTGCCCTGACTGGGAATCGAACTCGTGACTCTTTGGTTCACAGGCCGGTGCTCAATCCCCTGAGCCACACCAGCCAGGGCTATTTTCCCATTTTAAAGATAGGCACCAAGGCTCAGAGAAGTTACGTTACTTGCTCAAGGCCACACAGCTATAAGAGGCAATGCTAGAATTGACTACGACATCTGACTGACTGAAGAGCTGGTACCCAGGTTAAAAACATCCCAGGTTCCAAACATCATCAGGCATCCAAATTCTCTTGAGTTGACATTCCCTCAAAATAATTTCTTGGTTGGAAGGTAAGCAGAGCAAGTGGAACACAACAACAGGCCACTGGGCCAGCCAGGGGTGCAGCGTCCTGAGGTCTGAAAGCGAGTCAGGTCCACACAGCACACTGACACCCACAGATGGCTCAGCGGGCAAGGGCGAAGCCATCCTGCCCAAACCGCTCTTCCATCATTAAAGAGGAAGCTGCCACCAGTTTGCAGGCTGCCATCTACCTACCTGGTGGCTACTGGCAATATATATTTAATGCAAATGTCATTACATCTGTTAAGTATAAGAAACAAAACGAAACGAAACATGTTTTAACGATGCAATGCTACTTCTTTTTTGAAAGGGCACCCAAGAACACCCTTGCTGATTTATTTTATTCAGAGGACCTTCCGAAGAACTAGATAGCAGGAAAGTGTTGAAAGAAGCCTTGGAAAAATCACAGCCTTCCCATCCTGAATCCAATTCTGATTCCACCTGCTGGTGGTGGTGGAATCTTCCACCATCTTCTTCCATCTTCCACCATCTTCTTCCACCATCTCTACCTTCTGTCTCCATCAGCGACTGGCATTTCTATCCATGGCAGGTAAGTTCAGCCACATCCACACTCAATTCTCTCGGTTGAGGTGAGGCATGTATGGGTCAAACATATATTTTTACCTTTTTATTTATGTCACATCCCCAAACCAGGATGCTCATGTGAATCTCAGCTGTTTGCTCGGCACCATCCGCTCAGCCGGGCTGAGCGCACCCCATCAGTGAGTGACCCCGTTCCCTCCTCTTCACCATGTTTCAGAGCTGGTCTCACTGTTTTCTCCTCCTCTGGGCCTCATAATCACTTTGGGGAGGTGACGGGGCGCAGGGGCTACTACGGCAGCTTTGGGGGCAGAGCTTTTGTGGTGCATTAAGCGTGGGCACAAAGGTGTGGCTTTGGGCAAACTTCAAAGGGGCATAATACAGGTACCAGAGATGCTGCTCAGCTTCCTGCAATGGACAGGACTGCACCCCCACCCCCACCCCCACCCAAGAATGATTGGGCTCACAATGTTGGCAGCGCTGCCGTTGGGACACCTGCTTTCACAATGGCTCAGAGAGTGGCCAAGTGGAAGTACCAGGGACTTATAAACACTTCACATTCCAACTGCTTTTCCAAGACCAATCAAGACCTGTGGTCAGCGTGTAGCCGGGGCATGCTATAGGAACTGCGTCCAGAGCTTCTGACTGTTAAGGCACGAGCCATGCCTGGCTATTATGGTGAAGCCGTCAGCAGCTGCCACCAAAACGCTCCATCAAATGCCCGCATATCGGGGTTCGAATCCCTGTTGCCAGACCAGACCTGTTCGTAAGCCGTCCGGCCTCCCTGATGGTGTGTCTGTAACCACAGGAAGTGCTGCATACGTCCAGCAGGGCCCAGTGAAAAGGTGGACCGCCACATTCTACACACAGTCGAAATACAGGGGGAATGACACATTGTGAAGTGTGATTGTTTCTGAAGGACAGAATTGAATTATTTTACTTTTGGCTGCTATGTGCTTTTCTGGATTTTCAGAAATTTCTAAAATGAGCTTATATATATATTTAATGTTTTTTTATATCATTTCAAACTTACAGAAAAGTTACAAGAACAGTACAGGGAACTTCTAGAAAACCTGTACACAGATTCCCCAAATGGTTACTTTTGACCCCATTTGCTCGTCATTCCCCCCTTCCTGTCTCTCTTTCTCAGCCTTTATACCATGTTACCCCTAAATACGTGGATGGTACTTACCGAAATCAGGAAATTCACTCACAGCCACTTTAATCTTGAACAGTTCTTTAGCCTTTTTCTTCACCATGACATTTTTAAGATTATACATCACTTATTTTTTGCAGAATGTCCCCCATTTTGGGTTTGTCTGATGTTTCTTTATGATTGGATTCAGGTTATGCATTTTTGGCAGGAATACTGTGAGACACTGTGTCCCACTAAGCATGCCTTATTTTTTAAATAAAAAGGAAAATGCTATGAAAAAGAAATGGCTTGGTAAACGAACACAGCCCCTCCCCCCACTAGTTCTCACTCCCGACTTCCTCCAAGACGGGAACCACAGCCAAGTCTTAATCATCTCGCCGATCTTTGCTGGATTTAGTATTCATCTATTTTACATCTTATTTTGTCCCTTTGCCAAATATTTCTGGAGTACCTACAACTCCATGCTCACTGTTTATGTTGCATTTTGCCTCCTTCATTGGCCAAATGTTCCTAGGGCACAAGCTCCGGGTGAAGCTGGGGTCTGGATGGCGCCCCCAGCACAGGAGGCAACTGAGTATTTGCTGAGTGGGATCCTGCTTCCCAGCCTCCTTCTAGCCAATTTGTGCAGCCACCCAGGGCGTTTCTCCTCCAGTGGCTCCATGCTCTTCTTTTCTACCTCTCAGTGCCTATGACATTCAACCAAAAGCCTTGGTCTACTTCCCTGGCTTGTGCCTGAGTTGTGTGAGGAGAGAAACCGCGTTACGCCGACTTCCCTCTCCCAGGCACCTGGCCCCGTGCTCCGAACCAGCGATTCACCCACATTTTCGGAATAAACGGCATTTACACAGCCACCCAGTGTGGATGCGTCACTTCTCACCTGGCTCATTCTGTTTAATGTTCCTTAAATTACACTTAGAAAGAAGCCAAGAGGCACCTAAACACAGCAGAAACCGCTCGTAGCTGCACACACACACACACACATACACAAACACACCCCTACTTGTTCTTTGGGGGAAGAAGGGGATTTGGGTTACTATTACTTCAGAGTGTGTCTCTTTACTCAGAATGGCCCACTGTGGCCCAAACTGGTAAATTCTGTGCTTCAGGAATTCCAGAAATCAAGCATCATAGTGTGTTATTAAAGCAAAGTCACTGGAGAATAGCTTCCTTCCCCTCAGCTGCCTCCCGCGCCCAGAACCTCAAGTGTTCATTCCGGAACTACAGTTGTCCTGGTCATTTTCTTTACTTTAACTCCAGAACCATGAAAAGTAAATGGGAATGAGCTACTTTAAATTAAATATGAGAAACAATTACATCTTGACAGCTTAATTGCATTTTTTCCCTCCCAGCCTAACTTTCTAAACAAGACACCAAGCACTGAGTATGCCAATTGTATTTTTAGATTCTTTTGCAATTAAGAAAGTCTCCCTAAAAGAAGTAAAATAATTGGTGAACTAAATGGTTGTTTCTGGAGGGAACTATATTAGGAATGAATGCTGAGCCATCACGCCCACAGTAATTAGCTTCTAGACCACGGAGGCCAGATGGAGACTCCTCCTGGAAGCAGCACTCCTATCCTTCTCGCTCTCCACTCCGCTCCACATTCTCCTCCAATCAAATGCCCAGAAAGGCCCTGGCTGGCAGAAATTGGGGGGCTTCATTGTCCTGTGCTCTGCGCACCCCACAGTGGCTTCAGAGGTGGCCTCATATGTGTGACCACCCTCGTATGTGTTACCGGCTTATCCTGGGAAGTGACTTCAGCAGCTGAGAACTGTGAACGCATTTGGAATTTAATGTGTTGCCGTAAAAATTCCCCAAACGGATTCAACGTATTCAAGTGGGGTGGAAGGGGGGTATGTGATGAACTAAAAAAAGTAAGATGCCAAATGGTAAGATCTTTGTTGGTACCATCAACGTGTACCCACACTGAAAAAGGCAGAAAGAATGTACCTCCAAACATTAACCCTGAGATAGCAGGATAAATGGTGAGCTTTACCTCTTTATCCTTTTCTTTTATGTTTTTTTTAAATTTTATTTATTTATCTTTAGAGGGGAAGGGAAGGAGAGAAGTATCAATGTATGGTTGCCTCTCGTGAGTCCCCTACCGGGAACTGGCCCGCAACCCAGGCATGGGTTGGGATTCCCTGATTGGGAATCGAACCGCGATCGTGTGGCTCGCAGGCCCGCGCTCAATCCACTGAGCTATGCCAGCCAGGGCTATCCTTTTCTTTTATGATTGGCAAAAACTAGGTGATACACAAATCTCTACAGGGTAGGGTTCAAGCATGTGTGGTTGAAACCCAATTCAGGAAGATGACCTTAGCGGTGTCGATATTTGATGGCACCGATTATGGGCTGAGTTGTGTCTGCCCCCAAGTTCATATATTGAAGTCCTAACCCCCAGTACCTCTGAAAATGGCTCTTCTTGTAGACAGCATCTTTGCAGAGATAGTTGAGTCAGAAGGCAGTCATTAGGGTGGGCCCTGGTCCATTATGACTGATGTCCTTGCAAGATCGGGACAGGGACACACAGAGGGAAGAGGGTGTGAAGACACAGAGAAGAAGGCCATCTTCAAGCCAAGGAGAGAGGCCCCAGAAGACAGGCTGATCTTGGACTTCCAACCTCCAGAACTACGAGAAAGAGATTTTTGTTGATTAGGGACAGTCATGGGACTTGGCTACGGCAGCCCAAGCGGACTGAGGCAGCCCCACTGATTATGAAGCTCGCTGCGCTCAGGACAGGGCCCGGGATTCACGAGAGCCTTACACTTGTCTCAGTGCTCTGCCGTTTCTGTCTTCAAATTCTTCGTAATATTTGAACAAGCAGCCCCGCATTTTCATTTTTCACTGGGCCCATTCATTATTTAGTCAGTCCTGAGTGTACCCATTAATCCGTGTATGGTTCCACCCTTCAAGGTAGGCCAAGCAGGGGCTCCCTTGTTTGCTAAGCATTTATTGAGCACCTGCTGTGTGCCAGACACTGAGGAAGGCACATCTCCAATCCAGATGGCCTCACACTAAACTCAGTCACATATTCGACCCCATGCCCATTTTGGAGACAATGAGATTGAGGCCAACCTGCCCAAGTTCAGCCAGCTGGTCGGTGATAGGCTCATACCTGCTCTGACATCTCCTTCATCCGGGAGGCCATGCCCCTCCCAGATGGGCCCTTTGTGATTCCCGTAGAGTTAACACAGAGAGTGGAGGGGACACTGAGCAGGTGTGTGCTATATTCACACCTGAGGATTAGCAGGGTAACAGGTACTTTTTGAAGCCATTTTAAAGGCTCTTGTTTTCAGCAGGAGGCGCTTGAATCATAAAAGGTGGACAGAGCCAACTCTAGGACGGAGAGCCTGAAACCAGGAGCAGAGACTCCTGCAAGGGAACTAGATTAGAGTTGGCCTTGGATAAAGTTGTTCTGGAAGCAGTAGTGCCTGGGTTTGCTCCTGGGGCCTCGAGGACCCTTTTGGGGGGAGTAGTGATGCCCACTCTGTACCAGCTCTCAAAGTGTTGGCTCAATCATTTATTTCCCAATGTTGGCAAAGTAAGTGATACAAGACACTTCCATACCCAGAAATTATGAATAAAGACAATCTTAGGCTAAAGTCTACATTATTAGCAAATATAACGGGGTGAGGGTGCCCAGCAAAAGCGCGGTCAAAAATCCTCATGTGACTTATCAGCCCCCACAGAGGCGGCTTTCCAATTTTCAGTGGATTCTTGAACAACTCAGGTTCAAACTGCGTGGGTCAATTGAGCTGCAACCAGTTGAACTGCGGCCCATTGAACCGCGTGGGTCAACTGAAAAAAAAAAAACAGCTGCTCATAGGTGGACCCACGCAGTTCAAACTCAGTTCAAGTCCACGTTGGTCAAGGATCAAGTGGACATGGTCTATTTCGACTAAGTGCAGTGCCCTGTTTTCTTTGACCCTCCTCCACGCCTGTCTCATAGATTTTGTTAGGTATCTGAGCCCGCCTTCCTTATTTGGCTCAGAGCTCTGCTGCCCTAGTAACCTCATTACTTAGACACCCATTATTTAAATGTGGTTAATAGATGGGTGAGTTGAGCTCTTTTCCAAACTCTCGAGCAAGTGAAACTTGGTCATTTTTTTCCCAGCGGGAATGAAAAACTGTCTGCTCTCACCTGTGCCAACCAGTCGTTGAATCAGCACTGGCCAGATGCCCAAAGGGCTCCCCAACCCCCGCTGGCCAGTTCAGCACCATTTCTTCTCATACATGAAGTTCGCTCAGGCCCTTTAGCCTGAGTGCCCCACAGGCCATCAAGGAGAGGCACCAGACTCCATTATAACGTCTCTTAGCACTTTCTGCACTCCCACGCCATGCTGGTGGGGTACCTGACTGTGTGAAAGTCGACTGCAAATAGGATTCAAGACGTAACATCACCTTGCCTGTCCCCTCCAGCCAGGCGAGGGAGAAGGCGGGTCTCACTAAGCAACAAAGCTCGCCCTTAGATTTTCTCCAGCCCGCTGCCCCCCTGACCAAGTTTCCACTCTGGTGGGCGAATCAACAGTTCCCAAGCCTGGGCTGACACTGGGGTGGGGACCCTCTGCATGGGTGCCGGGGGACACTGAGTCATGGTAAAGTAGGTCTGAGCACCTCTATGCCCAAGCAAGGTTGTGTCACCTCCTTTCTGCTTTGATTTGTGGGTCACGGTGGTGATGGATATGTGTGTTTGTATTTTCTCCCAGCCCCCTCCAGGAGAAGCCCATGGAAGTGCAGAGAGAGGGCACTGGGGCCTGCAGGGAAGCGGAGGACAACCTGTTGACCAGGTCATCTGGGGCAGGCAGGCAGAACAGTGTCTGAGCAGTTTGTAAAGGAAAGCACACACACACACACACACACACACACACACACAAGTGATTTGAATCACTGGCCTTTCCTGTCCAAGTTCAGCAGAGTTGGCAACTCTGAGCTTCCCTTGGTACCATGTGGACCCTGCCCGAAACCCTTCCAACTGTCCCAGGCGGGAGAGAATAGGCCCTCTGCTAATTACCCCGGAGGCCAGCTTTCTGCTCCTTTGAAGCTCTCGCTTTGATGTGATGTAATTCTGCTGCCAGGCCCGGCTGTGCCCAGATTAAGCACATAATGAGCAATTATCAGCTGGGCTCTAGGACTGTCGCTGAGGCAGCCAGACTGGAGGCTCTGGCTGCCTGCGCCTGCCACCGTCAGTTCCGGCCGCCGCTGACTCCCTCTGGGGCTGGGTTAATTCACCTACACCTCCCTTCGCACCCTTGCCCTCCAGTGATATTCTGCCCATCTGTAACATGGGGCTGGGGGGCACCTCCAATAACCCTGCTCAGAGCCCTCCAGCTGGCTGGAAGCACTGTGCTCAAGGCCCGAGGGAAATACTGGGAGAGACCACCTCCCATAACACAGCCTCAGAGGCAGGCTCTTGTGGTCCATGTCGTCTTCTGAGCTGCATGAAAGGCCAGGGGCTAACCTTCTAGCATCAGTGCCCTCATCTGGAAAGGCGGGGCACCAAGGGAATCCAGGTGCGGGACGGTGAGTGATACATGGAGCCCCGCACCTGTGTCTAGCTGCTTCTCCGTACAAGCTGGCTGGCGGTATCATAGGGGCGTTCCCATCTTTGACCCCACAGGGTGAGCTGGGGTTTGATGGGCTCGTGGTAAGATACCTGAGGCATAGACAGACTGACGGACTGATCTGCACGTCTGTCTGCCCAAAAGACCAAGGAAGGAGATCTGAGCCTCGTTTTGCAGAAATGATAAGGACTCAAAGGGTAGTTTGATGGGATCTGAGTCCCACCCTCCTTCAGAAGGTCTTTGGGGGCATTTCATCCACCATGAACTCAAATCCTGTACTGACTGCTTCTTTAAAAGCATAGGACGGGTCTCCTGCCAGGAGGGAAGTAGCTACCAAAAAGAAGAGACTTCTCTTCTTATAAGGAGTGTGGGCTTTTCTTCTGTGTAAGGTGCCCTTGTCCTGGAAGAGTCTCCTCCCTGCTCCCAAAATTCCTTTGTCCCTCAGCCTTCTCCCAGGCTGGAGAAGGGACAGGGGACTTGCCTTCCAAGTAGTTCCCTTCATCTGCTGCCAGGTTAATCTTCGAAATCTTCTTTCTCCAAGAGGGCCCCCTCCCCCTCCCCTGGTGACCACACGGTGTTGTCTGAATTCCACTGGTTTCCTCTCTCAGGCCCTGATCTCTCCGTCTTGCCGACAGTTCTGTGGGAGCAGTTTAAGAAAACGGAACGCACAGGCCACATCCTGCCCATCTTGATTCCTCACAAGTACTAGGAGCCTTTGCTTTTTTTTTTTTTAATTTAAACCAATGACCTGAGATTATTTCTTGAGAACAGGGTGGGTGGAGAGGGTGAGCACAGGTGTTGGGGATATAGCAATTGCCCCAGAGGGAAGCACTAAGATAGACCATCTGCCAGCCAGCCTATGCCACCCCAAACTTCCAGAACATTCCACTTGTTTCACCCTGGGGAGCCTTGCACTCACTTCGGTCTTCCTTGAGATCCCCAAATCTAGCGAACTCTCCCCTGTTACTGTTCCTTCACACTCGCTGTTCTTCCTTCTTTTTAACCACTCACCCCCCACCTGAAGCCCTTCAGAATGGGGCCCCCCTCCTCAGAGAAGCCATTGCCCCTGCTGCCCAATCCAGATGGGTGCTCTCCTCGCTTCCACTGCACCCTTCCTTTGTCCTCCATGGTCCTCTTCCCAATTTCTCCTCGAATACTCACTTGTGGGACTATCTGATCAGCTCTCTCTCTGACACCCATAATCCTCACACATCACAAGGCAGCGGCCCGCCGTCCGCAGTGTTCGGCACACAGTGGGTGCTCAAGAAAGAGTCAGTAGATGAGTGACTATGTGTGATGACCAGTGTTGCTGTGGCCTGGGTACCAGTTCCGTCATGAAGCCCAGGGCGTGCAAGGAAGGAACGGGTCTGCTTGCTGTCTGCTCAGAGGATACCCTCCCCCCCCTCCATCACGGGAGCCTCGGCTCCCACCACAGCTTCTACTCCCAATAAACTCAGGTTGTGTTCAAGCAGGATTTCGACAATAGCCCAAGCCAGCAAAAGTTCCCTTAAACTAAAACCCCCTCCCTCTTCCCAAAGGGGGCTGTTTTAGATACGGGCCTCCTTTAGGAAGTCTCGCCATCACCTATGCCCCCCCTGCAGGTAACTGAGCCACCGGAGTGGTCTTCNACCACAGCTTCTACTCCCAATAAACTCAGGTTGTGTTCAAGCAGGATTTCGACAATAGCCCAAGACAGCAAAAGTTCCCTTAAACTAAAACGCCCTCCCTCTTCCCAAAGGGGGCTGTTTTAGATACGGGCCTCCTTTAGGAAGTCTCGCCATCACCTATGCCCCCCCCTGCAGGTAACTGAGCCACCGGAGTGGTCTTCCCTGGAGCTAAAGCCACTGTCACCTCAGAGGAGGCCAGAGAAAAGGGCAGCAGCAGGGGGGAAGTGGGAGGGGTCAGTCAACAGACAGTTTTCACATCTCAGGATCTGAAATGATTGCCTTTCTCTCCTCTCCCTGTGGGTGGGAAGGTGTGTTATGAGCTGGTGACTTCAGGCTGAGCCTGGAGATGGAAAGAGTCACACAGCTGTCAGGAGCAGCTTAGCAGGTCCCTCCACACCCATCACAACTGAGGCCTGGATCAATCCACAGCCCATCAGCGGGTACTTATGGGGCCTGGACCAGGGGCTGCGAGGGGCAGTGAGCGGGCTGCCAGACCAGAGGCCAGGAGTGAGCCCGTGTTGCAGAGAGAAACGAGCATGACAGCCCCGACAGAAGAAAAGGAAAGAGCAAACCCTGCCTGGGACAACGATGAGGAAGGGCTGCTAAGGAGGGTCCCCAGTGAGGACCCCAGGCGCCAGGGAAGGAGCCACAGGCCTCCCATACCCCCCCATGGAAATGCCTTTTTTTCCACACCCATGGTACCAGGGGCAGGGCCTGGCACACAGGTTTGGGATTGCTTCATTTAGCAGGGAAATGTGGAGGAAGGCTGAGTTTGGGGTCAGACAGGTCAAGGTTCTATTCCAAACTTGGTCACTTGCTGACCAAATGACCTTCAACAAGTCCTTAATCTCTCTTCATTTGAACTTCCTTCATTTTCCTTGTGGGCTGAGTACCTTACGAGGCTCTCAGTGTGTTATGGGGGAGGGTATGGGTGCTCTCTGCACACCACCACGTGACACACACCCCCGGTACTTTTCTCCGTGTGAGGAAGAACACCCGATCTTAAATGCACTGTTCCCCACCCCTCTCCCTGAAGCTCAGATTCGCGCCCACTGTTGTCCGTCACCTTCTTAGAGTCTGAAGCCACTATAATTCACCTGTGAATTCACTTTTTCTGTGTATCTTCTTAGCTTATTAGCCTTGTATAGAAAAATTACAGTAAATGATGAGATGAGAACCGAAAACAGAGCCTGAGTTTTGAAAAGTGCTTCGTAGTTGGCGGTATTTTTACATACAGCCTCTCTTGACAGACAAGGGGTCTCGTCGGGATGAAACACACAGAGCAGGTGGAAGTGAATAAATACACGGTCTAGCAGCCCCGCGCGTCCAGGAGCGGGCATCTGGCCTGGGGTGTCGCCCGCGTGCCCGGTGCTCGCTCTGGCAGGGGCAGGCAAACAACGCTCTGCGGGCTTTGCAAATGCTGGTGCGAGGCATTTTTTTTTTTCTTAAAAAACAAAAGGAGGAGCTTCCATAAGGATTAGCAATCCTCTATACTCCATGGTGAAACTTGGCCATTCAAGCTGTTACATTATCAGTTTTCTTATATATTCTTACCTCTTTGAGAAGAATTTGGCATGAGTTACTCTTATATACGTGGAGAATATGTCATATGTGCATACATAGTTCACAACAGAATAACATAAATACATGAAGAAATCAGGGTAAAGGGGAAATAGAAGTGGTAAAAATAAAATTCATCCAAGGATTAGGCCATAAAATCTGGAGCAGTTGCTACAGGTGAGGCAATTCTGATATTAAACCACCCAGGGATAAGGAAGTGTGCCTTATTTACACTCGTGCAAAGGCATTCTCTAATTTCACCCCCCAGTCCCACACCCAGAGCCTCCTGGACACACAGGCAGACACCGCAGACACCAATATCACTAATCCCCCGTGTGGTGGTGTCTTGCCTCGCACCACTGTTGAACATTGAATTTACTTCCTGGCACAAAACCCACTCTACCTTTGGAGGCTCAGCCTCCATCATTTCTCACCTGGGATTTCCTAGCACAGGTACCCGACGGCACCCAGGCTGGGGCAGCAATCTGCCTCGGTCTACGAAGAAGACCAGGCTAAGCATCTTTAGAAGAGATACTTGCTCGGTGAAATATAGTTGTTGAGTTGGCCCTAATTCTGCTGTGTGCTTACTACCATCCTGAGTGTTTTCATCCACAATGTGGACTAGCCTGGTACTTCCTCTGAATGCCAGAAAGACACTGTCCCAGGGGTGTCCAACCCACAGTCCACGGGCCGCATGGGGCTCAGGATGGCTGTGAATGCAGCCCAACACAAAATTGTAAATTTACTTAAAACATTATGAGGTTTTTGGGGGGGGATTATGTGTCACAGTGTGGCCCAAGACAACTCCTCTTCTTTCAGTGTGGCCCAGAGACACCAAAAGGTAGGACACCCCTGCCCTGCTCCATAATCTACAGAGAAGTCAGAGCACCCTATGGCCTAGCCACACAGTGCTTTCATTTTTCCTTGCCATGTAGGAATGAGATGACTTATTATCCCTACAGATTCTTAAAACAAGTTCATTCCTAGGGACAATAGGAAACAAACAACAAATCCAGATTCAGCAGACTCACCCTTTCTTCAGTAGTATGGTTTCCTTAATGAATTTGGGCAAACCCGAACATCTCCGAGCCTAGACTTTGTCACCTGTAAAATGAAGCAATAGCAATACCCACACCATTGAGTTACTGTGAGGATTAAATGAGAGAAAATATATAAAGTATTTCACTATTTCTGGCCCTCGAGAAAAGTCAGCTGCTGTAATTTATATTATTAATCTCATGAGGATGACAACAATACTTTAAGGCAGCGGTTGTCCACCAGGGACAGTTGTGCCTCCCAGGGCACATTGGTCATGCCTGGTGACATTTTTCGTTGCCTTAAGTGGAGGAGGGGCTGTTGCTGGCATCTTGAGGGTGGAGGCCGGGATGCTGCCAGGCATTCTGCAATGCACAGGACAGAGCCCACCACAAAAAATGATCCAGCCCAACGTGTCAATAATGCCAAGGTTGAGAAGCCCCACCTTAAAGGACAAAAATGCATTGTTCAGCAGTTTTAGGAATTCTATTACATCAACGAGACAAATCACACTTTAAAAAAAAAGGGGGACAATACCTTTGCCAGTTTGCTAACTGGCTGTATAATTTGACGCACTCTGCTCAGGCCTCCGCACTGCCATCTGTGAAATGACCACATGTTTAGTTGATTTCTAAGCTCCCTTCTGGCTCTACCCCTCTCTGTGATTCTGATTTTCAACAATCCTCTTCTGTGCATGAAGGAAGAGGGGCCGGGCAGAACCCTGCTACCTTCTGGATAAATAAGAGCACAATAGAATTCCTTTCGGAAATAAATCATCTTTTCATATAAAATCTTCTAAAGACCATTTCGAGAAAAATAATAGGTCTGCCAGTCCAACACCTGCAGGGTGGGCAATAATTTACCTAGCCCACTGACTTGGAGGCAGGTCCTGGTCTTGATGAATGGCCCAATTAAGCATCTGTTAATCACAGCGTTATCTCATCGGAAGGTGGAATACCTACTTCTCTCGAGCAGTTTCTCAGTGAGATAACATCACAAATTCCCCAAGCAGCGAAGGGCATTTAACAGCACGAGGGAGTGTGGGGGGAATCAATGGCCCTCTCTGGGGCTTCAGCCCCAATGGTCACTGAGAATATCTTCTGTGCCCTATCCTGGCCCTTCCCCCATCAACCTTCCTCTAACCTCGGCTCCTGAACTCTCCTGTTCGTCTGAGGCCTTGATAATAAAGCAACATCTGCAAAACCTACAAGAACTTTACTGCAGTTAATTGAGTAATTGAAGCAAGATGCAGGGAGAGGTGATCTATGGGCCTGGGTTGAGGGCCGAGAAGGGAGACAACGGATTTATTGCAAAGGCCGTGGGCGGCCTTGGGTCCAGGCCCTGGTTCACGGGAAGTTTGAGGTCATGTGGGATTAAAATATCTTCAGAAACAAATGGAATAATTTGACTGAAATATCAGGAACACTGTGCCAGTTTATGCCAGGAGACCAGGGGTGATTTATTTACCTGCGCCCGACACATTTTTTTAAATATCTGCCCCATTAGTCTAAATTTATAGATTATTGAACAAATGGATATCCCTTGTCTGTGTCTGTCCGTCTCTCTCATCCTGATTGTTACATGAAGCCTGGCTTTTGTAGTTTGAGATAAGGAAAGTTATGCCTTAAAGGGACGAGAGCCCCGGAAACTACCGAGGGGGTAAGCTGGGCCAAAGGTATTTACCATATAGTGGTTATATTTGCTCCTAAGAGGCTTGTTCAAGCCAATATGCAATTGGTGGTAGTATCTTCTCGTAATCTGAATAAATCCATAAATGCTTACATTTAAGCACAATTTACCACCTTGAAGTCATTGGGTGCAGTGGGATACGTTTGCTAGCCTTGCAAATGCTGTAGACAGACATTATAGATACAGAGACTCACCGGTGTGAGTGCCAGGCATCAGAGCTGCCCCGTGTCTGGCCTGAGTGCACAGGAGGACTGGCTTTTTGGAAGGTTATTGCTCCTTTTGTAGTTTCTCCACTGCTTTATTAAATCCCAAATTCCTTGCAAAACTGTACAATTTTAATAACTCAAATCTGCGTGGATCATAAAGCTGTCTAAATATACCTCGCACCCAGGGTATCAGACAGATCGTGGGTGATGATGTCACTGGGCCTGATTAACCGGAACAGGTCACCGACAAGATTTTATTACAAGTGTCATTTAGATTTCTGACAGCTTTACAAGGCTTAATGGCTTTTTATTAAATACGTTGTGTTCAAGGAAGCTGAGAGTTGGGGATGCCTTGTAAATACAATGCGGTGGAATTTCCTTCGAAACTGCGTGAGAGAAAGCAGAAGGAGCATGGGACAACCCTCCCTGTCCCCAGTCCCATTGCTCAGGAGGTCCAGAGTTCATTGTCTCCTGAGGCTAAAGACAAATGACCCCCTGACGTCCCCCCCGCCGCCCCACCACCGCACTCTCCAAACCCAGCAGGTCTGGCCCAGGTCAGCAAAGATGTTTTCATCTGACGTTCTCCAGAATCAGATTCCTTGGCCCAGAGGGTGACCCACTTCAGGCGCCCCTCCCAAACCCTCCCCGAAGCCAGGCTTCCTCCTAGGAATCAGTGAGGCTGGCCTTCTGGAAATTCATGTTCTCCGAGGGTCGATTAGCTAAGCTTTGTGGGCTTCTGCCCAGCAGTGTGTGGGACCCACTTGGAGGGAGATGGCAGGAAGGACGGGTGGGCGCACCATACCTTTCACTTCCGTCCCCCAGTGCGGGGCACTGTGCTTGGCGCCCTTGGTAGACGACCTCATCCCATTCGGCAACCACCGAGCTGAGCAGGTGCCTTTACTCACCTGTAGCCAATGAAACACCTGTCAGAAAGGATTCACCGAAAGAGGGGAGGGGAGAAAGGAGCGCTGAAGTATTTCGTGCGGGCCTAGTTTTGATAAGTTTGCGTTCCTTATTTCTCACCCCGCTTTCTGAACGAGGTGCTATTACTCAGATTTAAAGATGCGGAAGTTGAGGCTCAGGTGACTTTCCCCACCCCGATCACTCAGCCTGAGGGCACAGTCACTCTTAGAGTAAAAATCATCACCCTTCCTTCGGTGTCCTGTCTAAAGTGCTTTACCTGCATTGTCTCATTGAATTTTGACAGGTCAGACTGTAAGGTCAGACACTGTTCATATTATCCCCATGTCACAGAGAGGATATGATGCCCAAGCTCATGTAGACAGTCAGTGGCAGAGGCAGGATTTGAACCCAGGGAGACTGGGTCCAGCGCCTGTGTTCTTAACACACCTGAGCGCTGTCCAGCCATGCCTTCCCCAGCCTACTGTGTATTAGGAAGGTGTGTGAATCCTGAACATCTCTGCGTTATTTACTGCTTCCAAATCCTTATGCGTACCCCCTCTCATGAGATTATCACAGCAGCATTTGCAAGGCAGGGAGGCAAGGAGCCATGACCCCCATTTTACAGATCGGGTGGGTGAGGCTTGAAGCAGTGATGTATCTGACCCTGGCCCCATGAATTATAAGCTGTGAATCCAGGTGTGATCCCGTTTCCCGGTCCTCTCCTCCCAGACTGAGATGTCATCCACCTTGTGGACTGCTGCCCCGGCCTGGGGAGCGCAGCGATGGCGGAAGCATGCACCCGGAATCTCAGGGCAGATGTGGAGAGCCAGAGACCAGCAGTCAGTGGGAAATGGGAAGTCGGGCTGACCTCCATTAGCAAGCCCAGTCAATCCTCAATAACGGTAGATTTTGTAGTGAGGAATTCTCCTGCTCCTTAAAATGTATTTGTAAACCCCAAACCAAGGCTTTCGTGGCCGTTTATAGATAGGTATCAAGCAGTGAATAATTTGAACCACCCAACCCATATGGACACAAATGCCATTTTGTGGCATATTTGTTACCTTATTTTTTCATATTTCTGTGCTCTCCGTTGGTGACTTCACTGTTTAAAATGTCCCCAAGCATACTGTTGTGGGGTGTCCCTAAACTCAAGGTTGTGGTGCGCCTTACAGAGTGTCAGATCAGCTTCCTTCAGGAATGAGTTACAGTGCTGTTGTCTGTGAGTTCAATGCTAGTGAATCAACAAATACACGTATATAAAACAAGGTGTCTTTCAGCAAAAACACACATTAAACAACATTATGTATCATCAGCAAAGATGTCCCAAGAAGTAGCTCGTAGGAACCTAGCCCCGTATTTTCCCTAGGAGCAACGGCTCAGTACTGCTAATTCATTGTCGGAGGTAACTTTATAGAACATAACTCCCACCGATAACTGGAATCAACTGTTCTTCTAAAGTGTCTTCTGTGTGCACAGGCCTCTGTCTGCTGCTATCAGGGGCAGAAGGACACACCTGGTCCTTTTCCCTCAGGACTCACCGCCACGACTCAGAGAAAAGCCAGGAGATTTGGGACTGGCTGAGCCGGCCCAAGGTCTAGGACCAAGCTGTGTGTGTGAGACAGAGCCCAGGATAGCCCTGTCCATAGAAAAAGAATAAACACCATAAATGTCACTAGGACTTTTCTTAGTAGCCACATTTACAAAAAGTAAAAAGAAATAGATCAACTTCATTTTAATAATATAGTTTATTGAACCCAACACATGTAAAACATTATCATTTCAACACAATCAATATAAAAATGTTCATGAAATGTTTTGCATTATCTTTTTTGCACGAAATCCTTGAAACCGGTGAGTGTTTGACAGCCACGGCCCATCTCCATTATTGGGACAAGCCAAGTCTGAAGTGCTCAGTAGCCACATGGAACTAGTATCTGCTGTTTGGGCATCATGATTCCAAAGGGCAGGACATATCATCTCTAGGTGCGCCCAGAAAAAGGATCTGTGCACAGAAGGTATTCAGCAAACCTTTCTGGGATAGTTTGAGATCAGAAGTGGGTGAGTGTAGACACAGATCTTGTCCAGAGGATCTTGGGCAGGTTCCTTGATGAGTTCAAGCCTTGGGTATCTGTTCATATAAAACAGGGTGATGATAACACCCCCACCCTCCCTAGGGGAGGACAAATGAGAGAACATTGTATAGCAAGACCTTGGTAAACACTGACTGCAATTGTCACTCTATTTCTGATACTGTCGATGGTGAGCCCAGCAGTCGAGGTCCGGCCAGAGTCCTACAGTGGCCAAGGAGGTTGCAGATCCCAGGAGCACTGGGACCCTATGTCCTATCCATACATCTAACAGTGCACGTAACAGTGGAAGCACATGTCTGATGTCCCAGGCTGAAGCTGTCAAGTTGAACACCAAGTAACATGCCAAGAGCAACCCCCAGAGACAATCTGAGGTTGGTCAGGCAATTACCCCCATTTAATGCGGGTCTGGTTCTCTGGGAACCGAACCTGCTGTGTCCCTTCGCTTGGCAGCCATGTCACCCCAGCCGCGTTTCCATTTTACTAGAGGCAGACTTTGCTCAGAGTTGGGAAGACAAGAGGGTGAACCATTTTCTCCCACTGCCCTGGTCCCGCAGCCTGCAGGCCTGGAGCAGGGCTATTGGGGTCTCTTCTCGTAATCTGCTCACCATTTCTCATCTCTGGGGCCTGGGGGTATAATCTCATGTGAGGGCACGGTTTCTCAAACCCCAACTATTTGCACTTGGGCTCGATTCAAAGGAAAACATAACTCATAGATCCTGGAGAATTTACCTGGACCCCAATGCAAGTCACCGCAAAGTGGCAGGCTTTGTCTTCAACAAAGCAAATGGTTATTGCAACAGAGATGAATTTAGACGTCTGGTTAAATAACTGTTTTTATATGATGGAAATAAGACATGATTTTTTAAAGTGTATGTGGGATTTTACAGCTTCCCAAGACCATGTCACTGAATTAGGGAGGATTGCAATGGGGGGGTCAATCGGAGGAAGGCCAGGACAGCCTGGAGAGATGGCCCACATCCCCTTGTCTCATCCATCATGTCACCGCTCAGCCTTAGGGAACGGACACCTGGCTTGGGCCCATGTCCCCCCCCGCCTGCCCCCCCATTTAGATGGCAACCGGGAGCTAACTTCCACGGCACTAAACCCGCCCCCTCACTTTGGCGAGCTGGCACCTGTCCTCTCATTGCGGGGCAGGTAGAATTTTCGGGTTTGTCTCCTCTTCCCCCCAGAATAAGAGCCACTTTTGGACAAAACGCTCAGTGGTGGCAGGTTAAACTTCAAACCTGGGATATTCTGGAAATACCTCATGTACTGCAGTGAGCAAGGAGGCACTGCTCTTATGAACAGCAGAATCCATCGAAAACAATGGCGATTTGCTTACCAGCACATTTTTAGACACGTTCTAAAACAGGCCCCACCTGGCCAGACCTTGTCTCTGGTGTTAGACTCCCACAGCTGCGTGGAAAGGACAGCTCTTGGAATGTATCAGAAATAAGCGAGTCCCGGACTCCCCTTCTGAGACTTCGAACACTGTTGAATCTGAGTCTCTCAGTGTTTCCCTTAATAAAATGTGGATCCTATTAGCCTTCCCAGAGGGTGGCCAGGAAGGGAGAGGGAAATGGCCAAGGTGCCCACCAAAGGGCCCAGCACAGCAGAGAGGCCACGTGCGCCCACATCACCCCTAAAACTCACTGTGAAATCAGGAGGGGGTCCTCTCTCTCTCTGGCCCCCCTCAGGGCGAGGCAGTCTGTCTGGACAATGCACCATGGAAAAGGCTGCTGTGTCAACTGTTGGGAAATGGTGACAGACGGTTCTGATTCGTGCCACCGAATCATAAGCAATACTTTCTCTCCATTCCTCCCAGCTTCTTTCGGGTGGGCGTTTACTACCATCTCTAACTCAGCAGCCTGCCCCTAAAAGCATTAGAGGTGCAATGCGCCACAACTATGCTGCTAACTCCTAGCATCTCCAGAATGGATGGGCTGGCTCCTCCCGTTCTCCTCGCCACTGACTCTGCAGGACACGTGGTTGGATAGAGGGTGGGCCAGGCTAGGCCAACCGCCCCTCCCTTCTCCCAGCCTTTGCAGCGTAGCCATCAGTGCCTTGAAAAGGGCCGATAAGCGCATTCATCTAAGTGAGCAGCACTGACGGAGTGATGGGAGGGTGGGCAGAAATCAGGAGCGTGCCAAAGGACGGCGCCTTCCTGTTCAACTGGCTGGTGAATGGAGGGGCCGGAGAGGGTTTGGAGAGCCAGACACGGCACAGAGACAGCTCCCCACGTCCCAGGGGGACCGCCTCTCCCGGGAACCCTCATGCCTCTCCTGCCACGGAGCACCGCTCCAGAGCTGCATGGTTCTCCAGCTCCCAGCTCCAGGGCCCCTGCCAAACGTAAAGGGCGTCTCCGCCATGGCTTGATTTACCTGTCATGCTTTGACAGTTCCTGACTCTTCCACGTAGTCGTTGTGTGACCTTGCACCCATGGTTTCCTCCCTCTGAGCCTCCAACTTCCCGTCAGTGAAAGTAGACAGAGTGATGCCCACTTCTCAGGGTGAAATCATGCACTAGAACCAGCGCGTAATAAGTGTTCAATTAATTTAAAAAATAACAATTGTTAGAGGATGTTGACATTTCACCCCTTTCACAACTAGTTGGGTACAGGGAGTACCTCTGCCTAGCTCACCATACCCCAGGGGGAAAATAGTCTCCATCACACAGGCCAAGACATCTTGGTGGCTGACAGAAGTTCATGCCACCCAGGGGCACCCACCCCAGCTTCCCGGTTGTGTGTTCCTGGCTGCCCTAGTCCAGCTCTTACCTGCTGTGTGACTACAATCCAAGGGAACTTCTTTCTTGATTTCCCGTCCCCAAAGCCATCCTACGCCACCAGTTTAATGAAACCTCATCAGAGTCGAAACAGGAGCAACCCCTCCCACCTGTCCTCTGAGGCCCCTCCTCCCAGTGACTGGTACATCCCTGAGTTTCCGTCTGACTGCTGGGTTTGGGCTCAGACAAGTGGCAGGCGGGTCCTGCCTCTAGTAACTATGGGGGTGGGTTCACGTCCCAGAGCCAGGTGCCCTGGCAGGATCTCCCCCAACACTCCCTGGCAACACACCTGCCCAGGTTTAGCTTTGCTTAACCTGAAACACCTCCTTGCCAGGCCTCCTCTTAATGAAACCCACCCAATCTCTCTGCTTCTGTGCCTGCCCCTCTCCACATTTGGCCCTCTAGAATATAAATGGGTTCATGGTATCCCTCCCCCACCCTCCTTAAAACCAATCAATGGCTTCCTTTATCCTCAAATGAAATTCCAAACTCCTTCCCAGGGTTTAGAAGGTTCTCCAGAGCTTCCCTTTGCTTTTTCTGCCCATCACCCAGCTAATTCCTTCTCCAGCTTCAGGCCTCAGCTTAGGTGTCACTTCCTCTGGGAAGTCTTCCGTGATGCACCTCCTCCAAGCTCCCACAGCTGCCTGCTCTTTCCCCATCCAAGCATGTACCAAACTCTGTGTGCTGAAACTGCCTGTTCGCCTGCGTGCCCAGCTGGCTGAAGGGACGCGTTCCTCCCTGTTCCTCAGTGCCTACCTAGCCCAATGCTGAAAAGCATGCAGAATCAACCAGCTAATAGATTTGTGTGTGGTGACTCCTGGAAACTGTACCCAAAGCCTCTCGGACTGGGACAAGCAGCTCAGAGGTCCCCGGAAGCAAGGAGAGACATCAGAACCCTGGGGCCTGTGGGCCTGCAGACGTTGGCCCTGCGGAGGTCTGTGGTTTTACTGCTCATGGAAATTAGGCTGGCAGATCAAAGGCAAGGCTCCTCCAGGCCAGACTGCCAGCAGCCAGCACTATCGAAATATCGCTGGAATCGGTAATTCGAAATTAAGTGAGTCAATGATTGACACCGATTCGTAGAACCTGGCCCACCACCTTACCTCCTGCAAAGGGTGGGCTGGGAGGTCGGAGCTTTCCAAACAGGAGTTCATTGAGCCTTAGCCATGCCCCGCCCCCACCCTGACTTTAAAGGGCCCCTGTTCTCAAAACTCTACACCATTCCTGTGAAAAGGCTTAGCACCTGAGATCCCCTTTCAGAAATAAAAACTCACAAATTTGAGCCAAGGGGAAAAAGCCTGGTGTGACTTTGCACCTGTAACACATGAGTCACTTGATTAAGAAAATGCTCAAAATCAGGTGTGTGATTCTCTGTGTGGGGTACAGGAAAGCAGGGATGGGGGTGGGGAGTCGGGGGCGGGGTGGGGGAAGGGCACAAGGAGGGTGAGAAATACCTGCAGCTGCACCGGCTTCAAATGCAGAACACAGTGTAAGTACCCTGGGCCATCCACATTAGGAAAGGGACTTCCCCCGTTAGTGTTCTCGTGTGCTGGGCAGAGGGAGACCGTCTAAGGGAACAGCTGCTGGAGGGCTGCAAGGCCACCCCAGCACCAGACAGGCAGGCCTGTGTTCCCCACCTGTGTTCAGAAGCTGGAGCGCACAGGGGCCTCTGGAGGAGGGTAGGCACCCTACTGTATTAGATGAGGGACACCCAGCCAGGAGCAGCCCTCATGCAGAGGCTCCAGCGGACTTGGGCTTTATAAATGTTATAACAATGCACAGAGAATCCACGGCGGGGAAACGTCCTTCATGAAGGCTGCTGACCCAACCGGAGGTCTGCCGGGCCTCTGCGCAGAGCTCAAGTTCAGGGAACGTGCACGCTGCTCAGTCTGGTAGGGTCCATCCACACATCCTGGCATGCCCGGCCTCGTGATTCTGAGAGAGCTACCTGGGCTAAGGATGCCCATGGCACCCGAGGGAAAAGGACAAGGGCAGCCCTGGGGCCCCATCTTGGTGCCAGTTTCTTCTGTAAAAATGGGGACAATCATTGTTTTCTGTCAGGCGAAGGCGAGGATCCAGTGAGATCATTTACCTAGAGCAGGTGGCCCAATGCCTGGCACCTCACCCTCCCCCAGCTCCGCCGAGGGGCAGGCACCTTAGTTCTCGATGACAGGGACTCGCATGGTCACGCGGGAGCACCCTGGGAATGCATTTTTCTGCTGTTGGTCTGTCTGAGGCCTTTCCGGGAAGGAGGCAAGAGAGCCGGGAAGAGAGGAGGAAGGCGGCTGCCTTCTCGAGGTGGGATCTCAGGTCAGAAGAGACGGGAGGACAGGCTGGGAGGGCTCCCTTCCCAGAGCTCTGCCCCCTCGCCTGGCTCCTGCCTGGGGTTGGACGGAGCAGGTGTGGGAGGGCCAGGGGGCCAGAGAACAGAAGGCCACCCCCAGCCTCCCCCACCTCGTCCTTTCGCCCAACTTTCCTTCAAGTTTGTTCTGAGCGAGAGATCCTGGGTTGTATATTAATAAAACAATGGAATTTTTATTTCTCTTCCTCATAAATTACATAATTCAAACCTTAAAACACCTTTAATAAACAGTGACTGGGCATGTGACACTTAATAAAATGGGGCTCGGGTCAGTTTCTGCTTGACAGGCTACCAGCCGAGAATGCGCCTCGCGAGTAAATGATTAAGAGGCGGGGATCTTTCCTGGGCTCTACTATTAAACACTTCAAAGGTTTCCAAAGTCAGATAAAATGAAAAGCAAATGTGTTTCACTGCCTCTCAAATGCCTCAAATGTTTTAGCAGGTGCAAGCAATGAAACCTTCCATGGTGACAGCGTTTTAGGGTCTGCAAAGTGCACCCGACTGAATTCTGGGAATTCTGGGCTGGCTTCATAAAAATTCATGATTTCCAATGAGGAGAGATGGTCGTCTTCAGAGCCTATCTGTACACATATGTGGCACAACAGGGGAAGGTCTCCGGGTCCTCTGGGTCACAGGTCAGGTTAACCCTTTCTGTTCCAGGAGGGACCCCCATGTGGAACACTCATGCCTCCCCGCTAGGACGCTCAGCCTTGTGCTGGCAAAAACAGATGGGCAAATCTCTCAGGCGGCCCAGACTTTCCAAAGGCACATTCATGGTCAGGTCAACCCCAAGGGCTCTTTTTCTGGGCATGAGTGCGTTTTTATGTGGTCTAGCAAGGCATCGCAGGCTATACAGGCTTAGGGCACGTAGATGGTGGGATTTTGTGCCATTTTTAAGCTTTTGCACCCCAGTTTCCTCATCTGGAAGATGGGGGTAATTGTAGCACCTACGTCATGGGGTTTTGGTGAGGATTAAATGGGTTAGCATCGGAGAGGCACTTAGATCCCATAGCAGAATTCAATACGTGTTCTCGATTTTTACTATCCTGTTAGGAAAAATGAATATGAGAGTTAGCATTCTGCAACTTGGCCACTTGAGCTTTCCATTTAAAATTTGCTGTAACTTAGCTTTATAAGTCGGAGTAATCTCTCGCATAGACATATAATATTTTATAGTTTACAGAGGACATTCTGAGACGTTACCTCATTCCAACCCCTCAGCAGCAGAGCTGGTAGGGCATCCGCGGACCAAGGATGGGTGTTCGGCTCTGCTGGGCTCCCTTGCGTAGCGCTGGACCCATCGCTCGGACCTCTGTGTTCCCAGGGCACTCATCTGTGAAGTGGGTACAGACAGGCTCCCTCTGTACCCCAGCACAGCCCACACTCAAGGGCTGGCACCGCCAACATCTGCTGAGTTATCAGGGCTCTTGACCCGTTCTCATCACGAGGGAACTCACACGCACTCTCCGTATTATCTCAGTCATCTTGCAGGCTCTTGTTTATGAGACCTCAACTTTCATTCTTCCCCTTCCAATGAAATGACATTCCAAGAGTCAATGAAGGAGAACCCCTTAGTTCTTGCCTCGGGGAATAGCTGAGCTGTGATCGTTATCACAGAACATTCTCCTGATTTCCTGGCAACACGGGATCACTCACCTCCCCCTCAACAATGCAGTGCATACCCCTCCAAGTCTTTGTAGCTCAGGGCACTTGAAACGGGAGCACATTCCGCAGGCCCTGCGCCACTTTGCCTTTGAAAAATAGGCATCTATACCTTCTAGTATTTGTATATAATATGTGCTTCTAGTAGACAAGGCATCGTTCTAGACATACAGCATTACAATATGCTCATTTGTAACTTAGCATGACAGGTGGACACTTACAAGGAAGGATCTTGCTACCCAGCCACTCAACTTCCTGTCTGCTCTGCGCCTGGTCAGCACACGGCCGAGCTTCCTCTCTACAAAATCATGGTGAGTGTTTGCGCTCAGCCGTCCCTCCTCTCCTGTGTCCCCTCGCAGCCCACCCCCAAAAACATACAGACCTAGGTCGGCCTCTCCTCTGCTCCCAGCACAGGTCACCCATTAGTTATCCATTCGTACCTTTCTAGCCATCCTATTGAAGGACATCACTTTAAGACGTAGGTAAAGAGGTAATTACCGAGATGTTCTTTGTAGTGTTGTTTATAGTAAGGAAAGATGCGAAACATCTTAAGTGTCCAGCATTAATGACATTTGGAACAACTCTATGTTGAGGAGCTAGGCTCGCATTTTCAGTGAGGTTGATGTTGTGCACATGAAAAGACATCCGTGCATCATGCTACGTTACCAAAGAGCATGTTGTAATGCTATGCATCTAAAACAGTCCCTCGTTAACCGGAAGTACGGATTTTATTCACATAACTGAAAGGTACGTGTGCCTGTTTTTATTAAGTCTGTGAGTATATACCTGAGTTGGTTTATAATGTTTCCTGCTCAGTAATATGATTTCCATTTTAATTTGTCTTTCAATTTCTGTTCTCAGGAGTGTGATTTTTATTTATTTTATTTTATATTTTTAAAGACATTTCCCAGTATTTGTTCTTTTTAAAAATTATTTTAGTGTTGTTCAGTTGCAGTAATCTTCATTTAGCCCCCACCACTCCCTGCACCTCAGACAAACCCACCTCCCTCCCTTGCTTCCACAACCCCCCTCTTGGTTTTGTCCACGTGTCCTTTATAGTTGTTCCTGAAAACCCTTCCCTCCCATCGCCCAGGACTATGATTTTTAGACTTAATGTTTTGTTTAATCTCCTTACATTGGTCCACCTATATTTTCCAATTTCTCTAGAGAAAACATGATTCCTTTTGTTATATTAAAAGTACTCTTTTTACTTAAAAAAATACTTTGAGTTTCATAGGTGAGAGTGGCATTGGAATTCATCAGGTCTGATAGTCTCCATCTCCACTTGGGTAAACTGAGGCCCAGAGGAGAGAAGTGCCTCCACAAAGGTCCTCAAGCTGTTTGGTGGCAGACCCGTGAACAGAGACCAGGTCCCCTCACTTGTCCCCGTCCTTCCTGTAAAGTCCTGCGACATCACTGAGACTTTCACACGTATGAACAGACTGTCTCCATGAAGTCAACTGCAGGGAACTAACTGCCTCTTCTCTCATTGAAACGCAGCATTCCTCGTCTGGCTCCGAAGCAAACACGCCCCATACTGCATCCAACCCTCTCCCCTGAGGGAGAAAACCGCCGACTCACATCATAGCATGTGCACCAGGACCCAGGGTGAAGGGGCACACGAGACTTCAGCCCATTGTTCTCATTTGGACTGCCGCCGTGTGTGCGGAACCAGTGTGGGACCCCTCCCTGCCCTCAGCCTGCGCTACCCCCAGGCCTGGCCAGCTCCATGGTTAATGAGTAACACCGACAAATGAATGAGTAGAGATCGTATCAGCCTGTCTCAAAGATTTTTTTTCTACACCACCCTAAGCATGTGGTTTTTCCTTCTCCTTCATCCCGACTTATTCATTTGTTGTTGATAAGATGGAAGGTGGTTGTTCTGTTCAATTGCAGTAGTTTTTCCACCCAGGAAGGGAAAGAACTGATGTTCCAGATAGTACCTTTAGTGAAGCTTAGTGTCCCGGCAGGGCCGTAGCAATAGGTGTGGAGAGGAGAGGAAGGCTGGGCTGCAGCTGCGCTCCTGCCTGGGCCTTCAAAGGCAAGTTCAAGCTGGTGCTGATAGTGTCCACCCCTTACCAGGGCACAGTGCTTCCACCTTCCCCAACCTCCGCCTTGTCATGGGGACCCCCACCAGCCTTCTGCACCAGACCATGCGTTCCTTTGCAGATGGGGAGACTGAGAGAAATGCAGACAGGCTGGGTGAATCTGGAAGGTCACAAAGCTAATAAGACGCCCCGGACCCCTACTTCAGTATTTCTCCTATACTAGCCTCAGGGAGAATTCAAGCAGTTGTGGGGGGGGGGGCATCGCTCTCTCTAGAGGAGGCAGAAAACACACTTTGAGCCATTTAGGAATGAGGGTTGAGCAGTGAAATTATAGGCAATGTTCCAACCTCAGAAGCCCCAAGTTTGGGGCTTGTACCACATGCAACATTTTTTTCTTTCTCTATTGTTTTTCCTATTAAGCCTTAAACTATCCCAAAGTCTCAGAATCCTCACTTCTGGGATCCTGTTCCATAGAAATAAAGACACAATTACCTAAAAAATATGGATGTACATTTAAACACATGAGAATATGTGTTAATAGCCAAAAATAAAAACTAAAAAATGAAGTCCCATCAGCACAAGAATGGCCGAATGAATTAGGGTTCATGCCCCCCTATGAGTAACTGAGCTTCTATGAGACTTGGGGGTGAATTTCCATGACATGGGGGTAAGTGTGAAAGGCAAGATGTCTAAGTGCATGTAGCATATGTATAGATCTTGCACATGGGTTTATATCTGTGTGCATATGGATTTATGAGCATCAAGAAAGGTATACAAGGACACAGAACACTGCCAGCATGTGTCGGAGGTGGGGGGTGGGGCAATAGTGGGAAGAAGCAAATTTTTTTAAAAAGCTGCCCTAAAAATCAGCATATATAATAAGATCTTAAAGATGCAAATTATATGCATGTGGGTGCATATAAACTTCAAAGATAATTAAGGTAGATTCAGATTCACTGACTTGTAGAGCCATGAAGCATTCAGAGCAAGAGAGGTAGAAAGAAATGTAAAAAGTAGGGTTCCGTTTGCCCAAAAACAACCAATGAAACTCTAAGTGCCTATGCGCTAGGAGTCGGGCTGTACTGGGGGGATGGCATGGCGGGGGTGCCTCATGCCTACAAAGCTGGCTGCTCGGGAGGAGGCTGGGTCGGGCGGGTGATGGAGACAGCTTTTCTGTACGCTGGTCCGTCTTGGCTCACTTCAGGCTTTAAATAATATTTTCTTTGTGTGCTGAAAAGGATCAAATTGACAATGTTTTCAATGCTCCAGTGTGCTTTTTCTCTGGTGATTGTAAGTGAAACATTAAGTGATTATTATTGTGTTACATCCCGTGCAGGGGACAAGACGAGCAAAGGGCTGAGGTTAATTTTAGTTCCTGGGAAGTTTTCACGTGGAGGACAAAGCACGAGGTAGGATTTTCCAGACTCGACTCTAACAGTGACGGGAAAGGAGGAAGGTCAAGGTCAGGCATCCGGTGATCAGGAATGCTGTCCCCGGGAAGAAGGTGCAAGGCCTCCACAGGACGGCTGGAGACATCAGCCCTGGCCACAAGTTCATGGTCCAAACGTACAGCCCTCTCGGGCCCAGGAATGAACAGGGGGGCCCGCACGCAGCCCCACGCAGCACTCTGTGTCCTCTTCCCGAGGGTTTCTCTGTGGAACGTATCATCGCAGGACACGCTCTGTGTTTCATGTGTTCATGGTCAAGTTTTCTTTCCTAAATAGTAAGTTCTCTGTGCACAGGTCTCCTGTGTTTCGCTTCCTGCTGTATTCTCAGTACCTAGAATAGTGCACATAGAGCTGCCCAACGGTGATTTAACACACGAACAGAAAAACAGCAAATAAGTGAAGACCGGAAATCCAGTGAAGAACTGAATATATAATGGTTAGTAAAAGGGGGCAGGGAAGCAAAGGGTGGTACGTATCTCTTTAAGTCTAGCACTTAGAGACATTGTACAGCTGTCAGAAATGCTCTGGGCCCCGGCTGGTGTGGCTCAGTGGATCGCACACTGGCCCATGAAGCAAAGGGTCACCGGTTTCATTCCTAGTCTAGGGCACATGCCTGGGTTGTGGGGCAGGTCCCAGTCGGGGGTGCGTGAGAGCCAACCACACACTGATGTTTCTCTACTTCTCTATCCCCTTCCCTTCCTCTCTTTAAAAATGAATAAAATAAAATCTTTTAAAAAATAATAAAAATGTAAAAAGATACAAATTTAATGTAGCTATATTTGACTATGGAGAAATGTGATTATGTAGAAATACAAGACGGGAAATAAGAAAAGTTTCATTTTTAGGAAAACGGTCAGATCAGACTGAGTCTTTGGTCTGCGGGGCAGGTTGTGCCTATCGTTCAGAAGATGTCTACATCCGCTTGGTCCCTAAGAGTTTTCAGGAAGGGACAGACACTGGAACCTTAGTCGGAGGGTCCTTGCTGTGGTGAATCTGATTTACCTCCTCTGGTCTAACGTAATTCTCTCCTGCTTGGGGGAAGCCCACCATTAGTGTCCCTGGAAATGGTCAGGTGATGCATTTACAAACCTCTCTGCAGATCTGAAAGTGGTTAGTCACTAAACCCTTCTCCCCACATCCCAGCCCTCCGGTCCCCTCCTCTCCAAAACGCAAAATCCATCCAGTTCATTTAATCCTGCCTTTCAGCATCCCCAAGTGGTCATTGGCTCCAGGCCTCTTTCCAGGATCTCTACATCATTCTGCAAACAGGGTGCCCGAAACAGAACTCAATGGACACACTCAGCCGAAGTTCAAAATACTTTGAAGTTAAAAATGTGGAGGCTCTGAACCAAAAGAAGAAGAAGAAGGCTGAGCAGTCTACCTCGTGGGCTTGCAAAGGTTTCTCCTCTTGGTTTGTTCCCATGGCCTGGCTTCAGTAGGGGAGAAGGACACTTTGCCATTGGCGAGACCTTTGTCGGTCTTCGTGCACAGCCTCGGGCCACCTCGGTGCCCCTTAGCAGCCGGGCTTCACAGCTCTGACTCCTGGCTCTCTTTGGCCTCTGGGGCTCAGGATGGCTGCGTTCACTTTGTCTCTTTCACTTTGGGCATCTTGCCACCGTCACCAGCCACTACTAGCTCAGCCCCACGAGAAGAGTTGCCACTGAGTGGGATGACAGTTCTAAGCAGTATTTCTAGAGATGCCACCTGGGACATCTGGGCAACTACATCAGAGCTGCCACTCACCTGGACAGGGGGACTGACATTGACATTGACCTAGCAAACGGAGCATTTCTGTGAATGAGCAGGCGGACCCCATTCAAGTGCAGCACAGCTTATTTCAGAATGGTCAGCTGAATCACACACACACACACACACACACACACACACACACACACACACGGCTTATTGTTGACTTCAAAAACAAATTTAAAACACATTTATGGAGTTACCAGACTGTGAGAGGTTTTTCAAAAAGTAGAATTAATATGTAAATGTTTAAGACGTTAACAAATGATCAATGAGACTGTTTCATAATTGATTTTAAAAAGTCATTAGGTACACGGTGTGGCTTTCTTATTAACTTTACTGGAGCTTCCAGTTGAGCCTGGGTTGCACTTGAGTGGATCCAGGAAGAGGAATTCTTCTGGTCAAACAGGTTTGAGCCTCAGCCTGAGACCCCGCCCTTTGCTTCAAGGCTTTGATTGGCCCATTGGCCCTGGGATTAGGCTTACTTACCTTTCATGCCAGTGAGGATGTGGGGAGGGCTGGGAAGGGTTTCAGGAGACCCAGGGGGTCTTCTGGGTGCCTCCTGAGTACCCCTCACCTTCCCCAGAGTACTCCTCATGGGCAGGGGGAAAATGTCAAGGTGAAGTACCCACGCTCCACTCTCTAGGCCCACCCCTCTTCTAGGTGGGCACAGTGCTGTCCTCAGTGTAAATCCCACCCCAACTATCCCTATGACAACACCTTTTCATCCATGCTTCCCTCCTTCCATCCTATCCCTCCATCCACCCATCCATCCTTCCATTCCTTCCTCCCCCCCCCCATCCATCCATCCATGCCTCCCTTAATGTAATATTTATTGAGTACCCACTGAATGCCAGACACTTTGCAAGTGTCTGGATACTGGAAATTTCATTCCCCACTTCTCTCTTTTCACTTGTTTCTTTCTCAAGAAGGGACAGAAGCAGGAACTCGGCGGTCTCAGTAGGAAGTGGCTGCCAGTTGGTGACCAGTGACTCCCAGGACTTTCTGTCTCTGGAGGGAAATTTTGGGAGGCAAAGTCCGTAGGCTTCTTTGAGGTCCTGGTGGCAGAGTCCTCCATCGCTGATCACTCTCGCCCTTGCCACGTTGCTTTATTTTTCTTCATAGCACTTACTATATTTGACAGGTTCTATGTTTACTAGATTTCTCATTTCTCTTTCTCCCCACCAAAATAGAAACTCCATACACGTAGAGATTTTGTTTATTGTGATTCTCCTAGTGTTTAGATTGGTGTCTGGTGCATGGTTTGCAATAAAAAATAGTTGGTTTTAGGTGGACAGGTGGGAGGATAGATGGACAGATGAATGGGTGGGTGAGTGGATGACAGACATGGTTCCTGCCCTTGTGGATTTTTTCGTTTTGTGACAGAGACTATTACTTAAACAATCTCGAGCACTGATGTAAAATTGCAACTGTGTCAGATGTCACAGAGATTGCCCAGCAGCAGCGAAGCATTTAGCAAAAAGCATTGTCCTAATATGGGTGGGAAGGAGAGCCTCACTCTAAGGAAGGAGACTGAACTAAGGTAAGGTAGTGAGGAGGAGTCCACTGGCAAACACCCACGGTCCCTCGCTATGTGGTTTTGGTTGGTAACTTTGCTCTCCATTCCCCCCTTTCTAGTTGTTACTTCCCAGGAAGAAGAATGAGCAGGAGCCCAGGGTCCTCGGGAGAAAGCAGGATGCCGACTGGTGGCCATGATTCGCAAGAAGAAAAGAGGACTCACATTTCCCCCATTCTCCCAACAACTTTCTGCATATGATAGACCACCATGGAGTCACAAAACAAGACTAGAAATATGAACAGCCAGGTGGCACCAGCTGGGGAGGGGGTTCTTTTAAAACTTAATCAGAACTTCGGGGGGCCTAGACATCCATGAGTGTCTCATCGTCTCCTGGTGCCCTTTCAGTACATCCTGGGAGACAGGGCACAGCACTCGAAACAGGGTCAGCGCCCTGCATTCAAAGCCCTGCTCTGCTATTACCTCGCTATGTGACCTTCAGGTAGTTACCTCCTACCCTCAGCTTTAGTTTTATCATCAGTGTAGTGGAAACGATGGTTGCCAAAGTGTTTCCTAGCACAAGCCAGTAAGAACTTGACACCTATTGACTGTTTTATGAGTAGTGGTCAAGGATCCCCACCAGGCAAAGAAAAAGGAGAGAGTTTCACAGGTGCCCGGAAATGCATTTCTCCACTCACACACAAAAGTATAACCACCGGGTGTTCTCTACATTCCCACTGTGCTGGGCACAGCGAGGCCACAGAGGTGAGCCTGGTAGGAGTCTTGCCTCCAGAAATGGGAGAGGACAGTGACAGAGATTCATGGACAGTCACAGGCCAAGCAGAGAGCTCTCCTTGGAGACAGAAAGAAAGTGTGGAGGGGAGTTCAGAAGAAGGCAAGAACCCTTTAGCAGAGGGAAGGCCACAGCTAAAGCAAGTGACTCGTTCATGCCTAACTCAGATGGAGACAGCTCGGAGGGAAATGGGGCCACAGGTGAACAGCTCCAATGACCACCTCCTTCTCCTCCTGGAAACATCCAGTTCTGTGCTCAGTGCTGGGCTGGGAGCCCTGGGTGTCAGGGTTGGGGGACACAGTGGAGCAGGAGATGATTATGAAGAGGGAGAAGACCTCGGCTCTGTTCTCTGGGCTCCCTCTTTCCTGCCTCCAGGCCCTTGAGCCCCTCCCCCATCGGCCTGGACCTCTCTTCTTGATCACTGGCAGCTTGACTCGATTTTAATCACTGGTGGCCTAACTCGATTTTATTCTGTGGGTGTCGGGACCTGTCCATACTCACAGCCTGCTCGGCTGCCCTCCCTCCACAGCTGTCCAGAGAATCCTACCTTATATGCCCCCCAACTCTCTCCATTCTTTTCCATCACAGAACTCATGTCATTTGCAATTATGTTTACTTTTCTGTGGGGTGTTTTTTGAGGGGGTGGGTATCCCTAGACTACAAACTCCTTGAAAGCTTTGGCCACATATGTGTTTTCATGACTATATCCTCAGTACGAGTCACACACGTAGTGGATATTTGGTAAACATTGATAAAAAGAACTAGCATTTTTAGGGAGGCAAAAAATACATGGAATGACCAGAAGCGAATGTGAAGAAATGTAATAAGTACACGTTTCTCATTCATACTGCCTTTTGCCAAACAACAACAACAAAAAAAAGGTAGGTGTGAAAATTCCACGGAAGGTAGAAGGTCTCCAGACAAGTGTTTACTTATGACTTAACTATTCGTTCCCACAGGTGCATACCCCCAACATCCCTGAAAGCAGGACGAGGATTTCTGTCCTCATCTGAGAGAGAAGGAGCCTCAGGGAGGGACAGTGACACACTCCAGGTCACTTGGATAGTATTCTGGTTTGAGATCCAAAGCTTCCCCCCCTTCCCCCGTAACCCTTCGAAACACAGGCTCTCCCCAAATGCTTGGGACCTGTGCTGGTCAGTTAAATGTGTCCCCTGGTAGGTTTGAGTGCAATAGTCAACCAGGATGGCTAAGGAGTAGTGCAGTGAATTGAGTTCATGGTTTTGGTTGATGTTCTTAACAGACTCCTCCATGGCTTCCTCTAGAAATGTTTCTAGAGGTATAGAAATAAGGACACGCAATCTCCAGAAGGGTTTGCTCTGCTATAAGGTTTTCTCCTCATGGAGGAATTTGCTCAGTTTTCCGCCTTTGCCCCACACTTGACCAAGTCCAGCACAGCTGTGCCTGCAAGGACCTGGGGGAGACCCACTGGAAAGGACGATGGGAACGCTACCCTTGAGGAAGTCCCAGGTCCGCTGCAGAAAGGGAAGCTGCTGTGAAGGCCAGGTGGCCCCAGGCACTACGCAGAGCCCACAGCCTGATCCTTAGAGTGGAAGGGAGAGACTCCCCCAGGGGAGGTGGGGCTGAGCATCAGCTTCAAGGTTCCCCCTCCTGGCCGGCAACAGACGCTCAACACAAACTGGCCTACGGGAAGACTATGGGAAAGTTTAGGTCACCTCACTGACAACTCGTGGAGTGAGGCTGGATCCAACTGCCCAGGTGTCTGCCTCTCTTCCTCAGGTCTGCCTTCCGCACAGAGCGGTCCGCTGTAGGATTACACCCTCCAGCTTCAAGACCGCCGCAAGGCTCCTTTCCAAAGGGCTCTGCCCAGAGCCCCAGGATTTGCTCTGACTGGTTCTGATTGGTCCCTGAGGAGGCCAAGGAGGGGTGTGATGCTCTGATTGGCCGAGCCTGGTCATATGCTCACCCTGGAGCTTGAGGGTTGGGATCAACTCCCACCAACCACGGGAACCGAGAACCACAGAACGAGGCCTCTGTCTGGAACCTCAGAGCCTTTTGCTGGGAGAAGGGAACTGGCTGCTCGGCAGGGCGAAGCCAACGTTCGCCTTAGAGGGCTGTTGTCATTACCCTGCTCTTAAAGTGGAGGGGATTGAGGCCCAGAGAGATTAAGCCACTTCCCCCAAATCACACAGAGATGTGGAGCGAAATTTCCCATCTTGTTTACCCATTGGGCTGCAAATAGTACTTATGACCCTGGGGTACCTACTACCCTCGGAGTCCTGAAAACCACCATTCCTGTCCGCATTCTCGGGAGAGAGGGTCTGAGAAGGGTGTCTATAACTCAGCAGGCTCTCGTCTGAATAACCGGGCCATCCGCCTGGAGGGCCAGAGAAAGTTCCACTGTTCTCCCTGTGAATAGAGCTCAGAGTCACCCTCCCTCCACGCCCCCACCCCGCTTTTTTTCTTTTTATTCTTTACTGGGGAGGAATTGAAACATTATTGTCGTGACTATTAGTTTCAAGGAAAAATTGTAATTGCTTCTAGACCCACTCACTGGCTTCAAGAGCGCTTTAACCTTTAACTTTCTCAGTACAAAAGGACGCTTTCTCAGTACAAAACCCCTCAGTACGCTGGCTGTGTGGTGCATCTAACAAGACCGTCATTTATAGCTGGCAGAGTTCATTAGTCAGTCGTAACAGTTTAATTATTAGCATTTTAATGCACGAGCATTTTACTAGACGGAACAACAAGCTTTGGCGTGCAGAACAAGACTTCTTAAATGGAGCTGAATTAACCCGCACAATTGTTTGTATTGTGGTGTGCTATTAAAACGAGTCGATAAAAATGCAAGAAACAAATGGATCCACATATTGAGCCAACACACCAGCGTTTGGCTTCCTGGTATTGAGAGAGGGCTATTTTTTTAAGCTTGAATTTGAAAATCTTTATCTTTTTTGGATTCAAATTGTGAGCTAAAATTACATACAGAGGATCCACTGGCTGGGCTGGGTGGCTTTCATAGAGAGGAGGTACAGCCCTGGCTGGAGTAGCTCAGTGGGTTGAACACGGGCCTGCAAACCAAAGCATCGCTGGTTCTATTCCTAGTCAGGGCAGATGCCTGGGTTGCAGGCCAGGTCCCCAAGTAAGGGGCGCATAAGAGGCAACCACACACTGATGTTTCTCTCCTTTCTCCCTCCCTTCCCTCTCTGTAAAAATAACAAAACCTTAAAAAAAAAGGAGGAGGTGCAGAGGAGGCAGCCAGTAAGTGGTCAAGAGGGACTTAGCCCAGGAGGCCACTGTTAGGGGCCCTATGGTCCCGGGTTCTGGCTACACAGAGAGTCGCCTGTAGGGTCCTTTAAACTCCCCCATCCAGGCTGCACCTCCAGAGACACTAACATTCTGATGGCCCAGAGTATTTTTCTTTTTCTTTTTAACTCTCCCAGCCATTCTGACACACTGCCAGGGCTGAAAAACGGGCCCTACCTCCCCACGAGAGGCGGTGGGTCTTTTAACCACGTTTCTCAAATGAGGGTGAGACTGGCCAGTGCAGGTGGCAGCTCCAGTCACAACAGCCAGAAAGTGGAAAGAATCCAAACGGCCATCAGCAAATGAACGAATAAAAAAGATGCAGTGTAGACATACCGCGAAATACGATTCAGCCTTAAAGAGGAATGCGCTTCTGGTACACGTCACAGCACAGATGACCTTCGAAGATGGTGTGCCCAGGGTGAAGGAGCCAGACACAAAGGGACCAGCGATGTATGATTCCATTTACATGAGGGACCCAGTACAGCGTGACTCGTAGAGACAGAAAGACTGGAATTTACTAGGCTCTGGGGAGAACAAAGAACAGGGGAGGGTTCTTTTCGGTGGGTCTAGGGTCGTTTCAGATGATGGAAAGGTTCAGGAAATAGATAGCAGTGATGCTCGCACAGTGTTGTAAGAGCACGCAATGCCACTGAAGTATGCACTTAAAAATTGTAAAAATGGTAAATTTTATGTTATGTATGTATATTTTACCATAATAAGAAAAATGGAATCAGCGTGCATTATCAAATGACATTGTGAAAAGAAGACTTTGCAGACTTAAAATGATGTACACATTTGGGTGGTAGTAATAGTCGTTAACTATTTGTTTTAACCATATTGTTTTAATAAGAGGCTACAATATAAACAACCTGAGAAGGTTAATTAATAATGTCAAACCTAAACGAGTATAATTAATGTCACTTAGCAAAGCCCTTCACTAGACTCAAAACATATTTTCTCTCTGGGGTAATTGCGGCCTGATTTTTCTAAACAGTTCTTCCTTTCTCTGGGAGGCAGGAACTATTCGAGTAGCTGGAAAGAAATGGAAAAGTCTTGCCTTTTTCACTTGAGGCTAGTTATTCACAGTGTGGTCTCACACGCTGCTGGTGGCACCCACCTATTGGCCTCTTGGAGGTCACAGTCTGCAAGCCCCAGAATGGCTTCTCCGGTGACAGCCACCCAAATGGGCAAAGTGTAACAAGCAGTAATCCTAAGAGCCAACACTTCATGAATCTTTCACAAATACCAAGATGCTGATGGAAATAATGGCTGGGGATGGTTGGAAGGATGGGTGGGCAGAGAAGAGGTTGGAGACATCCCTTGGCCAGGCAAGAAGTAACTCAGACTCCCAAAGAATTTCCCTGTGAGTTCTTTACTTCTGATTTAAACAATACAATCTATCCCAGAGAGCCTGTGGGTTGATGGGCATTTGGGCCTGACCCCCGGACTATGAAGATGTGAACAGAGAGAATCCCCTCTTTCTCTCTATCCTGCCTTCTCTCTCCTCTTCGAGAATCCTTTTTGATTCTTTTAACCTCTTGCCTTCCCACTCCCACCCCTGAAGATCAGGCGAAATGAAGAGGGAAAAAAGTGAGGAAGCCCAGGGGTTCTCTGTGTTTATTGGAAGATGAGACCTGGAAAGAATAGTCTTTATGTCCTTTTGTGCTAAAAGACCTCTGACTCCTTCTCAGCTTTGAGTTATAAGCTATGAAATACAGCAACCCCTTCCTATCATTTACCCTAAGACAGCCAGCTTCCCAGGAGTACAAGGTTGGGGGGCAGGAGAGGGGGAACCCATCTGCCATGTCCTATTTATTTTTGTTCATTTAAATGCTGCTCTGTTTCCTGATGAGTTTCATGTAGCTTACAAAATTGAATACTCTATCACAAGATAAAACCATCTGATTAAAAAAGAAAATGAGATGGGATATAGTGCAGTGATAAAGGCCAACCGGCAACATCACACCCTATTGACCAAAGGAAAGGATGAGTGTGGAAAGGAATTTACAAGGATCTATAAGAAAAGGATCAATCATCGCCTCTCTTCTCGTCACTCCATCGGGATGAGTGCCATGGCCCGGGCAAGGCTGCCTAGCACGCGGTGGGTCTGCATTTCACTGGAGGGAGGGATTCTGCTGGGCCACCTTCTTAGCATGTAAACATGGGGATGGTCCTGTAGGATGTGAGAGCAGACTACTTCGGTGGCTGAGCTTAGGCGTCAGCCGTGTACAGAAGTTGCTGGGAAAGGCCACTGCCCCACCCCCGTTGACCTTCTGAGGGAAGGGAGGCTGTGTCCCTGTGAACTTGGTGAAACCCCTCCCACCAGAGGGGTTTATGTGAAATCATATGAACCACTAAAAACTGTGACATAGAAGAAAAGTTATGACATAGAAAAATATTCTCAGTGCAATACTGAGCAAAAGAAAGTACAATATTGATCATAGGAGAAGCTCCCAATTGAAGTGTTTAAATTTAAAATTTATTAATTCAAATATGTATTGAGAAAAAAGATTAAAAGTTTATGCAACTGAGAGTCAGCAATGGCTACTTCTGCACATTGAGATCACGGGAGCTATTTTCACTTCTTTTTCTTGTGCCTTCACTGTTTTCTAAATGTTTGACAATGCCTACAGGTTACTCTTACACTGATAAAAATAGTATTTTAAGAAATTATAAGAAGAAAATAGTATACACAATTTACACAACCACATTCTAATGAATTTGAAATTGAAATTTCATATAGGGAAATCTCAGTAAATAAAATATTTTCTTGGCCAGAAAAAAAATTAACCAAAGAAAAATGATATATTTATATACATAAAAAGAAACACACCCATGTTTTATTGGAATTGTGGGTGATTTCTTTTTTTCTGAACATCCATGTTTAGTTTCCAAGCTTTCTCCACTGAATATGTATTAATTTTATAATCAGGAAAAAACCACGAAAACCGAAAGGAAAATGAGGGAACAGCCATAACTTCCTGTGTGTTGGAATATTGAGCGCTGCCGAGAACTACAGAACAGGGGATGCAGACACAGAATTGCCGTCTTCAGCTCAGCCTCAGCGCCTCCCTTCCCTACCAGCAACTTTCCCTCGACCTTCTCTGACATGAACTTCACCACAGCCCCCCGAGGGAGGCGTCGCTCTTCAGATTTTTACAGGCAAGGACATTTGCCACACAGCACAGTCACTTCCTCAAAGAGGCCCAGGTCACGGAAAGGGGAGGAGGGCTTCGAACCCAAGTCAGCCCACTCTCAGAGTGCAAGCCCTTTCCACTACGGGAGTACTTTTTATGATCATGTCACAACCAGAACCACCAAATTGTTGCAAACTCTTAAGCCACAAGGCAGAAGGGCCTCCTTTGGGATAAGTACAATCTGTTCAGAATGTGCAAAGTTTCTTGAAACTATCACGGAAATCAAAGCATTGCACACTATTTTATTTATTATTGTTATGGTACTCGAGATTTTTGTGGGATTTGTTTTCCACTTCACTTCTCTGAGCCTGCTAATGCTTTAAAGCAACATTTCAATTAAAGGGGGGAAAAAACCTGTTTTCCTAGGGGGAAAAAAAAAACTTTGATGTTTTCCATCCTTCTTTCACATTGAAAGAAGGTTTTGGGAAATTCTCTCCTCCTCCTCCCGTTGTCCCATGTCCCCAGCCCCTGGAAAGTGCACCCTTGCTACTCAAGCTGCCATTTCAACATCCCCAAATGTTTGAAAGAAACTAAATTGGCAGTGACAAAGTTCTGAAGTGCTGATTATATTGTCGACAGTTCTACCTGAGACGTCGCAACTCACTCTGGTACAAACGCAACCGAAGCGCAAGCCCGGGAGTCCCTGATCCCGTCAGAGGCTCTGCTGCCTTCAGAGATGATGACAGGGTGTGGGGAGGGGTGTTCCAGGACCGGAGGAGCCAGGCCAGGGGTCTCTGAGAGGAGAACAACCTGCTCCGCTCACTTACTCACTTGCGGCTTCTATGGGCACCAGGTACTGCTGGCCTTCCAGCAGCTCACAGTCCAGGTTTGGTGTCGGGAGGGTAGAATTTAGAAAATGAATTTCATTCTGCTGACACATCCGTTAAAGCTGAAACACTGTAGTTTCTAAGGGTGCTCCCTGGAACTCTGAGCACACCTGAGGAGCGCCTGGGGGCTGTGGAAGGGAGGGGTGGGAGAAGTGAGGACTCTTACTCACCACCCCACCGCTCCCTTCAACCACAGTAGCTCTGCTAGGGTCTGTTTAATGTACTTGGATTCCCCGTCAGTTTCATTTAGGATAAGAGTGGCTTTTCCAAAGTTCAGAAATGCATTGACACAGTGGGATGACAGGTGAGGGCTTCACGGCTCAGAGCATCGAAAGAACAGAAGCAGTTCCAGCCTACACGGGCCCAGGACCACCCTCCTTGCTCTAAACGCCTCTCCGTAGCTGAAAAAATTGATGAGCAGAGCAAGAGAACTAGGCAAGCTCAGGGTCACAGCCATGTCTCAGCAAGAGCCATAGCAAAACCTGGGGCTTGTCAGGGTTGCTTTTCCAACCCAGAAACTCAGACACAGGCTTTTAGTAAGAAAATCACATTTCCAAAATGCTTTTACTTACTAAAGTCCCATTTCTGCGCAAAAATACAGAAATCAGCAGGCTTTTATTGCATTATTATTATTATTGAAATTAATATTATTAATGATTTTTAATATTATTATTGAATATGGAAAGTAATTTTGAGCTGCCTGCCACTCAAGGTAAACAGAAACCTACTACGTTCCCTAGTCCTGGCTGCTGAGGAAACATCGATTCTTTTTAAGGGAGATTATTTTGTGGAGAACAAAGAAAAAGACTTAGCTCTTTTCTGATGGCACATACCAACGAATCCAACGAGAACGACATCCCCATCCGGACTGACTCTTTCAGCCCGCCCACAGGTCAGTGCCAGCTCACCCCCTGAACCTCTCCACTGACAATATGAACGAAACCACTGATTCTGTGAATTGAGAAATTGCACCTCTTGCTTTTCCATGTCTCGTTGTTCAGGGTTACATCCATTATCGCACACTGTGCATTCTGAGTCACTTAAGTCTGCAACTAAGAAGAACAAAGTTCAGAGAAGAAAAGAGCAGGAGGAAAGAGAATCAAAATATCTGTGCTTTAGGGCCCTGAGTACTGCACACGCCACCTCGTGATGTTACCTAACGCTGTGGATTCCTGCTCTGCGTCACTCTGGTCCTTTGCTCGGTGAAATCCACACGCTGTCTCATTTCATTCCTACTGCACCACCACCCTTGAAAGTGGCTCCCGGCCTCACAGATCGGAAAAGCAGAGAACTAACGAGGCTCACGGGGAGCTTGCCCTGGTTCCCAGCCTCTTCAGTCAGAAACTTCAGCCCCAGCTGATGAAGTTACTCCAAATCCCAAAACAATACAGATCAAGTCCCTACCTTCGGCGACCTCAGTCTGGTGAACAGACGCAGTCATCGTTCAACAAACAAACAAACAAACAAACAAAACAAAAACGAGCCAAAAACAAACATGAAATCACAGACAGTGTCACAAGCTGGGGGGGAACAAACCAGTAAAAGCCTTGGAAGGCAAAGCGGGAGGACCAGTTGCAGTGTGTTCCAGGGGTGATCAGGCAGGCCTCTCTGAGGAGGTGACAATTTGCTGGACCTGGAAGGTGAGAAGCAGCCAATGAGCCAAGGGCTGGGTGGAATCCGCAATGACTGAGTTTGCACCAGGTGGTTCAGGAGGCCTGGGGCCACCTCCAGTGGCAGCCGCTCTGACGGCCCTACAAGGTTGGTGTCCTCAGCCATCTCATGGACTCACACGCAGGGGCTCAGAGAGGCTCAGTGATTTGATCAGCACCACACAGCCAACAGCAGTCAAGCAAAGTTTTAATCCAAGCACATCTGGCCCAAACCTCTGCCCTGAGCATTGACCTTTTTTGATTTGACTCAATGATTTACCAGCTACCACCACTGGCCACTCAGTTTACACTGGGTCAGCTAGTTAACCAGTTAGTGGTCTATGTACACATTCTCAGACATACTCAGCCTCATTCCAAAGAAGATTTGAAGGACTGGATTCTCTGTATTTGCTGGAGTCTCCTGCAAACGGAGCCGCCGCTGCAGCTGGGCTGGCGATACAGCAATCCCGTGAGGATGTCTTCTCCGGATGCAGGTTCAGACTTTTTAAGAAAATCATAGCCAAGACGTCCAATGAGATGCTTAGGAACCTTCTCACCCTCGGTTGGGTGTTCGCCCAGGATGGGGCTGTTCAGTCTGTAAAGGTTGTGCGCATACCTGGAGACTCGAGCCTCTTCTTAGCAGGCCAAACATCAAGCACCAAGCAAACGGCCCTTGGAGAGTCAAGTGGGGGGCTTCGAGCTCTGCCCGTCTCTGCTGCCATCATTCTGAACCCAGGTGTCATTGTGGGAGCCTCTTCCACCCCCTCCCCGCCCTGACTCGAGCTGCACGGCAGAGAGAGAGCAGCCCAGAGCAGCAGAACGGGCTCTTTCTGACCCTCTGGCTCCCTTCCAAGCCCGCTGGTTGATGAAACCCATTGCAATGATCTCCATGAAATGCAGGAAAGTGGGTCACTCCCCAAATTGCCAAGTCTACCAAAAATAGGTACGTTACATCATGGCCACACAGGACCTGACTTTTTCTCAACCAGGTGTGCAATTTGGGGGGGGGGGCGATTTCTAAGTAATTTGCCAGCTGAAAAAAGAGGCTGCCATTCAGGGAGCCCTTATTAGCCTGGAATAACAGCCCGAGTGTGTTCCGGGTGCTGAGAACTATTCTCGGCCCTATACCCCTATTAACTCGAATATTCTCACAACAGGTCAGCTGCGGTGGGAGGTGGGAGGTGGATGTTATCATCATCCCTCGTTTACGGGTAAAGAAACCAAGGCACAGAGAGCTTGCATCACTTGTTGGAGGTCCCCAGCCAGAGCTCCCAACTGCACTCTCTACTGGGTCTTATGCAATGAAGTGACTTTTTGAAATCCTGTAAGAAGGTTTTCATCACACTACTCAGGTGAAAATCAGAACCCCCCGTCCAGCTGTCATTATGGACAAACAAGGAAAGATGGAAATGGGGGGGATGACATTAGCAGGTGGTTTTCAGGACCCAGTTTCACTTTGATGACATGCAGAAACCACGCAGCACCAAAATAAAGAATAAACATGATGGGGGGAGCGGCGTGGAGGCTGGACATGGGTAGCAGAGATTAGAGATGATGTTAAAAGTCTTCTATTACAGGGCCTGAATTAGCTCCTGCCTGTGACACATCAGTCCCCTAGTTATGCTTACCCGGTCATTTGCAGGGCCAGGCCCTCGGGTGAAATCGAGCCCAATGCACCAGGAGACAGTGCTGCACCCGTGGGCATTGCCAGGGCCTCTGCCCTCCCAGGCTCCTAACCGCCCAGCTCCCTGCAAACACGCCTCCCCAAGGCAGCTAGTTTTATGTGAGGTGGTGATATGTAAATTCAGTGAAGAGCTCAGAACGTCGGCAAAGTTAGCTTTCCTGCAGAGAGACCATTCCAGGAAATCATATTTTCAAGGTAGGAATTAATTATTCCTGTAGTGACACAGCATTTTGTCTCCTCTTAGCTCTGAGCGAGAATGAGAAAGAGCGCTGGAGACAGCACCCGGCTTCCACCTTACCCTCCGTCCCTGCCCCAGGCAGACAAGAGGCTAGGGACCCCACAAGCTCACTGTCTTCAGCGGTGGGAAGAAACAAGCCCACAGGTTCCCCAGGGGACACACTGGTGTGACCGGCAGCTTAGAGTCCTAGTGAAAAGCCATAGACTCCTGGGTGCCCGAGGTCCAGAGGGACCCGAGAGATCTGCCCAGCGCAGCCGCAACCGGATCGAAATGAAGCACGAGATACAGAGGCCATTTGAAATGTTCTAGACCATAGTAAGACCATAGTAAGAAATAGTAAGTAAAACAAAAAACAAGTGAAATTAATTTTCATGTTAGTTACCCTATCCAAAATATTGTCACCAGAGCATGAAATCAATATAAAATTATTGAGATATTCACCTTCTTTTTTAGAAACTCAGTTTTTGCATATTTTACACTCATAGTATGTCTAAATTTGAATAGCTACATGTGGGCAGTGGCCACCACATAGGACAACAGAGGTCTAGCTCACTGCTCCATCTGGATTAACACGAGCCTTCTGCAGCCACCCCCCCCCCCCCCCCCCCCCCCCCCCNCCCGCAACCCCAGGAATTAGCCCGCTCTCTGCTACTCAAGTGAGGTCACTGGCAGCGTCAGCATCCCTGGGCTTGTTAGAAATGCAGAATCTCAAGCCCCACCCAGGACCTATTCAAAACAGAACCTGAATTTTAACGCTCTCCCCGCGAGATTCATTTAAACAAGAAACTCTGAGAAGCTTGTTGCTTCTTCTTAAATACTTCCAGCGGCAGGGGACTCACTACCTCCTCCCCAAGGAAGCCCAGGCCGTCTTCAACTGGTTCTAATGATTAGAAAAGCGTTTAGCCTTCCTCCATTGAGTTGCTGCACGGCGGGCTCTGTGCTGAGTGTATCACATAAATGATCTCGTTTAAGCCCAGCACTGTCCTATGGGATGGGGACTAATTCAGCTCCTCCTACAGCCCTGCCTGAGGCCATTGAAACCCTGGAGACCTCCATCTTCCCAGTCAAGTGTTGTCCTTACTCAGTAAGGTTGGTCTGCTGCTCCCCAGCTTTGTATTTTGGCGGGTTTCACTTACTACAGATTTCATTTCTTTTGATTCAATATTCTGTTTATTGCTTAATAAGCCCTGTTGGTATCTGCCTGCTCGGCATTTCCTTTCCTCTCCTCGTTGAGACTTAGGACAAGTTTAGAAACTGGCAACTAAGCAAATAGACAGAAAATACTAAAAGCCGATGATGTCATTAGGTAACTCGAACATTCCTGGTGTCCAATTAAAGACGGTAGGTGGTTAGAGCAATTATGTAAGGTGCACAGGTTACGGGAAGGACCCCAATTATACAAGCTCACGTAGAGGAACTGCATGGAGGAAGACACCAAACCTGCCACAGAATGTCAGGAGGTGACAAGCAGGATGGGGGGAAAGAGTCGATGGAAAAAGAAAGACGGTGAGCGAGCAGTAAAGGGGTTGTACCCCTTAAATGTCACGTGTCAGCCCCAGGAAACCAGAAGAACATGGCATTCCATCTGTCTGTCTCTCCACCAAGGGCCAGGGAGTGCTGACGGCATAGCAGGGGGCTGAGCATCAACAGGAAACATATTCTGCTGTCTCAGAAATGGACAATATTCTCAATTTCAAAGACAAGTCATTTGTGTTGAACGATAATAGTAGAAATCATTGGAAGACACACTGCTATTTGGTGAAGAATTTGATGCTTGTCAAGTGACTATCTATCTCTTCCACTTTCCAGGAGATGCGAGTCACTGTGCGTGGGACCTACAGACCTATTTCGAACCTACAGAAATAAAACACCTTCGTGCCCGTTTGCTTCCACACCACCTGAAATGCCTACACTGATTTTCCCCAAAGACAGAAAGTGCATTTGGGGTGGCCAGCCTTAAGATGGTGACTATGTGGAACATGCCACATTCACTTGGGGGTCCCAGAAAAATCTACAGCCACCCCCCTGAGTAACCAGAGCCCTTTTCATACCACTGATAAAGGAATGTCAGACACATTAAGATGCCACAAACAGAGCAAACAAACAGTGGTTTCACGTATGAATCCCAACTTAAAATCCCAAGGGCAGACCATCTGAACGTAGCCCGTGATTGAGGACCTAGGTCCTTCTGACATGGGTGTTTCTACACAGCTGCAGGCCCCGGTCGATCTAAAGATGGTTAAGGGTCTTGTCCAACACAATTTGGGGGACAGCAGCTGGTGTGAGATACGCCCCAAACATTAGGGCACTCCATTGTCACGTCGTTCCTTCCATTCATCCAACACTCTGCGTCCACGTTCAGTGTCCTCCTGCAGGACCCAGATCTGAGTCTCCAGAATAAGGGAGTGAGGTTCCGGCCATCAGGACACTGTGTTTGGTTAACACGCAACAGATTCTTTGGGACAGAATTGCCTGCTCAGAGCCCAGGACAATGCTTAGCTCATACTGGGCCTTTGGTGTAAATCTGTCAACTGACTGTCCTTGGACACCTCGCTCCTATGTTCTAAAGCTTTCCCTTTGCAGCTGTAGGCATGACAGCGGGGGGGTACTTCCTGGAGGTTTACTTTGTCCCAAACACCATGCTAAACGCCCACGACATTGACCCAGTGAGCACCCACCCGGCAGGAGGAGACTGTGGCCATCATTTTGATCTCTCATGAAAGGAAACTAAGGTGCCAGGAGATCGGGTAATACATCCAGTGCCCGCCCCCTTCCAGTGGGTGGCAGGACCCAGATCCAACCAGAGGTTGCCGGCCCCTGGGTTTAGAGCCACCTCACTCCGATGCTTCATTATTATATTCGCTCTGGACATCAGAGATTCAGCGGGACCCAAACTGCCCCTTCTTGAGGGGAAGGGGGAAGGGGGTCGCTCTGCAGCAGGAACTGCCCCCCTTGAAATGCGCCTGCAGCAGCTTCGCCGGAAAGCCCACGAATTCGCTTCTTCCGCAGTGTGAAAGTCATCTGGGAACTCGGGCCCCATGCCAGGCACTACAGATAGAAGGATGAATAGGTTCCTGCTCTCCAGGAATCACAAGCTGGTCTGGGGGGCAGATGAAGAGATGCGCACTGTTAGTACAACGTGGAACTGAGACAGACTTCTCCGAATACTGCCAAGCTGGCACCACCAGGCTAGGCCCTGAACGGGATGTGGGGACATGGCAGACCCTGCCCTCTTGTGGATTGCAACTTCTCTGCCCCCCGCCACCCCCCCCCCCGCCAGCTTAGGAGCTAGGCAGTCCACCCTGGAGCCCAAATGCAGGGTCAAAACCAAATGTGTTTGAGGCATGCAGAGGGGGTGAGATCATTGTGAGGTGAGGTCATTGCCACACTCCAGGAGATGAAAGCAAAAACAGGCCTGACAGATGCCCCGAGTGTCCCTGTCATTTTTAAGCATTTCCCTGGAGACGGTTCTGTACGAGAATGGGGATGGCAGTGCTTGCCATGGCCACATCTGCACAGCAGTCCTCGCTGAGGGCTCCCACGGCTGCCTTAGCCTCCACGTTCCACTTGGGTTAGAAAAACCTCAGAATATCATCTTGGTCAGGGGTGTACAAGGCTCAACCTGGGTCAGTGACTGGAGATCGCTGAGGGTCAGTGGGGTCTATAAGCTCCTCGAACTTGGCTCTGACTTTGAATAACACGGACGAACTGCCTTAACACTCCGAAGGGTAGCATCTAGTGGAAATAGCCTGGAGAGCTTTCTCCAGAGGGCCGCGTGGGCACGCCCACTTCACAGAGCCTGGCCAGGGCTCCGGGGAGTCCTCCCGGCCTCCGCTGGACCAATTTTCCAAAGTGCTCTGTAATTAATGCCTCCCCGAAGAGATCCTCTCCGTGTGGCTGAGAAGAGAAAAATAAAAGCATTCCTGCAACGTTTTTTTTTTAAACCAGGGGCATAGCCGATTCATTTTTAACCAACTCAAATCAAGTACCCTGATGTGAGTAATAACAGAAGTCACCACTAGACCGGACACTCGGGCTGTCAAAGGCCAGTTGAGCATGTTTTTCACTTTCAAAAAGCAGAAGTAGAGTTGATGTAGAGTTTGCAGGAGACATTGCTATTAATAGAACAGCTTGTTGGTTTTATTGTTTTTTCCTATGGAATTTCTACAAGAGAATAGCTGGTTTAGTCTTTGTGGCACCTGGCAGAGTCTCTTAACTATAATCTGTTTCTCTACAATGCATGGATTTATTCATTTACTCACCAAGTATGTATTGAGCACCTACATACTAAATGCAAGACACTCAAAATAGATGCTAGAGAAAACTGACAAAGTCCTTGCCCTCACGGAGTTTGTATTCTGGTGGAGGAGACAGATACAAATAAAATAATCAGATATACCTGCTAAATGTATTACAATTCCCCCCTCCCCCCAAAAATAGAAACAAGAAGTGACTGATTTTAGAGAAAAATATATTTGGGATTCAGGCTCAAAAAGAACCTCCCTACAAGGGAATCATTATGCTTCATCCAAAAAGGAGTCCCCTTGCAAAGGGCCGGGAAAGGAATTTCAGGTCTGAGGAACAGCTCGTGCCAATGTTTCAGGCCAGGAGGGAGCACAGCTTAGCTGGTGAGGCGGAGCGAGAACCAGTGGGGCTGCAGTGTGTCGAGTGACAAGGAAGGGGCTAAGGGAGCATGCAGGGGCCAAGCCAACTGCTCCGTGCTCCGAAGGTGGCCTGTCTTCGCCAACCTTCTGCCGGGCTTCCCTTGGCAACTCACTGCGACAGGTCAATGCCTGACTGCCCCCCGCCCCACTTAGCACCCCAGCACTCTTCTGAGGCTTCATAAAGAAAAAACGACACACTCTGGCCACGCTCTGCTTTGTCCCAGCAGTTTCTGCAGTGATGAAGAAGCAGGCTCCGTAAAAAAGATCTCGCGTGACGTTCCCCCAACACACACAGGACTTCCCGCCCCATCGAGCCAGCCCAGGGGTGGCTGCACTCAGTATGCTGCCACCGTCGTTGGTAATAATTGTTGCATTAATTGGTGCTGTCCAGACCAGACAGAACGTAAAAGATCCCACTGTGTCCAATAATTAATGTTTTTCCCTCACTGCAACGCCATTAATAAGGGGCTCTTCCAAGAACCGAGTAATTGGCTGCTTGGGCATCATTAGGGTATTTATAGATACGCTTTGGTCTGGAGACATAGAGGAAAGTTGATTATGTTTATTTAGGCTCTATTATCTATCGCTAATGTGTTATCCTGCGTTCCGATCGTCCCCATTCTCTGGGTCCTAAGGATACAGGGCACAGTCACCACCGTGTGATTCCAGTGACCAGCAACACAGCTTTCTCTTCTGCAGAGGGGAGAGGGGACGGTCCTGGGGGCCCTCCACAGGTTCCGCCTGCTCCCAACCCATCCACGCGACCCTTCCCCTGCCACTGAGAAATTTGGAGCAAGGTTCTCACAAATACCAGAAAGACAGTTTCTCCTAATTAAACCTCAGAGGAACGGAAGTGTCTTGGGTCTGTGATTATCTGAAGGGTTTTTGAAAATGTAAATCTGGTTGGAAAAACAGTGCTTTGAAAAATAGAAGGTGGAAGACACTTGGGTTTGAGAAGAGCTCACGGCAGTCGGAAGCGGTGAAGTCTCAGCTGCTGATTGGCCCTGGCCGACCCCCACCCGCGTCTCCCTCCGCCAGCAAGTGGCCCCGGGGCCCTGGGACGTGGCCATGGGGCACATATGCTGCTTTTTGTCCACGAAGACTTTAGTCCATTTGTTCTTTGCTAGAACTTTGATGAGATTTCTTATGCTTTTTTTTTAAAGGTATAGGTTTACACAACAGTGTGAATGTGCCCAATGCCACATTATCACACAGCTAAAATTTGTTAAAATGATAAATTTTGTTTTATATATTGCCACAATATTCCTGGGGGAATAAATGGAATAATACAATTCCTAAACAGAATTTAAAGCATAAAAAAACTATGGCTTTACCTTTGCAACTGTAATATTAATTTTAGAAGCCAAAAAAACTTCTAAGCAGCCTCATCTGTACACAAAGCTACGCTCAAGTTAACTTTTAAAACCCCTGAAATTACCAACAATAATTCAAGGCAATTATTTTGTCAGTTGGATGAGCTGGACTCTATGGGGCTGTAGAGTGAACTCAACCTTATTTATCTTTACCAGTTCTTATTAAACTTGTCCTGGGGACAATTTTTTATTCTCTCTTGGCTGTCATCTCACATGAGTCCATAGCTTTTTCTGTGGCTCTGATAAAATGAAGAATCCAGATCCATCTAATAATTTTTAAAAGAACAATTCAATGTGTTCGTGTGTCTATACTCCATACCCGCATGGTGTGCTCCACATACCCCCGATTCACATCTCTCACTGCACTTGAAGGAGAGGAAATGTAGGACTCAGAGCCTGAAAATCTGGGTTCAAGTTCAGGCTTTGGCCGTGTCGCACAGCACGGAAGGGGGAAGAACACACGCAACCTCATTAGGCTTCCGTTTTTACACCCAAGAGATGCGGCTGCTGCTAACGTGCTTGGCAGGGTCAGGGTTGGAAAGGTAGGAGGTGACGGGTGTGATGGCACCTGGCTCCTGCCAAAAACGAGCCCTTGACTATCCACTCTCCCCATCTGACCTTGCACTTGTGAAGCGCTTGACACTCACGGTTCTCTACCTCCTCCCCCCTGCCTGCTCTGTGAAGAACACCTTTGGGATCCCCGACCTGCCTCTCTCTGGTTTTGAAATAAGCTCTCCGCAAGTTGATCTGTGCATGAATGTGTGATGTAACTTCGCACATTAAATGTGTAATACTTTTAGAAAAATGATTCCTTTCTCCCCCTGCTTATAACCGCCCCCTCCACACCACCACTGGGACCATGTAATTTGTGGGCACATCTGTTGCTGGTGGTGTGGAATACTCTCATAGATATTCTTAGATCCTGGCCTGGGGTCTAAAGGTTGAGACGCTGACCCCTGGGACACAGTGATGCCTGCACCACTGGTCTGGTGACAGGAGCAAGCCAGGAAGGCCTGTGAGCAGGGCTGGGGACAGGCAGGTGACCAAGATCAGCAAGGAGAGAAGCCAGAAAGACCAAGGACTGATGTCAAAGTCAAGGAAAGGAGACAGGCACTCCCAACCCAAACACACACCTATCCCTTATTTATCAGATACTACTTACCGGATATTACCTGGCCCGAGCAAGCAACTTAATCCCTCTGGGTCTCAGCAATCTCCTGGGTCAGGGAGGAGTACAGACCTGCTCAGCTCTGGGGCTGAGGGTGTTCTGGTTGGTGGCACTTTAATTTACAGAGTGCTCGCTGGGCACCCAGCATTGCTCCAGGTGCGGGAGGGAGCGGGATGGAGGATCAGAGAGAAGGAGAGGGAGTGAAATCATCACCCCTGCCGGAAGGAACCCATCACTCTTCTCAAAATCTTGCCACAGTGCCTCAGTTGTCTTAGCATAAGACCCCGACTTTGCATCAAAAGCCACACCTAACTGGGACCTGGGTGCTTCGATCAGACATTTGCTAAAGCTCCTTTGTCATCCTGAAACAAAATTCCAAGGTGATATAGTTTATCTACACACAAGATGTTGAAATCAATAGAATGTCTTCACTTTGATATAAAGGGGGAAAGAGAAGTAATTTGTAATAAACCCATTTGCATTTCCATTTGCAGATTCTCTGACATGACTTCACTGATCAGCATGAGGACTTGTGTTTGTGCCTAAAACCACAGTGAACGCCACAGGTACCCACACAGACCAGCCACAGACACTCACACAGACCGGCCACAGGTACTCACACAGACCAGCCACAGGTGCTAACACAGACCAGCCACAGATACTCACAGACCAACCACACCTACTCACACAGACCGGCCACAGGTACTCATAGACCGGCCACAGATACTCACACAGACTGGCCACACCTACTCACACAGATCGACCACACCTACTCACACAGACCAGCCACAGGCGTGTTGTTTGAANTAATTTGTAATAAACCCATTTGCATTTCCATTTGCAGATTCTCTGACATGACTTCACTGATCAGCATGAGGACTTGTGTTTGTGCCTAAAACCACAGTGAACGCCACAGGTACCCACACAGACCAGCCACAGACACTCACACAGACCGGCCACAGGTACTCACACAGACCGGCCACAGGTACTCATAGACCGGCCACAGATACTCACACAGACTGGCCACACCTACTCACACAGATCGGCCACACCTACTCACACAGACCAGCCACAGGCGTGTTGTTTGAAGGCTCGAATACCAAGGCTGATGTTGCCATGGCTGATGTGATTTTCCCAACGTGGTTAAACGCTGCTGGGTGATATTCCAAACGAAGCACAGTGCAACCTTCCCTCAGTCCATACATCAGTTCCCTTCCTAGACAATTCAATATAACACTGTGTTAAATTACCTCCTGTTTATGTGGCTGAGAGAGTTATTTCCCTCTTACTGCTCAGATGATTCAGCGTTGCCTTTCACACACGTGACTGTTCGTGAAGACACCCCGGAGTCACGTGGGACCCAGGGGTGTCCGTCCTGGCATAGGGCTGCTTCATACATGGCTCAAAGTTTCGGACCCTTGGCCCCTTCTCACTGAATTTATGGCCTCCCTCTCCCTCGCCCCCAGAACCCGCACATAAACATCCTAAATAAACGCCAGGGAGCGATATGGCCCGCCTTGGAAACCACCAATTCAGCCCTTGCCTACGTCTCCAACATGGGTCTTGTCTTCCTCTCCCCTGGTTCGCCACGTTCTTGGCCACACAGCCTTCTCCATTCTTCCAGCTCATCCAAGGGCCTTTGTACCTGCTCTTCCTCCCCACAGGACCGCGCTCCCCTGCTGCTCACACGGCACCTTCTCGGCCTTTGGGTCTCAGCTCACAGAACATTTCTGTGACAGCAGCTGTCCCTGAGTGCCCTCATCTCCACTAACACACACCCCCCCACCCCGCTCATCTCCACCATGTCACCCATTCTTGTCCCTCGGGGCACACAGTTGTAATGAGCCTTTTCCGGGCTCTCTTCCCCACCAGACCGTCATTGGCAAACTTTTCTGCAAAGGGCCGGAGAGCAAATATTTCCAGTTTTGCTAGCCATGTGGTCTCTGTCAAAACAACCCAACTTTGTCTTATAGCTCAAAAGCACCCAAAAGCAATATGTAAACAAATGGGTGTGCCTGTGTTCCAATAAAACTTTATTTGCAAAAACAGTAAATAAAATGCAGGGAGTTGGATTTGGCCCATGGGCAGTAGTTGGTCAATCCCTGCTGGACTTTACAGCTCCAGGTCTGTCTCTTTTACTCATGAATTCTTCGACTCTAGTATGGTGCCGGGCATATGGTGAGGGCTGAACAAGTGTATGTGGCAGATATGAATTTGTTCAGCTGGAATGAGGAACAACAAAAAACACAAGAGACACCTACCTATTCTTAGCACCTACAGAAGCATTTACGTGTTGGTTACACAACCAGCATTAACAGAATTCTGAGAAGGGGAGGCAGGGGACTTCAAGGAGGGCTTCCTGGAGGAAGGAGCCCTGAATAGCAGCTGAAGGAAAAATGGAATTTGGGTGTGGTAATTCTCGTATTCATTTGGTCAGTCATTAATTCATTCACTCATTTGGGGAATTCTGCTGAGTGTCTGGGGATTCCAAGGACTCTGCGACCCAGTCACACTTCTGCATGCCTGATGCTCAGGAGAGACCCGGGTTCCCGAGAGCCTGGCTCAGTAGTGCCATGGACAGACCTTCAGCCCACCATACCTCCAGAGCAGCCAACCCCACTGTTTCATGCTCGTGAAATGAGTGTGTACCTGTCCTCAGCATCCCCTTAGTCCTTGCCCTCCACCCCCCCAGTCACCCTGACCGAAGCTTGCCCCTGACCCCTCCGTCACCCACCCAGGGAGGGGTGCCATAATCGTGAGTCTGCAGACAGAGCCCTAGGGGAATGCTGAGCAGTGGTGCCCCTGAGCCGTCAGAGCATCAGGACACGCCACCAGTCATTTTTAAGTAAGGGACATCTCAGTGGCATGATGGGGACCTGGAGACCATGAGCGACAATTCTATAGTCTTTTAAGAAATTATTTTAAGTTTTTAAAAAGGGGTCAGGTTGTCTCTACTCTTCCCTCTTGGTTCTCTTCCCTCCAAACCTCCCCTTGCTGCTGTTGCAAAGTTTATGATTTTTTTCCTCTTTGCTTTGGTTTCTCTGAAACTCAGAGCCACATACGCAGCCCACAACCTGCAGGACCCTAATGGTGTTTCATGGTAAATCCTCACTTGTACCTTATTTCCTTTCCCTTGGATTTCTTGTCTATTTTGGAATCACAATGGCTGCATCTCTGTAGGCTGGCTCAGGCCCTTTCAGAGATGAGCCAGGTGCCCTCAGACCCCTCTGTCCCCACCTTTCCAACCTGAACCCATTTCATTAATATTGAACTTAATTGTTTTGAAGTTAACTTTAAACAAACCAATTTATTATTAGCATTTCACAAGTAATACATTTTCTATCTGCTAATGAGGGTTAAAAATAAACTAATTTCTCAACATAGCATTGATATTGTATCATAAAAATAAACAAGAAAGCATTCCAAACAGGAATTCTAGACCATGACCTTCTTCTTGCCTGAATCTCAGCTCTGTCCCCTGGGGTGACCCTGACTTAGGGTGCAATGTAGGGCAGCTGTGCCACCATTGCAGGGAACACCTGGAGAGAGGGGACCACAGCCCAGACACCACCAAAGGTCACAAATGGCAAAAACCCCCAAAGGTCTGCTCTGAGCAGAGTGACAAAGAGCCAGGCGCTGGGGTCAGAGAACTGCTCCTCACTCCTTAGTTGGCCCATGCAATCAATCAAGTACTTGTGGGCACTGCACTGCACGGAGCTCTGGGGAAACAGGTGAACGAGACAAAGTGTGTGCCCTCCTGGACCTCACCAGGTAAACCAGGTAGGTCATGCCAGACTGTGCTCGGAGGGATCCGAGGCGAAGGGGGGCAGTACACATGTGAAGAAAGGCCTCTCAGAGGAGGGGACATCTGAGCTGGCCACACGAGGGGCAGGGGAGGCACAAGTCAAGAGAGGCAACAGTCAATATCTAGAGCTGGAAAGAACATGGCCATGGAGGACGCAGAGGTATAGAGGCTGGCAAGGCTCCCTGCCTCCACCTGAGGTTTAAGGGAGGAGCCATAGCCCTGAGGATGCCCAGGAAATAAGGATAAGACAATGTCACATGCCTCCCGTGAGAAGGGGACGAGAAGACAAAACACTGACCCTAAAAGTGGGAGAACCAAACCAAAGAATAGAAAGTAAGGGTACAAAGTGAGTCCCATGACCCTCTTTTTTTTTTTTTCATAAAATAAACCTGTGGCTTTCATGCAAGAGGGCAATGCTGCTGAGCTGCAAAACCGAGGGAGCCGCCGGCCAGCAATTGCAGCTGCAAGGGTCTGGTCCCTTCCGAGCCTTCCCCAAGGGACCGTGCCTGGGGACTCCCCCTGCCCAGGTGCCATCTCGGGATCTTGGGGACCATGGTGCTGAGATGTTGAAAATCGCCAATGACCTTTCATTGGCTGACAAGCAAAAGCTCCTTCCTGTGTGCACCTGTCTCGAGATAAAGCGTTCGGGGCCGCTGCAGAAGAGAAACGAATCCACTCGACAGCCAGCAACGGCTTCCCGCTCTATCAATGAGTGGGCAATGCTTTCAACCCTTCAGAAAATAGTCAACCACGCCGGCAATCTCAGGACGCTCATTTGGGGCCTGCCGGGGACATGGGAACACCAGGATCACGCAGTGACAAGCGGAGAAGGCACAAAACTCTACCTCGCCACCTTTTTAATGAGTAAAACCCTCAAGCTGCTGCCGGGGCCCTCAGAGACCAGCTATTAATGAGCGCTCAGAATAGACCGTGCCTGTTTTATACATGTACGGTGGCCTGGGAGAGACACTTCAATTTCCATTTTACATCAACTGCCACGTTCAAGTGTCTCCTTAAGGGCAGGGATCCACTTGACCAATTTTGTCTTTAAAGAGACCTGTTCAAAGAGAGCACTCTCTCCTCGAAGCCACGTTCTATACGTGAGCACTTTTCAATTTTCAAAGTATATATTTAGACTACGTATACGAAACCCGGCAGATGTTGGTAGGCAGCGCGCACAGCTCTTTCTGCCCCTTGGGGCTGCGAGAGGAGGCCTTCGGGGTTTGTCCTCAGACACAATGGCTTCACGCATGGAGATGGGAATGGCGCAGGGAATGGAGACAGCCTATCTTTGGTCCTATTTGCAGACCTTGGGCCCAGCCAGCAGACCACAGGGGTCACAACTGGATGAGCAACGCCATTTCTGGGGCGACTCCACACGCAGCAGGTGAGTTGAGAGGTGAGAGGGGCAGGGGTGCACTGAGAGCCTGAGCCAGGCAGGACCCAGAGAGGAGGCGTGACCAGCTCAAGTCCACCTGGGGGACAGGTAACGGGGCTGGATTCGGGTGCAGCTTTGCAGGGGTCTAGCCCAGATTAGAGGAGGGTCTGGGGAGGAGCAGAAAGGAGGAGGAGCTAAGGAAGGGCTCTGGGAGACAGCCTGCATTTGGAGGTCTCGTTGGTGCCTGGTCGACACAAGGAGCTGCCGGCTGCAATTCGGAGTGGGGGTGAAGACGGGGAATGTGCCGAGTGGCCTCGTGGTCTGGTGGAGAGAACAACCTCCACCCAGACGTTGACCTGAACAAACTTACCAGCCATCCCAGCCAGGGATGCTATAGAAATACTGCACATGGTGGTGCTTAAACAACCAACATTTATTTCTCACAGCCTGGAGCCTGGAGGTCCAAGATCAAGGTGCCAGTAGGGTCAGCATCCAGTGAGAACTCTGCCGGGCTTGCAGAAGGCTGCCTCCTCACCGTGTCCTCACTGGGCAGAGAGAGAGCTCTGCAATTTTCATCCCCTTGTGAGGGCACCCATCCCATCATGGGGGCTCCACTCTCATGACCTCATCTGAACCTAATTACCCCCCAAAGGCCGCACCTCCAAATACCAGTGGGTTGGGGGTGAGGGCTGTGATGATGTCTGAATTGAGGGGGAACACAAACATTTGGTCTAAAGCACCAGCTCTGTGGACTCGGGCCTAGCCTCTCTGAGCCTCCACTTTTCATCTGTAAAATGGATCACATCCTTCTGCCTGCAGGCCTAGGTGAGGGGGATGTGACCTATCACAAGTCCAGTGCCTGGCACACGGGCGGTCCTGGCTCAGTGGCGTCTGTGTTTGTTTCTGGAGCCCAGTGATCATCCGAACCCCCCAGAACAGGAAAACCAATCCTCCGGTCAACTCCAGAAGACCCACAGGAAAATTTTTCAGCAGCAGAAGAAATCCGGAGAAATAGAACTTCTTTTCCGAGGGAACAACACGGGATGGAAGCCGTTGACAGTGTGATTTACTGTTTGTTTCGTCCTTGTTGCCGTCCTCAGAACACACAGCCCCAGAAGGCGCCATGGGTCCAAGTGGCAGTGGCCTCCCAGGGTGTGGCCAATGACTTCAAAGTGTGTTACAAAACTCTGACTAGAGCTCACATGAATTTTTCCTAATCCAAACAACATTCTCAGTCACTTTGGCGAGTGCAAAAGGGGCCACAGAATTGAGCTGCGGCAGAGTCTCCCTGCCGCTCCCCAGTACCCATTCTCCCATTATTCCCCGCTCATGAGCCTCTGTATTCTTCAAGTAGCAATGTGCTAGTTAGAGCCTCCGATTCCCAGGCTCTCTTACAGCCAGCTGTGGCCACACGACTAAGTTTTGGCCACTGGAATAAGAGTAACACAGGGAAGGACTTCTGGGAAGGTTTTTTGAAAGGGAGAAAAGATGACTAGAGAGAGATTCTTTTGCTTTACCTCATTCCTCATTCCTACTTCCTGGAATGTGGACATGATGGCTGGAGCTGCAGCAGTCATCTTGAAACACTGAGGATGGAAGCCAAATGTTGGGAAGGTCAGAGCAGGAGGAGAGATACGACTTGGCCCCAGGTGAGCATGAAGCTACCGCACCAGCCTACCCAGGACTTCTTGTACATCAGGAGGGAAACCTTTGTGCATCCAAGTCACTGTTATTTGAGTTTTTCGTTAGGTGCGGCTAAGCCTGCCTACTTCAGTATATTAAGTATAATAACTCTGGGTCTCTGCCTACCGACCCATTCTTGGCAAGAGACACAGGTGGGAGGTGGGAGGAAAGGGCAGAGGGTCATGATGCAGGACACGGTCCAACAGCGCCTTCTCGCTAGTGCCCACCCTTGGTGAATGATCGATCTCTTCTTGTTTCACTTTCTAGAGTTCTCCAGCCTAGGCCAAAGTCCGATGTGGGATGTGAAGGTGCTGCTGCAGAAAAGGGCAAACGTCAAGATGAACCCTGGTTCCAGTCCTCCCTCCGTCTCTTACCAGCCGTGTCACTTTGGGCAAGCTACTCAACTTTGGGGCCTCAGTTTCCTCCTCTGTGAAATGGGGCTCATAGTAACACCCAGCTCCGAGGAGGGCTGCGTGGATAACATGAATAAAGTGCCTGGAATTCAGCCCTCAGAAATGAGAGCTGTTATAATAGCAGACCGTGGTGAACTGATATCGTTGTTTTCAGAGAGTGGCCTCGGGCAATGGCACATCCTCCCTGTGTAAGTGCCGGGGGGCCAGGCTTCAGCCCATGGCAGTGCTCTGTCTCTCCCCCGGGCAGGGGCCACAGAGGCCACTGCCAGCTGCCTGAGAACAGGAAAGAGGACAGGACCGGAGGGAGGCGACACAGCTCTCGTCACTGGCTTCATCACTAACTAGCTGTGTGGCTTCAGGCAAGTTTCTTTTTGAGCCTCAGTTTCCCCACTCATCATGAAATGAGGCTGCCTGACTCCACCTCTGAGACCCCTTCCAATACCAAAGTGCAGCCATCCCACGACTACAGGGAGCCCAGAGAGCCAGGATCGAAATGGCCAATCCACCTGCTCTACCTGTACATGCTGTCGATTGTGCCCACACCCCCTCACCAGCCAGTTGTCCTTTACTGTTGCATTCCTGTCGTATCAAGGGCCTGATGCAGACAGAGGCATCATTTCTGCAGACAGTGAGGCTAATTCTGAGGATGGGAGCAAGGAGAGATTTCAGAGAGCAGTTTGTCTCACTTTAGATAAACTTGATGCAAACATTCAGGTGTGCCAAAAAACTTCCAAATTATGGAAGAGCCCTGACCAGTGTGGCTCAGTGGGTTGGGCATCATCCTGCAAACCAAAAAGCTGCTAGTTCGATTCCCAGTCAAGGCAGCACAGGCCAGGGTTTCGGGCCAGGTCCCCTTTTGGGGATGTGCGAGAGGCAGCCAATCAATGTTTCTCTCTCACATTGAAGTTTCTCCTCCTCTCTCTCCCCCCTTCCCCTCTCAAAATAAATGAATAAAATCTTTTAAAAAAAAGAATCATCTAGAAACACAATCTTGCTTATCTGAGTTCCCTATGTAGGTGATGGTAAAGAAATTATGCTGAGTGTTAGTCCACGGAGCCGGAGGCCCTAAGTGCGTGTTTAATGTGCGTCATCAAGCTAATCCTCCCCATGAGAATCCCATCAGGTAAACCTCCCACCCTTACTTTGCCAACAGAGCAGAGGGATGGTAAGGTTGTGTATTTTTGTTTAAATTAAAGTCACACAAACAGTAACAGTTGAGCCAGGATTATAACTTGGACCTAATCTAGGTTGTCCCCACCGCGCCATAATTTTGAGGCCTGAAATAGAAATGCTACAAGATGACACGGTGTCAGAATTTTGTCCTCAAACCCCCTGCCACTGGCGGGCTGTGTGACCTTGGGGTGCTCACAGAATCCCTCTCTTCTTGGCTTTTCCCATGTGTGGAAGGTGGGCATTGGCTAGATCAGAGCCCCAGTCTGCAGAGGGATGCCTGTTGCTGGATCTCCAAGATGCCAAGATGCCCCCACCTGGCTCCATACTTAATATATACCAGGGGGGCCGAAGGGACAGCAGATCGTCCTGGAAGCGACGTCCTGGATGGACAAAAGCCTGGGGACCCGGACTTCACACGTCTTCTCACCCGTGCCCATCTCCAGAACCTGTGGGACGTCTCCGTTAGGTTTTCAAATCCAGAGAGATCTACTTACAAACCAGAATGTGTGACATTCGGGGCATTTGAAACACCTAGACTATCGGGGGTCATCCCCTCTCTAAACACTCACCCCAACTCCCATTCTATTTAGCGACTCTCTCCACCCAATAGCTTCTTTAGGGGATGGAGGTGCCCTCACTTGCACTAACACTTGCCCGCGTCAGCCGCGTGGTGCCAAATGATGTAACCACTCTGTGACAACTTATAAGACTTCTGCAACATAGAGACAGCGCTGCTATAAAAAAATTCAACGGGCCCACAACTGACACCCAACCTTCTGGATTTGCTGATGACTGTGATGCCCACGTGTTGCCCAAAGCATTTATTGTCTCATAATTTGATTTACTTTTTTCCAGGCTGCTCCAGTGCCTGCAAGTAGGGGCAAAATGGCTGATGTCTGCAGAAGCCATGGAGGCTAATAAAGCTCACTGTGCTCCCAGCATGCTCTCTGCTGTCAGAAACTGGCAATTAACTTAATAGGGTTCTTGAAATGGAGTCGATCCGGGAAATGCGGCCTGTGTTGACACTCTCCCGCTGATCTAGGCAGCCTCCCACCATTGACTTGCAGGGTCTGTTTGCTATTTGAATTATTTAGGAGCTTGTTATGTGAATTAAAAAGCAGCACTTTGCAGCATTAAGTCTAATATTTTATGATCTTCAATTGATTAGGTGGGCTTTCAGGATTACACGGAAAGGTTAAGATAAAACAAGCCTCAGACAGGCAGCTCTCACCAGTCAGCTTTGCTTTTCAAAAACTGAGATGAAATCCCCCCCCGCCCCCAAAGGCAGCCTTCCATCTCCCTTCCAAGGGAACCTGTTTCTGGATCTTCAAAGAGCTTTTCCACCCTGAGGACACCCGGTGCCCTGAGTTCACAGGGCCAGGAGGAGGCTGGTCCCCCATTTCTCTACCTTGCTTTGTCTCTTGCTTGGCACAAATATGCCACTGATGACATGATGCCCAGAGGGACCAGGTCCCAAGCCTGGTCCTGCAGAGGGAAAGGCCTGCTCTGGGTTCCCAGCCACTCACTTGGACCTGAGTGGGCAGCACTGCCACGCATGCCCTTGGCCAAGGGTGCATGTAGCACACGCCCTATGTAGCGCCAAGTTCACAGATCGCCAAGCTCCAGAGGACCTCCCCTGCTGTAGGTGCCAATGGCAGCCCACGCTGCCAGCTGCCGCCACCCTCTCCCCTGGCGGATGACCAAAGCTTTTTACTAGGCATTGCCCATAACTCCCATTCCTGTCCACCCTACCCTGTGGCCAGAGGGATCTTCCTAAAACCCGACTCTCACTATGACACTGTCCTGCTCAAAAACACTCCATGGCTCCCCATTGCCTGTTGAGTCAAGTACATACTCATCCACCTGGCCCCCGCCTCTCTTTCTAGCCTCATCTGCTAGTGCTCCCATCTGAGCAAGCCAAACTGACCTACTTACTATCTTTAAAAAAAAACCCTCTGTTTTCTCAACTCTCAAGTTTTACTCGTGACATTCTCGCAATGCATTATGTCTCCCTTCTCATGTATTGAACATCTGCCAACCCTTGCTTATGAAAAAAAGTAAATAAGTATAGAATATAGAGCTTCTGATGTCCCGAGTACTTTGCATATTATTGTTTAATCCTCCTAATAATCTTATGAGCTAGGTGCCTTTATTATCTCCATTTTATACATGGTGAAAGTGAGGTTCAGAGAAGTTAGGTAACTTCTCCAAGGTCACCCAGCTAGCTGGGATTCAAACCTCGGTAGACAAGGCTCATCTCCCATTCCCATCCTCGGTAAAGCTAGCCCTGCCCCAACCTGGGTGCCCTCTCTCTCCTCTGAGGTTCGCAGCATCCGCTGGTACCACAGCACTGACTCATGCAGGTGGCAGGCACAGGTGCACGGCTCTCTTCTCTGCCAGGATGCCAATACCTTGGGATAGTCTGGGCTTCCTTTCTGTCATCGTAGGGTGTAGGGCCAGATTTTGCACGCATGTAGTAGGTGCTGACTCAAGCAAGCCGTCAACCTGACCACAGCTCCCCACCAAAAGTGATGCCCTGGGTGGGGAACTGGCTGGTCCCTATTGCGCTTTCCGAGGGGCAGGAGGAGGCGCAGTGAGTGAAAACACAAGCTCCAAAGAAAAAGAGACTTCAGTATGGATGTGGCTTCAATACAAATGCAGGCACCATTTGTTCTAACCATGAAACCTTGGGGGGAGGAGCTAGTTCACCTCACTGCCCTTTAGTTTTCTCACCTGTAGAGTGGAAATAGTGGTGATCCCCACTCCAGAAGGAAATTTATCCAAATTAAATGAAGTAATGAATCAAAAACACTTAGGATACATAGTCCCTGGCACACATGGAGGGGTCAGGAAGAGTTAGCCATTATTACCATTGAATCGACCCCCAGTTGGTATCTCCAATTCACCCCATGTGGCTCGAGCCCCCTGGGCCGGGCATCTCTGCACCTGGAACACGAGCTACTTAAAACCCACCTCACAGGATCATGGAGAAGAATTTGATAAAATAACAGAAAGTTCTGAACAGAACAGACATTCAATATAGTAAGGTCATTATTGTTTTTAATTAATATAAAACTCACCCAAATGAGGATTTTATGTTTATTTTTCAAGGACACCCTGACCCGTGAACTCCACAGCCCGTAGCAAACCAAACGGTATCTGCACATCAACCCCGCAGCAGGCTCTGAGAAAAAAGGGGATGGGGGCAGCACAGCTCCGAACTCTAGGGGGCGCTCGCTTTAATGGGGGAGGCAGCACCCAGAGAGCCCATGTCACTGCAGGAAGGAGGGCTGGGCTGCATCAGGGCCTGAGCAAAGTCTCTGGGCTGCAGCTGAGAAGAGCAGCGGCCTGATCCTGTGACCTGCCGTCCATCACACCTGCAGGCCGCACTGTGCGGATGAGAGCAGGCATTTGGCAATGCCAGCCTGGAGGAGGGTGTCTGCATGATTAGTGACGCCTTCTTTGGAGACCTCGAAGCTCTGAGAGGAGAGGCTGTCAGTAAAATTCCCTAAGTTAGAAGTTGTCTTCATAACCTCCCTGCTCCAGGGAAGCCGGGAAGTTGCTTTCAGAAACTATCTCACCACCACCAATAATAACTGATGGGTCAGGTTCTTTAAGGCAGCAAGAGCCACCCTGGAGCCACACAGATGGGCTTAAGGGGCCTGGGGTGCGTGGAGCAGAAAGACTCTGAAATATGCGCAAAATCCTGTATGAATATATGCAGGTGCATACACTGGGTAGATAGAGGTTGTATAAAATTCTGTATGTGTCCAGATAGGCTGACTGATAGCTGCAGTAACAAATAAGCCCTAATATACTGTGTCCCAGCCCAAGCAGGCCAATAGGAAATTGGGAATGAAGAGAAGGGTTCTACTGGCCAGGGCTGCACATCTTCAACACATGGAGTCCAGGTCACCCTGAGTGTTGACATTCAGTTGGCGGGTGGAAGAGAAAATGAGTGTAAAAGATCTGACAAGAAATTTTAGAGGCCTGGCATTCATTACTCCTGCCCACACTCCACTGGTCACAACTCAGTCACATGGGTACCATGACCACAAAGAACGTTGGGAAATGTAGTCTCTTCTGTTTACCCAGGAGGAAAAGAAAACTGATTTGGAGAACACGTCTCAGAGCCTTTCAAAAGGACTTTTACAGAAGGGAAAAAAGGGCAGGGGACAAAGAAGAATGCTAAATATTATTTGCTTTATGTACATTATTCACTTAACCCTCACTATTCAATTTTTTTAGAGATTTTATTTATTTATTTTTAGAGAGAGGGGAAGGAAGGGGGAAAGAGAGGGAGAGAAACATCAATGTGTGGTTGCCTCTTGCGCACCCCCTACTGGGGACCTGGCCTGCAACTCAGGCATGTGCCCTGACTGGGAATCGAACTGGCAACCTTTTGGTTTGCAGGCCTGCACTCAATCCACTGAGCCACACCAGCCAGGGCTCAATTTTTCATTTTATATCTATTATATAAAGAAGGACTCTGAAGCTCCCAAGACTGAGACACTTACAAAGGATTACATTGTGGTGGGTGGAGAAGCCCAGAATACACATCAGGATTGTCTCTTGTCCATGTGCGATTTTAAAGGCACGCCACAGCACAACTTTTGCATGTTACACATTTTGATTGGGAAGGCAAATGTGAATGGAGGAGATCATTTTGAGCTCGTATTTTAGGGTCAGCTAATACTAATTGAATGCTTACTCTGTGCTAGATACCATTCAAAATGCTTTTCCACACATTGAAGAATTAACTCCTCTTGATAATCTTATGAGCTACAACCAGCTATTACCTCCATGTTATGGATGAAGAAATGGAAGCACAGAGAAGGTACGTAATCTGGCCAAGGCCCCCTAACCAGTAAGCGGGAGATCAGGGACTCCACCCTTCATGGCTCTGCCTTTGCTCCCATGCATGCACTCATTCAGCACCCAGTTGCCCTTAGCTCCCCGCTGAGATCAAGGCAAAGAGGGAAGTGTGCCTCCCTCATCCTCATGCTCCCACTACACAGCCTAGGTTGCCCCTCCTGCTCAGGAGTCGTGGTCTGATGGCAGGACTCCTCCCAAAGGCATGCTGACCCATCACTAGAGTCACCAGCCACTTAGGACCTGGGCGCAGAGCCCACCAGCCCAGGCAGGGTGGGCACTACAAGCCCACGGGCAGCTGACATTCTCTTCACATCCCCATTCAATCGACTTGATGGCTTCATGAGGGAAAATGTTTACTATCTCTGGCCACTCTGTCGTTTTAGCCAGAAGAAATGCAGCTACTGGGGCCAGAAGCAGGTCTGGAGTGAATGTGAAGGGGAACCAAGACAACATTGCCCGTGCTCATGCCACCTGGCTTGTGAAAGCCTTGCTACCCTGGGGTGAGGTGCTGGGGATGGGGGAGGAAGTCTCCGCACCTTGCGCCTGGCACAAAGCCAAGATGTTGACCTCAGGTTCTTAAAAGCAGCAAGTTGGTGGGCCGGTGGGGTGGATCGGGTATGGAATAGCCCTCCAGCACTCAGCAGAGAGGTATTCTGTGGGTAGTGGACCCCCAAGACTGAGGAGGGGTTGGAGGATGTGCCTCCACCAAGGTTGAAGGAGAGGGACACTCAGACAAAGAAGAGACACAAGGTCAGAAACAGAAGAGAAGAGGCACAGCCCCATGTGCCAGGTCTGTGTCAGGACCGTACAGAGAGACACGTGGCACAGATGCCAGGACTAGATCCAGCTGGACTAGCTTCAGAGCCCAGCTCCTCCATTTATTAGCCTCTCCGTTTCTCGGCCTGTAAAATGGGTGCAATGTCAGTCTCACCTCCCAGGGCTGCCCAGTGGGCTTGAGCACACAAAGCACCCAGCACCAGGCCTTGGCATGAGGCCATCGGAGTGTTGGCCCAGGGGGGCTCTGAATACAATCCTCTTAGAAAGAGCACCCCCATCCGCCACAAAAGTAACAGACTTAATTCTCTCATCTTCTGCATCACCAAATGAGACACTTCATCCGTAGCTGTTCGATTTGCAATTAAAATAATCTTCCTTTTATTAAAATAATCTTCCTCTTCCTTTTTCATGAGCTGTGTACCTTGATCTTTAAGGTGAGTCAGTCACCTGTCCTCCTCCCATGGTGTCCAGCACAGACCAGCACTCATGAAAGTGAGTGCCTCTGAGGTTGGAGGTTCGCCCAGTCCTCCTGGAAGGCAGGCAGAGCTGACCTCATTTTGCCCACTTTACAGACAAGGAAATAGAGACTCCCCATGGGTTTCAGCGCATGAGCAGCGGCTCTGGGGCTCTAGTTGCAGCATGCTTTGGGTTACACCGAAGGGACTCAGCACCCTTGGGCGCCGGAACTATCAGGCAGAGGCCTTACACAGGGTTGGGGTAAGAGCTTGGGCCCTGGAGTGAGGCTCTGTGGGTTCCGATCCCAGCTCTGCCATTTACCAGCCCTGGCCCCTTGGACAAGCTGCTGGACCTCTCGGTGTCCTATCTATAAGATGGGAGTGACAAGCCTTCCCGAGGGTGCTGTGAGGATTGAAAGAGCTAATGGTACGTAGGAAGCAATTAGAATGAGGCCCAACATACACTAAGAGCTCCTACGTGTCACCACTGCACAGGGAGCCACCCCCACCCACCCACCTTCTGTTGCTTCTGATGCTGTGGCTGCCAGGGAGCTGCGCCTGCATCTTTTCCACCTGGGAGATGAAGAGGGAGGGATAGCATGGTCTGGCGGTTGGAGTGGGCAGGTGCTATTTCCAAGTTCAGACCTCGCCCCTTCCGGGCTGTGGAACGGTGGTAAGCTCCGTGTCTTCTCTGAGCCCGTTTGCTCCCGCATAAGTGGAGATAAAAATAGCACCTCTGTCATAGAGACAGGAGTATTTCCTTAAGTGACGTAACACAGGCGAGACCCCCAGAACAGTTGCTAGCGCGCGGGAAGTACCCAACAATGCAGGCTGCTGTGCGTCTGTGTCCTTGGCACCCGTCACTGCGCCTGGTTCAGGAGTGCTGAGCAACGAGTGTGGGAGACACGAACGACTTGAGTACTTTTTATTTCTTATTCTCTTGATAGCCAGAGGTCTTCACATGTTCTCCTAAAGATAGGACCCCAGGACAGGAGTTGGCCACCAAGGATTGTCATGGTGTCCGAGATACTCACTGTTTATAATGATCTCACTGAGTAAATAAAGCGTGTCAGATGGGGACCCAGGCCAGCCCTTCCAAAAATACTCTGTCCCTGGCTCCACCAGGGCATGGAGACACAGTGACCCTGGCCAATCGACTCCCCTCCCCAACGTGAGTTGAGCCGCTGAGGCAGCCCCACCCAGCCTCTCTGGCTCCTTCTGATGGTCTGGCTAGCCCAGCAGGGGCCAGTCTGAAGCAGCTGGCTCTGGGGAGGAGGAAGAGCAGGTGTGAACCTCTGATTAATGCCAAAGAGAGGAAATCAAAGGAGCAGGAAAGCTCTGGTCAGGGAAGTTGAGGACAAAAGGGCCACTGTCACAGGATGTAGACACCGGAGGAGAGTGGGGGACATCGAAGGGCAGGTAGCATCGAGGTGGCCATTGTCGTGCTGTGGGGGAGGGACGTCTGCAGGCTTCCTGGGCCCCAGCCTGCCCAGAGCCAGCACAGCCCTCGATGAGGGAGGAAATACAGAGGGTCCTCCATCAGCTCCCAGGGAGCCATGGGGGGCTCAAAGAGATGGACGCCTGCTTCATGGTCAAAACTGGTCAGGAGGGAAAGTCTGTCTGCACCCTTCTTGAGAACCTAGATCTCCTTAGAAAACTGTTTTTTAAGAAATTTTTGAAAGTATTATTTCTATGGTGAAAATTTTGCTTATTACCTTGAACAACAGGACCAGCCACTCAGAGATCACGCAGTCCAACAGCCCCGCCGTGTTACTCGGAGGAAGTGACTCCACCCGGCCTTTCTACTGTTCTGTTCTCACTGAGCTCCCTCAGCAGAGGGGCCCACAGAGGACAAAACAAATGAGGCCCCCCTCCCATGTGACTTACATTCTGGGGAGGGGACGGACAATAAATGCTAAACAAATAAGGAAAAGCATTCAGATCAGGACAAATATCAGGAAGAAAACAAAGAGCTTTGTGACAGTGGTGGGTGGCATGGTGGGGTGTCGTGAACCCCTCTCTTGAGGGCAGAGCTGAGGCCCAAAGGGGAAAGTTCTGGCTGCAAGAGCAAAATTCTGGCTGCAAGTGCAAAGGCCCTGAGGCCAGGACTCAGTCAGGAAGATCCAGGGAAGGGGAAAGTGAGCCATGCTAACATTTACTGGGCACTTGTGACAGGCTCCATTCTAAACTTTTTTTTATTTGATTTTTTAAAAGTTTACAAATAGCTTATTATGCACACTTTTTGGCCCAAATTTTTTAGGGAAAAATAAGGCTGAGCATTATACATGGGTATAATAATCTGTGTATAATGAGCACAAAACCGTGGGTGCACCTTATACACAGCAAAATATGGTAAATACCCATAAGGACCCTTGAAGGGAGGGTTCCATTATTAACTCCATTTCTAGTTGTGGAAACTGAGGCTTCACAAATTAAGTAACCCAACCACAACCCCTGCCGAAGTTACCCAGTGAGGACAGAGCAGGCAGGTGCCCATCTCTGGCATTCCAGATTCAGACCCCCTCACCCAAGCAGATTCCAGGCAAAAGCTAGAGGACACAGCTCCTGTGGAAGGAGTTAGGGCTTTGTTATAATACAATGGGAAGTGTTCTGGCAAGACCTGAGACACACGCCCCTCTCAGGCGACCTCTGCCTTCCCCACTCGCCCCTCAGGGCCTCCCCCAGCGTCTCCCATTCCGCCCAGGCTTCCTGGGTTTGGGAATGAGAGCTGGCTCTCTGGGCACCGAGAGGCTCTGGTCTCAGGTTCCTGGGACTGCAGGCGCACTGCTGGACCACCAGCCTGTAGCTGCAGTCAACCCGGCTTCCTAAGCCTCCAGTGCCCATCGTGCCCACGGTGACCACGCGGGAGCTTCCCCAGGCGGTAGAGCGCAGGCTCTGACCCCTGAGGGCACCTCGGCTCTAGACAGCAGGCAGGCAGGCTCCGTGACCGACCCCGGAGCGGCGAACCTCCGAACGTCCGTCCCAAACGTGGGTGACCAGAGAGAGGATCCCAGCCTCCTGGAGGCGCGGCCTGATTGGCAGGTCCCCCCTTGGCCCAGGAGGGGGCCCAGGGGAGGCCGTTGTGCACAATTGCTGTTTTTACTCCTGCCATCATTAATTCAACTATTGACAGAGAAAGGAGGGTCCGCAGCGGCGGCTTTGTGTCACGCACTCACTGTAATTTACTTGAAAAGAATTAAATCACAATTACCTGCCATTCGTTTTGCATAAAAGGAGCGCAAGGAGTCGGGGGCGATGGCGCAGTGCTTGGAAGGACAACAGCCCCATTGTTGCCGCGTTAGAACAATATTTCTCCATTTGAAACTTAAAACATGCGAATTAGCAGCTTTGTTTGGCTGCGGTGGCCCACAGATAGACGGGCACCCCACCTCGGACGCAGACATTGCAGTTAACAAGCCTAATTTTCACTCATTTAAGTCTAGACCGATCTTGTAAAATCATTGCACTTATCATAGAAATATACCTCCCCAAAGTTGGAAAGGAAAACAATCTTTTATCTGTTACCCAGCCCACTTGATAAATTATCTGAACGCCACGAAAATTCCTCTTGCTGGATCTGAAAGCAGAGCAAACTCTAATCACCTCACTTGAGATTTGTTTAAATGACCAGAGTAATCACACTGTTCCTCAAATAAAGTTACTTCTGTTCTCATTTTCTCCCCTTTTGGATACAGTCGTCAGGTAAATATGACTGATTAGCTTTTAAACCAAGGTTTTTAAAGCGTATTTAAAATTTCTGTTCTGCAAAATCACATCGCCATTCACTGATGTGTTCAGCAAATTTGAAGCCAGGCTGGTTGTTTTTTTTTTTAAACAACTTCTGTGAAAGTAAACGGCTGCTTTGAGCGAGCTGTAGTTTCCATGAAAATGAATGGTTTTTCAAGATGTAACTGCGCGATCAAGCTGGAATATTTCTAAAAAGTTACTAATTGTGAGAACTTGAACAACAAGGAAAAACAGCAAATGAAAAAGCACAATCCGTAACCTTGGGAGAAGCGTGCAGGGGCCGGAGCATGTCAGAGCAACTTCGTGCCTGTCACGATAAAGACAAGTGCCCGAAAGAAGGCTGCAAGTAGGAAAGATGAGAAATAGAGTAGAATTTTACAAACCTGAGTGGTAAACAGCAAGCTCAAATGCAGATTTTAATGTAGAGAATGATTCAGATGTGGCATAGAAAAACCCTGTGACCTAGGAGAGCAAGTCAGAGAAGAAGTAAAAATGCATTTGCTATTTTCAAAAGTGCAGTCTTCTGACCAAAATGTTATTAGTATTTTAAGATGTTCATTGAAAAAAAAAGTACAGGAGTATAGGCTGCCAGCTGATTAAAGAAAAAAATAAACGGCCTTGTCCTTTAAAATTGTTTTGTCTGCTCCCTTTTATTTTTTGGAATGGGCGTTTAGTGACTTAAAATTTTTTAAGTACTTTTTTCTTTTTTTTCTTTTAGGAGAAAATAAACATTTCACTTTAGCAAGAGACAGATTACATCGGGCACAAACTGAAGACTCAACTCTATTTTCATGACTGTGATTTTGAACAATAACCCAGAGAGAAAGGGATTCATCGAGCAAGGGGAACAATGTCCTGGATGTAAATTCCTGTTCTGATGCGACTCCCTGTGATATTGGCAACATTTTAAGTTCCAGCCCGAGTCATGAATTCCTTCAGAACAAATCAAATGTCTTTAAAGAATATTTCTGTTTGAAAAGGAATTAAGCTCTCCTGAAAGAATTTTAAAGGTTGTGATATTCACAGTCTGATAAAGCAGCACCTTTAATGAAATTCTAATTAGCAATTTCATGCACTTTGCTATTAGTCATATCAGATTAGTGCACATTTTCACAGCCTTCCTTTAATTAAGTGCACTTATTCCAAGTTTCAAACACTTTCCTTATAAGATGAAAACTGTGCTGAAATGTTATTTAGTAAACAGAGGAAGTGTGAAAGTGTAGGTGTGCGTGTGTACCGGGGCGGACATCTTTGACTGTCTACAAAATTGTTTTTACATTTGGAGTTGGGAACTCAGGCTTTCTTTCCTTCTTTTGGGTATTCTCAGTGTTTCTTCGCTACTTCCAAGGGACCGATTCAAACCCTCAGCCTAAGTGCGCATCATGCGTATTTTTGCTTGAAATATATTCTTTATTTATATGGAAGGATTTTTTGCTTAAAACATCTTTTCTGTGTACGTGTATGAAGAGAGAGAATTATACAAAACACAATATTTAGTTATAAAAATCTCCTCTGAAAAGCAATGAACAAGCATTCATCCACACAGTAGCCCCACCCTTGTCACCCTTTGCCAGCACCTTCTTCCCTTTGAAATCAGCAATGAAATTTCATGGTACCTTCTAAATTTCATTTGAAAGCTCCAGCAAGTAACAGGCAGCCAGCTTTGTGACCAGGATCCAGCGGGGACCAGACTTCTCCACTTCCAGAGCCCAGCAGACAAGCCCGCCGTCTCCAAGCAAGGCAGGACCTACACCCCTTGGGGCGCACACGCAGACCCCAGAATCCCTGGCCCTCCCTGCCTCCCAGGCTCCCAGAGGGTCGCTCTAGTTCAGGACTATTGATTGCATTGTGTGGGAATCAAGCTGATCGCTTGATCTTATCTGTAGCTTTTTGTCAAGAGGAAATGTTGCTTGCCTGCTTTGCTCAGAGGTTGAAAGTTGTAATATATTAACTAATTGCTTGCATCTCCAACACGTGTTCTCTTGTTGGTGTCATTCATTTATACTGTAACATTTCTGACATTTTTAGATCCTCTCCTGGGACTCCTGGGCCTCTTAGCAGTTCCCTGCATGAAGAGTGTTTGCCTAATGATTACTGACTGACAGCTCAATGACCAGGAGTTGGGTGCATCTATTGAAGAGTTCTGTGTGTGTGTGTGTGTGTGTGTGTGTGTGTGCGCGCGCACGTTTTAATTCATGGTCCACTTTGTCAAGTCATGTGTGAGCCATAATTTAAGCTAATAATTACCAGACATGAATTCAATGAAACATTGGTGTCTACACTTAAAACAAAATAGTCCTGAATTTTAATGCATTCAGAAAACGTTTGCCTAGGGCCAGGCTGGGTCCAACACGCATATGGAAGCACTTTAAAAGTGATAAATGATTTGGAATCTGCCCTGTCTACTGGTGTGCTTCTCAGGAAAGAGAATTAGAGCTAACAGGTGTTAGATAGAGAATGCTGGGGCATTTTAATAGAATTGTCAAAATGTTGGTACCAGATGTTGACATTAATGCACAGAACTCGGAACGTAATGCCGGGCCGCCATTTAAATGATTATTTGTTTAAATTTCAAGTCGCCAGCAGGAAATCCTTACTTTGTTCAGCACCTTTCTCTACACACCATCCCCCGGCTCTTTCCCCTACGATTTGCATCAAAGCGGAGCGGCTGCTGGGCTCACACATGCATGCCTTAAATAATCCATGCCTGTCAAATTTCATTTTTTCTTTTCAGATCATACTCATCACATCCCCATCGTCCCCAGCCTTGAAGTCGGCCTCAACGTATCCGTGCGCGAGGGAAAAAAATGATTTAAATACTGCCAGTTACAGGATAATTAATCTTTGAACTACTCGGTAACTTCAAATGTATATGGCGAGTAATCTGCATGAACTTGTAATTACTATGTATTTATACGATATTTGCCATGTAATCACCAAGTCGTTACATGGTTATGTGAGCCTTGTAAATTACGGCAAAAGCAGAAAACTAATCTCGTTCAGGCCACTGCCAAGAGACTGTGTGGGGGCCGCTGGTATCCACCGCGGTCAGTTAATCGAAGGATCCAGAAAGCGTTTATCCTTTAAAGGACAGTAGAACGTTTGCCTGTGATGGAGTCCTGACTTTCAGAAATACCAGGGCATTGAGAGACTGGCGAGGTGGGCAGAGAGCAGCCTTTCTCATCCGCTTTCCTGCAAAGACTGTGATGGGTTGGGGCCATATATTGCTGCTGGAGAGAAAAGGCAATTGGGGAAAAAATCCGCTGTCAGTTCCGGAAGCAGCATTCTGCTGTGGCTTGAGGGAGGTCCTGAAATAAATTCTAGGGCGAGCTTCAAGAGCAAACTGGGAGACAGATTTGGTTTGTCATCTTTTTGAACCCAATTAAAGCAGAAGCAACACCTCCAGTTTTTCCAGACCAGATAGAGCATCTTGTCCCAAGTCTCCAAAAGTAACCTTCATAAGCAGACTATGCATGTATATATGTGTGTGTGTGCATATATGTTTGTGTGTGTGTCCTCAAAAGTCACATGGAACTACATGGTCCCTTGGGTGCAAAAGCAACTACCCGAATGGGAAGTAGCCCTCTCTCCTCCTTGTGAGGACCCCTCCTTTCCTCTTAACTGGACGGCTGAGCTCTGGTTTTCGTTGGTGCAAGAAAGAATGATGGCATATACAGAGCCCTTCTGGAAGCAACAAGTGGCTGCTTAGGACAGAGCAAGGGGTACAGGGGCTAAATCTAGACTAGATTTAGGATTTTCTCAGAGTCACAGGCTTTTCTCAGCCCCACTTAGAAATAGGAAAAAACCAGGCAACAGCCTCAGAAGCTCTACCAAGTCCTGGCTACTCAGTGGGCCACCCCTACCTGGCCCCCAAACAATACCAAGACAATGTTCCCAAGCCACTCAGGCTGACGGTCATGTGGCTCAGCATCTTCAGAGGCTCACCCATCAACTGAAGAACGGCACTGTCCAATGTGATAACCTCTAGCCACAAGCAGTTCTATAAATAACTACCTATAATAAGAGATTCTGTTTCTTGGTTATACTAGCTACATTTCCAGTGCTCAACAGCCACCCGTGGCTACCATTCTAGAAGCGCAGCTGTAGAATATGTTCAGAATCATTGGTCTAGAACTCTCCATAATTCTCTGCTCTCTGTCCTGACCTCTTCCTGACCAGAAATACTGGCCCAGGTGGGGGAAGGGCATCGAAGGACTAAACCAGAGAGGTTTCCTTGAGCCCATTAAGAGGCTACTTTGCCTCCTCTGTAAGACTTCTTCTCACTGCCCCTGGACTTTTATGCAAGGCCAAGGTCAGCCCCAGGGCTGAAGGTGTTACCCAGACCTCAGTGGGCACTTGCTGGGATTCCTGTTGAGAAAAAAAAACCCAGACCCAACAGAGCCCTGGAAGACATCTAAGGTCAAGGAGGCCTTATATAGCTAGTGGCCGGCCCTGATGGCCATGTCTGCATTGTGAAGATGCCGGCCATTGCAGGTATAGACCCAGGGCACCACTCTGCCTTCCAGGGTAAGAAATCCAAGGCTCATTTGCTAGGGAGAGTTTAATCACTCATTATTATTCATTATCTTTCATCCCAGGTGCTGCTATGTGCTACTTGATTGATGTTATATATTACTCACTATTGCAGCTGTTTTTCCAGACCACCTGCCTCTTTGATCCTCTCTGAACCCTGTGACATGGAAACTGTGATCCCATTTTACAGATGGGAAGATTGAGGCTAAGAAGGACTCACTGACCACTTCCCTCAAAGCCACGTGTCTAGTCAGCAGTGGATCAGGATCCAGACCTCACCCCATTCCCCCATTCCATAACATGTGCCTATTATTCAGCCTCATGTGAACTTCCTCTGCCCCAACAGGCAGCCAGGAAATGAAATGCCCAGCTTCCCAAATCCTCAGCAATGCTCTCGCAACTTCCTTATCTGCTTCACTCCCCTAATCCTCACCCGAGGACATTTTTTTTCATTGCACTTAAAGAGGAATGACGAGTGTGGGGGGTGGGGGTAAAGAACATTGATGAGAGAGAAACATCAATTGGTTGCCCTCTCAAGTGTGCCCCAACCCACAACCTGGGTACACGCCCTGACTTAGAATCAAACCCACAACCTTTGCATTTACAGGCAGTGGATGCTCTGACCAGCTAAGCCACACTGGCCAGGGCCCTAACCACTGCTGACTAATCAGCCCTCCCAGTCTGTTTTCTTCTGTAAAATGGCCCCAATTTTTCACTTCTTCCCATAGCCACGCCTCCTTTGTACTGGGACTAGGCAGCTGTTTTCCTCGGGAGTGGAATGTATCGCCCCCACCTGGAATGTATAACACAGAGTGTGTTACTGAATCTAGGTTGGCCTTGTGAGTTGCTTTAGCCAGTAAAATGTGTCACAAGCAATGTTATTCCAGTTCTGAGAATAGGTTTTAAGAGACATTACATTCTCTCTCTCTCTCTCTCTCTCTCTCCCCCCCCCCACCCGCCTCACCCTCCCCTGCAAGAATCCTGCCACTACCACCTAAATGAGCCTAGGCCAACCTGCTGGATACTGAGAAATAAATGGCCAATTGTTCCCACTCCCAGCTAGTAGCCAGCCCACCTCTGGAAGCAAAGCCACCTCACTGACCCACACTGACCACAGAGATATAAAGAAGCATCCCTTAGGAAGAGCTGCCCAGCCGAGCCCTGTTCGGGTTGCTGACCCACAGAACCATGAAGAAGTGGTGGGTGGTGGTTCAAGTCCTTCCTACCGTCTCCCTCCCAGTCTTGCTTGCACACAGTAGGTGACCAAGATCTACTTCTTAAGTAAATGCGAAGAGTAAAACGCTCAGGAGTGCTCGGTGGTTTGCTTCACAGCAGACACGAACAGCAAGGCACTCTCCAAGCCAGATGGCTTTTCTTCTGCTCTCAGATGTCTTGTGTCGCACCCTCCCCACGTCCTTAACTGCCTGGTTATCTCTAGGGCGCAAGTGCTCATCCGAAAGACCCTGAAATCTCGCTACTTGGTGAGACCCAACAGTGCTCCTCCTGTCTCCGGTCCCTCGGCACCATGAAACCTGTTTGCTCATCAAGCAACTGACAAATGAGAGTTCTTATTTTAAAAGTCTAACTTTCTGGCCATCGGGCATGAGCTTCATTCCCACTTTTGGTTCTGATTTCGAACCAAACCACAAAACTTCCCACATCCACTGAGATTCTTGCTTTTATTTTCTTTCCTTCCCTAGCCAGTCATCCAGAGGAAAATGTTTACCTCTCCCAAACCCACCGGCAGCCAGCAGGGCTGAATGAGACTCGCCCAACTCATTTTCAGTTTCCCCACTGGCTCCATTGATTCCAGGCCTTCCTAGGGCCAGAGCAGAGCGTGCACTGGAAACCCGGTCTGGCCTGGCGTCTGGAAAGGCACTGCAGGACCCCTGACACGTTTCACACAGCTGGGAGCTGGGTCCTGGCCAAGCTGGGCTGCCCCAGTGACCTCCTCAGAGCCTCAGGGAAATGCCCCATCGCTCTTGCTTTGGGTTGCATGGTCTCACTCTATAGAGATGAGCGTTCCTGAGCATTTTACACTCCACATTTATTCAACTAGTAGGTCTCAGTTACCTACTTTGTGCCAGCAAGACTTGGGAGAGAGATAGTAAGGAAGGACAAGAGACCTGAGTTTGGAAAGAGCTCACTGGTGGACAGATCACAGTGACAGAAGGTGTTGAAGGGCAGAATCCAATCGGTGTCGGCAGAGAATAAACAAAGCAGCTGGTATTCAGGGACACTCAGTGTTTGCCAAACACTCTTCCAACTATGCTAACGTGCACGCAGTCACGCGGTCCTTACACCTACCCTATTATAAAGGCACTGTGACCTGTCTCATTCTGTAGGTGACAAAACTGAAGCCCAGAGAGGTTGCATAATATAGGCAGTCCCCTACTGCCTTCCTGAAAATACATGTGAGGGTTAAATGTGTGGAAGTTGTGTGATAGACTGAAATGTTAAAGATAAATCGGCATTTCAAGGGTGTGAAACATGGAAAATACCTAGCACGCATAGTCAGGAACGTACACCCGATTGTTTAAACATTAAACATTATTAACACATCGAAATGATTAAAACCCTTGATATTAAGTGTAAATATTACATGTAAAATGTAGATGTAATATATAGATGTAGATATAGCATTGCTGAAGGAATTTTTTACAGCCAATCCCTGACCTCTCGGCTGGCCTGAAGGGATGTTTATGAAGCGAAAAGGGCCCGTTTTAACCTGGGTCAGAGCATCTGCTGGGAAGGAGGAGGGGCAGCTGCTGAGCTAGAGAGACTGCTCGGCTCTGGACACGCTCCTGAGCTGGGCGGCTCTGCGCCCCATGAGCTGAGCAGAGGTTGGGAGCTGGCAAAACTGAATTTAACCCAGGGCTTCTCCCCTTGTAGCTGGGTGACCCTGGGCTAATCACGTAACCTCTCTCAGTCTCAGTTCCTCAGCTTAGCGTGGAACCATTGACGACGACCTCCCAGGCCCTCTTGGGCTCTTCGGAAGGATCACTTAGAACAGGTGGAGGATGAGTTCTGTGAACTGTTCAGCGCTTATGCTCCAAGTCAGGCTTCTCAAAGTGGGGTCCAGGGACTGGCAATATCGGCATCATGCGGAAACCCATTAGACTGCAAATTCTCAAGCCCCAACCCTACTCAATCAGCGCCTCTGAATGCAGGGCGCAGGAATGTCTCTGGCAATCCTTAGCAGGGACACGTTTGAGAACTAACACCGTAAGTGATGCCAGCTCCCTGGAAGAGTCCCAAGGAACCATCATGGTCCTGGGAGAATTATCCAGAGTGCCCTTTTCATTCTCAAAAGTATTTCACAATGGATGATAAATTGCGTGGTCCCTACACATGGCTCGCAGGAGCCTAGCATTCTTCCTAAGAGATGGGGAACCACGTTATCACCATGGAGACAAGGGAGGAAGGCAGGAGCGAAGACAGGTGGGCAGGCTTTCTCTAGGAGCTGCCTTTCAGGGAGCTAGAAACAACTAGAATTAGAGATCAAGGGCATAGGCCCCCAGACCTCAGTGGCCCAGAGGATCCTGGCTGTTGGGGCCATTTCTATGTCAACAATCACGCCATCTATGAGTGCTGGGGTTACTCACGAGAGCCCTCACTTTCACAGAGCTGGATGTGGCCTCAGATTCTCCTATACCTATGGCACTCTAGGTGGCTACCAATTTGCCAGACCTGACTCAATCCAACCCCCTTCATCCAAGAGATGAGCAAACCGGGACCCAGACAAAGTCGCCCAGGGCATCCAGAGTGTTTGCAGAGCGGGAAGGGTCTCACAGCTCACTTCTCCAGCCCTTTACAACCATGTGCTACCTGGGAAGGAACAGCCTTATATGCCTGGGGCTGCATGAGAAGAACGTGGCAACTTCTGCTGACGCAAGCCTGGGCTGTCCTGGGGAAAGGATCCGCAACCTGAACCTAACCAGAGAGAGGTCACCCGGTTTTCAGATAAACAAAGAGAGGTGCAGAAAGATGAACAGGCTTGCCATGGTGGCCAAGGGCACCTGCACCTGGATTCCTGATACCATGTGGTCCTTGGACATTTCTTTCAAAATGTGGATTGCTGTTCAGACTTATGGAATCCCACTTGCTGCTGGCGTGAAACTCCTGTAGTGGGGATCCATTCCTTCGGATCGCAGAACAATCTCGTCTTCCAGAGTCTTAGCTTAGTCTTAGCTGTGAGACTAGTGCCCTCTTCTGAGGGTGTGCCCCTGAGTCGGCAATGAACCCAGAATAAGGCCGTTCTAGCTGCACGCCTGGGTCCTTTTCTTTTTATTCAAAAATCACACTTTCAGTTGATATGCTCTTTTCTTAATAACTTTAATCCATGTGTTATAAAAGAATACTTCACATTACTATTGGAAACAGAAAACCAGTTTCACTTACCAAAATTCATTAAAACCAATCTAGTACTTTCAAACTATAAAAATGTTCCTCATTGTAGTGACTCTGGTCCGCTCACGTGCCACCAGCCTGACACACAGTGGGAGGCACTCACCCAAGGGAAGCGGGGGTGGGGGGAGTGGGAAAGGGGAAGGAAAGGGAATTCCCATTTCTGCACGGAGACTACCTGGTGCTTCACAGATAATCCCAGGAGGCGCAGGGAGGCCTGGACGTGGCCTCATCTTCTTCAGCTCTAAAACAAGGCTGAGCGTGATTACTCTTTCCTCCTAGGATGCTTGGGAGAACGCTCCGTTGGGGTTGTGGTGGTCCATGAGCTTTCTGATCAGTGACACAGCCCCACATTGAGCACTCAAGATTATTTTGCTCAGCTTTCCCCACGGTGTAAGGCTGTCAGTCCTGAGCAGAGAGGGCTGCACACGGGAGGCTGCTGCCTGAGGAAACCTTGAAACATGTGTCATGGCAACACGTAAACATAAAACAGACACCGAGAAAATGAGAGCAGGGCCCTCAAGACTTGGGAGAACAAAATAGGAGTGTGAGGTCATAATGGTCACATAAGTGCCCTGATTTATCTTCAGAGTGAACACTGAGCTTCCTTGTGGCAAAAGGGAAAAGGAAAAGTTGTATGTTACAAAGGAGGGAGGCAAAGGAGCATTTTTCAGCTTCTCAGGAGGCGAAGAGCTCTTCCTCATCTTGAATTGTTTAAAAATTAACTTCTCATCCCTGGCTGGTGTAGCTCAGTGGATTGAGCACAGGCCTGCGAACCAAAGGAACATGGTTCAATTCCCAGCCAGGGCACGTGCCTGGGTTGCAGGCCAGTTCCCAGCAGGGGACCCACAAGAGGCAATCATACATTGATATTTCTCTCCTTCTCTCCTTCCCTTTCCCTCTAAAGATAAATAAATAAAATCTTTTTTAAAATTAATTTCTCACACAGAGTTTAAGATAGGGACACCAAGTGACAAGAAAAATAGCCTCATCCCAGGGCGGCTCATCCTGCCTCAGCAGACCCAGGGCCGAAGGTCCCAGGGCCATTCCTGAATCTGACAGTGCCACTGGGATGCTTCTGGATTCATGCTTCCTCCCTGTCTCATTTTGTGACTATTTCCACCGTGTGTATAGAAGGAAGAGCGCTAAACAGTGCCAGGCCTGGGCTGTGTGACCCCACACGAGACAAACAAGTCTTGCCCAAACTTCTCCATCTGGCAGTTCAGCCGCTCAAAGTCATTTCAGAATTGTAGTCACATCAGAACTTCTCACAAAGCAATACTGAGTGGAACAAAGGCAGGATGCCGTATTGCAAATGGGCTTGATCTCACCTCTATCAAAGGAGTCCGCAGGTGAGTAAAAAGGCCAGACACAGGGTGGTTTGGCTCACAGGACAGGTGCAGGAACCAGCCCTTCCATCTGGGTTCAAATCTCACCTCTCACGGCCAACTTCCTGGGGGTCTCGACCACGTCACCACCTCTCTGTGCCTCTCTTTCCTCATTTGGAAAATGCAGACAATAATCGTACTACCTGGTGCGGTTGTTCTGAGGAGTCAGCAAACTCATGAGTAAGAAGCACTTAATGTACCTAGCACACCGAGCTTTCGAAGTGTGTGCATGGGAGGCCACTGAGAAAAATACAAGAGGAAAAAATCCAAAACGCTAAACGTCATCTGGTGATGATTTGCATTTTCTTCTTCTTTATGGTTTTCTTGACTTTTCAAATGATTTTCTTTATTTCACTTTCGTACTCGGTGGAGGGAAGAATGCTTTGCGTTTGACTTTCATTATCTGCAATGTCAGAAACGCAAGCTTTGTTCGACATACCTCCCAGGGTCACTGGGGGTTCAATGGAGACTCTGAACTCAGGGGCTTGTACACTGAGAAGGGCTGTACACAGCTGGGGAACTACCTGTGCAACCACACTGGAGCCTCGAACCTGCAGCGCTTCAGGCACAGTTCCTCAGGGAGTCCTACAGCTGTCTCCCGCACCCTGAGACCAAGGATCTGGGGTGGGGGCTGCCTCCCTCACCTAGGTGAGTCCTCTCTGAGCCCCTGGAGCATAAAAAGAAAACAAAACACTACTTCTCCCCCTGGTCATCAAGTGTTCAGCAGCCCCTCAGGTTTAAAAGCTGGAAGGTCCTTCATCATCCGCTTTGTGACAGAAAGAATACCTTTCCTGCACCCCCCGTCCCACATGCACCCTCCACCCCTACCACAATCCAGCCTGTGAATGTTTTCCATTAAATGCAGATATTTTTTTTAAAAAATATATGCAGAGGTCCCCTTCCTTGAGCATTTATCCACCACTCGGGGGATATCTGGGGCCAGCCCCCTTTTCCAGCTCCCAGAGCCGAATTCATTATCTAAAGGATCTTTCTAAAAACCAACAGGTCTTCTGGGCTTTTCCACATTTTCTCTCCGCGTATTTTCCTTAAAGCAAATTTGGCATCTGAAGCGAGATACCGCCGTGTATTTATGGGAGTTTAATAACTTCTTCCATTAATAACATAGACAAACTAATTTACCCAAACGTGTCTGTTTTAAACTCTGGGAACAAAGGGTGGGAGGATGGAAATCAATCTTTCCTTTGTACTTGAGCCACTGACCCGTTAAAGCTTTGAAGATCATTTCTTTAAGAAATTGTGAGGAGTTATTTAACTACAAACAGCAGCTACCTTCCCATTCCAGCTGCGTAATCAAGCATAATAAATTAGAGTTAAAAAGTTGACTCCATTTTTTTTTTTTGTACACCCGAAAATCCCGAGCGGCACTCTGACAAATCAGCTTCGTGGCAGACGCCAGCAGTGCGCCTCTCGCTTGCACTGGGGCTGGCTGAGCTAAGCGGGAGCCTGTGGGAGACATTCCTGATCGGAGGCTGTCGGGACAAACCCAGGTTTTACCAAGGACACAAGCTCGACCAAGTTCCTGGGGCCAGCGGGAGTGAGCGTTGAGGTGGGGTCTGGTCATCCTGCTCGGGGTGGCAACTGCTGTCCTTTGCCTTCAACGCCCACCCCTCGGGGGGGGGGCGAGTCCCTTGAGAAGGGGCAGCAGGGACCCTCCCTCCCGAGTCGGGCCCGCATCCCTCCATACAAGCCGTTCTGATCCACTTTGATAAAAATCAGTCTCCGTGGGTCTTGAAAGAGTCAAAGGCCCTTCTTAATCAAATGATCAACTATTCATTTTGAAAGGTTGACTGGTTCAATTAAGATCACAGGCGGGAGACAGGCTGGTCATATTACCCTCCTTTCCAGCCGGCCTGGCCAGTCGCCGTCCCCAAAACCTATCTTTGACCGGCCCACGCCTGTGCTTGCTCCAATGCTCCACCACCCCTCGGTGAAATCTGACCACCCTTCAAGGCCCCATCTGCTCCCACCTCTTCCCAGAATCGTTCCCTGCCCCTGCCAGCTGGCATCGCTTCTCTCCCTCTGAAATCTTGCAGTCATAGTGTGTGTCCCTTCGCAGGGACTTCACTGGGGTCTGCCTTCCCCGGCTCTTCACTGTACATGCAACCGGACTGCAAGCCGCGGGAGCGGGCCGCAGCGCACGCCCTGAGCGTGGATTGAAGAGGGGCCCCTGTAAGCCCCACACCAGCCCTTGACGACAAAGGGTCCGCTTCCCAAAGTTCATCTGTGAGTCAGCGGTTTGGAATGCGGAATGGGCTCTTCCATTTCTTCCAGAATAATAATGTTCCAACATGATGCACTAATGCTCTGGGGGTGGCCGCGTCACAGGCTCGCCCACAAAGTGCTGTTTTGCCTAAAACATAACTGCACCGCTATTCAACAGACACGCTCCGGTTAACTGTCAACCCACTGCGAGCGAAGCCAGGTTTTATGGGCTGGCCCGGGAACGTGACCCCATTTCCCACAAAGGGGATTCGCTTTGGTGAGAGGCGCACTCCTCTGCCCACACACTCATCGGCCCTCACGCCCAGCCACCCCCAGCCACAGCAGCTGGCAGGGCACACGCAGAAAGGGGGGCCGAGCCACGAGACCCCTCTCCTCTGCTTTCTTCCCCAGATCAAGGCAGCCTGGCTGCCCCTAAAACAAGAACGAAAAGTGGCCTCCGGGCACCCTTGTTGGCCAGAACCTGCCCCCCGCCCTCACAGGGGCAGCAGGGGCAAAGCCGAGGTTCTAAATTTGGGGATCATGGGAGCAGCGCCTACACCACAGGACTGTGGATGGCAGCCCTTCCACGCACACCCGAGCCTGGCCCTCAGATGCGTTCTCTCCCAAAGGCACTATTTTCATCAGGAGAGACTGCAGGGACACTCGTGCGCTCTGAAGTCACCTTAACTTAGGCTCTGATCTTTCTCCTTCTGTGCCTGTCATGGGGCCACATAGAGGTGCCTCCTACCACATCCCCGGCATCAGAGCACAGGTCAGAGAATGTGGGACCTCCTGTGCTCTGATCCTGCTTGTCTGTCCACATGTGGACTGAATCCTAATTTTTTTGAAACAACGACCGTAGCGACAGAGCGTTTTCTAGCTTCCCGCCCATTGATCTGTCCCCTAAGAGCTCCTCCTTCGGTCAATACTACCTCTGTGTCTCCTCTGATCAGTGACCAGTGAATTTTGTCCAGGTCAGTGTCGTGTGTGTGTGCATGTGTGTTTTAGGAACAACTCTGTCCCAAACTTCAGACCCACCCTCAATTCAGTTCGTGTGACCCAAGAACACCTTTTAAACCAATGAATTAGCACCAAGGAAGTCGAGCCTGGAGGGCAAGTCAGAGGTCTGCGTGGCGCGACTGTTGGGAAATTTTCGTGGCAGAAGCCTAAAACGGGAAGCTTGCAGAGCTGCCTCGCCTCATCGCTACGCCACTTTTGCAGGCGCCGTGTTAGAACCCATTTAAAGCATTCAAGCATATAATCAAATTTCAGTAATGAGTTATTAATTAAGCAGGGGCAACCAATTCTCTGCTAACTGCCTCATAAACAATCGACAGGAGATTTGTGAATTTTGACTTCCTGACACTATTAAACAAATCAATATTAGGTTTCAGACACAGCAATTCAGACAGTTTTCTCTGTTATTTGGCAGCCATCTGCCTGGAATACTAATGAAAGAATTAAGAGCTGGAGATTTTGCATGTGTTCCATCAAAAAGATCCTTATCTGTGGGGAATTGGGGCCTGATTTGCATGGAAGAAGTCTTTGCTTTTGTAGGTACAATTTTTTCTCAATATGTCACTCATTAGTATTTATAAAAGCGCTGGGCAGTGAACGTCCACAGGCTTCGTAGCGATCAGCCAGGGCCCTACTGGAGAGAGCTGGGAACAAAGCGATTCATTTATTTATATATTTTGCAGACTGGTTAATTTATACCTAACCTAACCCATGGAAAACTTGGGTCTAAAAATTCAGCCAAGCTTCTTACTCAGCTTTTATTTTTCAAAAAACCCTGTTTGTTCCAGTGTAGAAACAGCTAGCTCAATGAGGAAGACAGACTTTTGCAAAATCTGGGCCACCTCTAAGTGATATGATGTGGTCATCTACATCATTTGCCCTTGACCTTCTCTCTTTCTTACTTTTCTCTTTATTGCCCTTCAGTGTTCACTTAACTCAATGGCGGTGCTGTTAAAAATACCTTATGGGACAATGATAGAGAGTTACTTCTGTTCGCCTAAGGAAGAAATACTGTGTGAGCAGGAGCGATGCTGAGGGTCCCTCCCCCCTCCCTCCATGAGACCCAAAGTGTGCACTTTGTTCAGGGGGTCACTCGGCGCGTGTAATCTATTCGCTCTGTGGCCTCCAGGCTTCATTGGCCAGAAAGGTGCCAGTCAGGGGTCGACCTGAAGGCTTAAGGCTTGGGACTCACCCAGCGATAACAACCCATCCCAGACACACAGAGGCAGAAGCTCCCTTGTTTATCATACACTGCACTGTAGCACATACTGCTTATCAAATACACATACTCTAAATTCCTGGAAGCCAAAACCCCATGACTTCGTGTGTGTATGTGTACAGATATATAAACACACACACATTACGTCCTAGAGAACCTCCCTGACATATGTCAAGACGATCTGATATTCCAAAATTTATTTCACATACAACATTTCAGAAGTGATGCAACTGGAGTATTATACCTCCATTTACTGAAATAGGTCAGGGGGAGACAAGAGGAGGGATGCATCCTGCATCGGGTATTAATTATGGGTTGGGTCCATGCCCGTACATTATCTTCTTTAATTCTCACCTCACTGTAAGGTGGGCCTTGTGGGAACACTGTCCTTAGCTTGTCCAGGGTCACCCAGGCTGTGTCAGAGTTGGTCCAGTGCCAGCTGACTGCATAACCCGTTCTCTCTCTCTGCTCTAGCTTGCTGTGAGCGCTCTTATGCTACTCCTTGGTCAGGCAGAGTCTCTGCTAATCTTGTCCAAATACTTTATTTTGGTCTTCCGTTCAAAACCAGCAATTAGAACAGTATGAATGGCTAGCCATATAGATGGCTTGCTGTTTGAGGTCATGGAAATTTCTTTCACTGTTTTGCATAGTTATAACTTGGTTCTCAAATTTTCAAATGCCCCTGTTACCTTTGTAGTCAGCACTTCCGGGTGCATCTGTACCATTAGTTTGAAATTGCTACATATTGTTAAAATAATTCAAGAGAAAATTCAGAAATTATCTCTGCTTCCCATCAATCTTGTATTCTTTGCCTTGATAAGGCAACCTAGAAACATATTATGTATTTAAAAATATACTCGTTCATAGTGCTGGCCACGTGTCCATGGACAATTTGAACACACAATGTCGATACTTTCAAATCCCTATTCTTGGTTGATACTGTGTCAATCTTTAAATATTACTTTTAAGCAACAGGAGCCACTCAAGTTCGTTTAAGCAGAAATTTATTAAGAAAGATTAAGTAGCTCATAGAACCTCCAGGAGGGCTAGAGAACCAGATTTGGATGCTGCAAGATGGACTGTAGCCAAGGGGCCACTTTGCCAGAAGAAATACCCACCCGAGTCACGGAACTGCTATACCATAGAACTCACTGATCAGAACCTGTGATATTGAACACCGGAATCCAGAACTCCACCATAGCCAGCACCAAATACAGATGCCCACACCCCACTCACCTGCGTGTCTGATCTCCCGGATCGTGTCTACCAACTGCCATTGTTCTCTTTACCCCCGAGATTGGCACGGGACTTCTACTTGGTAGAATTCCGATCCTATGCTGATTCCTAGCTGCAAGAGAATCTAGAAAGTGTAGTTACGTTTTGTTTTTGCTCTATAGTTTCTATAATACAAAGAGATAAACTAGAAGGAAGTTAAGACAAGTACTAAGTGAGCTAATCTACAAAACTAGCCCTAGGAATGCTGGTCATGGTTTTTCTGTTTTAAAAACAAAGCCATCTAATGTAAGGCTCACAATATACCTACTGTGTGTGGGTGTTGACATAGCACTTTCATAGCCCTAATCTGAACGTAATTTCCACAAAAGTCTTCTCAGCTACATATTTGTGATCTTATCTACAGATGCAACTCATACACATTAAAAATATATTCAATCCAGGGGGCAGCAAAAGTGGGTTTACAGTTTATAGTTGTGAGTGCCCTGAACACAAGAGCTTTTTCTTGTATTCTTACTTATTCATTATTGCATTATTGTGCATAGAAACAAGTGTAACCCTACTTTTGCCCCATCTGTGTTCCACAGATAGTAAATGGCATTGCTGAGCGTTGCTGGCCTGTATAACTAGTTCAGCAAAAGAGGTACTACAGTGAAAAGATCCCAGAAGCTCAGCCCCTGATAAACTGAATGATTTGAAGTGAGTTTTTATTCAACTTCCCTGAGCCTCCTCCAAAAAGTGGAAATAATTACCACTTCATGGGTGGAGCAGCGAGGACTGAATGAGGTAACATGGGTCAATCCTCCAGCTTCAGACCCAGAATATACCTAAAATAAGTGCTCAATAAATAAAAACATAGGAAGAAATTTAGAAAAACAAAGAAACAAGAAGGAAGACCATGCTCCCTTTTCACTCCCCGGCGACCAGCTCCGTCTGCAGAGGGGGACATGAATTCCCTGACAATCTGCCTAACGCCGGAGGTTTCGTGGCCAATAGCTCAATGTTGAAATAGGATTATGTGTCCAGGGCCAGGGAACCTTTTATAGTAGCAGGAGCTCACTTTAAAAACAGGAGGCCTGTTAACACTCAGTCTTAATTAAACGGATTTCTTGATGAATCCAGTGTGACAGGGACCAACACTGTTAACTGTTAACACGCATGTGCTCCCAGGCCTTCCCTGGGGAGACGGAGAAAAGGGCAGTGTAAGCGCTGTGGTTGAGGCTATTCAGTGGAACTCCCTTAATGTTTCTGTGATGATGTAAGTCACATTTGGAATTCCTTTTCAATTAGTTTTGGCAGATGGGCCGTGCTTCTTTGAATATGACCCTACATAGACTGGGTCACATAGGGACTGACTTCTATTGGGGTTACACTAATTTTTAAAAACTTGGCCAACAGGGCCGTGGTAGTTGCCTTATTTAAAGGTTCATGACTTATGGGCTTGGAGTCCTCAGAGGGTGGGGGTAGGCGAAACTCTTACAAGAAATCTCTGCCTTCCTTTGTCCACCAAACGTTGCCTGCTGAATACATACAGAATATATTCCAAACCCAGATATATGCACAACTATTTTGCTTCCTCATATTTCAAAAGTTCAAATCTACAAAGCAATACACCTAATTCTTGTTGCACAACATCCAGAGTTAAAGACCCTTCATCATTCATTTAATTCGCAAGGAATAAAATAACATTGTGTATTTACCATGTCCCACATGCTGTTCTAAATACTTTACATGAATTAACTTATATTCTCCCCTGGACAAACCTAGAGATTGCTACTATTACCGTCAACACTTCACACATGAGAAACCTGGAGCGCAGGGAAGGTAAGAATGTGCCTAAGAGGACACAGCTAACATGTTGCAAAGCTAGGATTTCAACCCGGTTTCCGAGTCTGTGGTGACATACCGATCGCCATACTGTGGGCCTCCCCAGACAGTTTCCTTCGTCACTTTCCTGTGGTGCACCCCCCCTTGCTTTTCTTCATGTTCACATACATAGGCAAACCTGTAACATATCAGTAAATTAGGTGTGTTGAACATTAACAGAGTGGTTCTCAAAGTGGGGTCCCTGGCCAGCGACATTGCCTGGAAACTTGCTAAAAGGCCCAGCCCTGACCCTGACCCCAGACCAACTGAATCAGAGGTTCCAGGGCTGGGGCCCAGCAGTCTGCCCTTGAGCAGGTCACCCAGGTTATCCCGAAGCCTGCCGATGTTTGAGAAGCATCGCATCAATGGTGTGCAGTGGGTATTCCAAGAAGTAGACACCAAAATAGGATTAGGTAAGAATCTCATTAAGGGAAACTCCTGTACAGAGGTTCTAGGGCAGGAGCTTTGCTGGAAGGAAACAGAGAGGAAGTAGGAGTAATTCTGAGAAAATGTTCAGACCACCTTGCAAGACTTGACCCAGAGGAAGAGAAGGGGAAAGGTGGGGGGGGGGGGGCGGAAGCAGCCTAGATTGCCCCTGGGGGGCAGGTCCCTGAGTTCAAAGCTGGGCAGGAAAGCTGTCCTACATCTCCCCGGAGATGGGGAGCAGCTTTGCTTTCCTCTTCTTCCCGCATCCACTCATCAACCAGGGGCGGCCCGGGGAAGCGTGGCCTTGACTCACACGTAGCAATAGACTTCAAAGTGCAACCATGAGGCTCTAAATCCATCGATGGTGCTACCTGAAGACACGTGAAGCTCCCTCTCACAGCTGCCGCGTAATGTGCTTGTTTATTTTACCCAACAATGTGTTTTAGAAATCAGCCCCTTGGGGACATATTGATCTGCTAACTCATTTTAATGGCTGCATCGTATTCCACTGTACGAATACCCCACTGTTTGTGCAACCATCCCTCTGTTCACAGACATTTAACTGATTTCCAATGTGTTTGCTCTTTCACGGTGCTTCCTTGTCCACAGCACCGCATATCCTGGGGAGTCACCGAGGAAAGTCGCTAAGCCCCAGTGTGTGTCTGTGGGTGTCACATTCTAATAATCACACCCACATTCTTCTCTAAATCAGCTGCAATGATTTATACTCCCAGGAACAGAAAACAGATAAAAGCAACTATTTCCCCACACCCCAGCCAACCCTAGAAAGCATCAAACTTTTAATTTTGCCTATCTGATGAATGAGAGGATGTCTCATTGTTGTTTTAATTTGCATTTCCCTGATTATGGGTAAGAGTGATGGTCTTTTCATAGGCTTATTGGCCATTTGTATTTCCTCTATAAAATGCCCATATCCATGTCATTATTTTTAATTTACATGGAGGTCGTGATGAATAAAATGCAGGCTCATTTCCAACTATTACTACTTTGAGAGTATCTTTTTTAAAAAATTATTTTGTTTTTCAATGAACAGCTACTAAAAACATGTTGAATGTTTTCGTGTTAAATGGGTCCTTGCACACACACGGGGCAAGACGCAGGCATTGCGTGGACTGTAGGGTCTGGAGAACCCACTGCCTGCTTGGGAGGACAACCGGGGCTCATCTGACCCCCACGCCCACCCCGACCCGGGTCCCTGAGGGCTCCAGGCCTGCCCACACCTGCCTTTCACAGCTCCTGCAAATGTCAGCCCTGCACAGGATGGGTCCCTGTCGCCCAGCCAGCCCAAAGACAGGTTGCCTGGGAGGGTCTTTCCAAGGGATGCAGCCTCAGTAAAAGGCCATCTAAGGCGGGAAGGCTTTCCTTCCCACCCCGCCTCCAGCTCGGGGTCCTGCTATGGAATCAGGTGACCAGAGCGCGAACTCTAGTTCTGCTCTTCACTCGGTGTGCGAGCTCCAGCAGATCACGACACCTCTCGGAGCCTCGGCACTCTCAGGTACAGAACGCAGATAACCGCGCATTCCCTGGAGCTGCTGTGCAAATGAGTTCAAGTGCAAGTGCAGCCCCCAACCCAGAGATGAGCACATGACACACCCAACACGGCTGCAACCATGACTCCAATATGTGTTACTACTGAGAGGTAAAAATACCTTGCAAGCCAGTTGAAGTCAGAGAGAAGGTGCCCCCAGTCCTAACCCAGCACGAGAACCCTGGGCGGCGGCTCTTCCCACAATGCACTTCTGCAGCCCCTTCTTCAGCAAAGACCCCTCAGCAAAGCCAGGGCCTGTCGCTTGGTGGTGTCCCCACAGAAGCCCGTCACTCCCCCAGCACCCCGGCCAGACCCAGTTTGGCACCGACTTCTTTGTCTCCTGCTGTCCGCCTTAATCTGGTGACGCCAATTAACTTTAATGAAAGTTACACGGGAAAATTGCGGGGTGTAGACACACAAATATGCCTTTCGCAGGGAAACAACGACAGCCTTAGAGCCGAGCTGATTTCCAGGTGGAAAGAAATGTGGAGCTTTCTGTCTCCTCCAGGCAAAAGAGGATTTGCGAAACCCAAAGAAAATAACTCTTGAAGCTGAGGTTTCGAAGCGTGCCAAGTTTGTGACACGGAGGAGGCCGCTCCCAGAGAGGAAGTCCTGATTCAGACTGACAGCGCGGCCGCCACTCCCGGGGGATGGGCAGGCGCTGCTCTGGGGCAGGTGATCGGGCTCCACCCACCGGCCCGAGAGCCCCAGCGGCCTGGGGACACACCTGACTGCTGGTGATGGATTTCCCCCACTTGCATTTAATTACCCTAATTTCTCACATCTGCAGAGCCTTTCAGACTTTACAGCACACCCATCACCTTGCTTTGGTCTCATAACCACCCCTTAGAGGCAGCATTGTGTGGGTCCCCATTCCCTGCGTGGGCGAAGCTCTGCAAGGTGAGAGGATTTGCCCAGTGATGAGACCATTAGAACGCAGGTCTCCCGCTGCAGCCTGCAACGGTCTCCACGAACAAGGATGTCCTCCCTCACCCTCCGGAAATCTTACTTCCTGATGTTGACAAGCGGAATTCACCAGGGTCATGAGAACTAGTTCACTGGTTGTCTGATATTTGTCACAACCGCGTCCTGCCATTGCCAAATTCTGACATCCGAGGGACACCTCTCGGGGGCCTACACTTCCTCCAACACTTTACCTGGAGACGCACCTGGAGCAAGTGTCCCACCTACGAGGGGCTTTTGCCTACTAAACTCTACATTCCCCGAGTCCTGTCTACAAAATGTGTGGTTGGGCTCTTTCCATCCTGTACCACCCTGCCCCACCAAAGGAGCAAGAAAATGTGTACCCTGATTACATCCTTATAACATTCATCGGAGAGGAATTCCTTTGAAATTGTTAAGTAATGGCCCCCATTTCTCAATCGCAGACTTTATGTCAAGCCCTTGCGATAGCCTGATGCAGTTCTCACCACAGTCATTTGTGGTAAGGCAGTCAGATAGCCACCAAAGAGCAACCTCCCCTTCTTCCACAGAAAGAGAATTGTAGCTGAACACATAGTTGCTCAGCGAAAGGCTACGTTTCCTGGGCTCCTTTGCCGCTAGTCTGGCCATGTGACTACATTTAGATCAGTGGAATGTTGTTGCAGGTTATGTGGGCCACTTGGGATCATTTTTAACTCCAAAGGCAAGTCCTTTGCTGTGATTTCCTTCTCTTTCCCGTTCCTGCATTTTGGTTTTGACCATGTGGGTAATAACAATGGCCCAGGGAGGTAGAGCCATGAGATGGAAGGGGTCTAGTCCTGGATGACCCCATGACCCCAACATGAGCCATATCTATTTTGAGCCACTGTATTTTGGCATCTCCTTGTTTTATTACTATAGTTTCATCTTTAAATACCACAGTATTATTATGTCCATTTTACAGACAGAAGAACTGGGCTCCTAAACATTAAGAGACTTGCCCAAGTTCACACAAATACAGAGCCCATGTCTGTTGGGTTCCAGAACCTTGGAAATAGAATCCATTCACTCATTCATTCATCGAAGCTTCAATGACTACTACATAATAGAAGCAGGACTCTCGGGGCTTGGCCCATACAGGACGATCGCATATCTACATATTGTCTCCCTCCCTGACGTCCTCAAGAGAATGACCAGCTTGGGAGGTGAGTTTCCCTGAGATGCAGATGGGAGTTTATTTCCAAATTTCTGCCTGGTCTTTGTGACACCATAGTGGGCAGTTCAGGCCTGCACTGGGTGCCAGGTTCTAATGCAGGGGGATTTCAGGGGGCAGACTGGGATTGGTCAAAGGAGGAGTAAGAGGAACAGAGGCCACCTTGATTAATGCTCTAAAAGAGCAGGAGTCTGAAGATGAGGTTGCACTTGGGAAAATATCTTCATTCCTTAGTGTGTTCTAGACTCTTTGACCTCGGACAATGAATAATTGTCATTCAAAGAGGTATAGGGAAGTGCGTGTCCCATTTTGTTTATGTCCCATATTTGTGTGTGTGCACAGTTACATGCACGTGGATGTATATGTATAGATGTATGTGTGTCTATTATACACGTGTTGTGGTTATGTGTGTGCTGGGTGTGTATGTGTTCATTTGCTGTGGGGTCCATGTTATTTTTCACTGAGGTGGTGGCCCACCAGTTGTCCACTGCATGACTGGGTGAATTACCCCTTCACACCACCCCCCGGTGGGAAATCTGGAAGAAGGCCTGACACGCTGTGGCCAACGCCACCCTGACCACCCTGCTCAAGTCTTTCTGGTCTTCTCTCAAACACACACGTGCATGTACACACATACACATGTGTACACACTCACTTTTTGTGTGTACACACAGGCACACACACACATGCTCACTTTTTCTCAGTCTTGACCCAACCACTCAGCTCTGGAAACGAGCTGCAGGGTGACTGAAGCACACAGGCCGGCTGCTGAAAGGAGGGGGTGGGCTCTGGGGCCTGGCCCGTCCTCTGAACAGAACGGGAGCTTCCCTGATGGGGGGTGGGGATCCATCTAGGAGGTTTCATGGAGGAGGCAGGCTCTCAGGGAAGGGAGGCCAAGGACAGGGCCACCCCAACTAGTGGCTCTTACATGCTATAAATGGTTCACCTTGTTTTTTGTGTATGTGCTTTTCTATTTGAGTTTGCAGAAATCCCATGAATTGGGCCATTTCAAATCTTCCTCTCCTGGCATTGTAATTCTCGCTAGTTACTCCTGTCTCTTCAGTAAAGTCTGGCCCAGCTGTGCAGCAACAAGTGACAAAGTTGCAGACACAGAGAAACAGGATCATACAAGCCTATGTGTCCTCCGACTCCTCCTCACCCGCAAAGTGCCCTACACCCCTCAGCCTGCCAAGGTGCATAGCCCAAGAGTACCAGGCAGGGACCATCACGAAGGTGCCCAGAGGTTCTGACGATGAGGAGCAAGGGTCAGGGGACACTCTTGGAGAGGCAGACAGGAGACAAACCTGCAGCTGCCCAATGTGTTCTGGATAGGGAAGGCAGGAGCTTGGGCTGCACCTGTTGTGTGCCAGGCTTGGGGCTTGGAGCCAAAGCTGGAACACTAACGGTCAGGGACGCAAAGCAGCAGGAAATGGCTTCCGCTTGGGGAAGTCAAGGCAGGCTTCCATCGGGAGGGGAGCTTCTGGTAGGGGTGTCCCGGCGGGGCCAGAGTGACTTGGCAGGTGAAGGGGACTGAGCGGAAAGTGAGGGGTGTTCTGGGCTCGGTCAGTGGTATACAGTTGATAGAGCAGCAGTTTTCAAAACTGTTTATTACGGTGACCCATGGCAAGCAATGCACTTTACACTGAGATCTAGCACACGTGAGTGTCTGTGTAACTGAGACCTTAGTTTCCAGAACCAATGCGGACCCTGTTACCTAGGATGAACTTTAATATTTTCTGTTTTATTTCATGTTTTTGTAAGCGCTGCGTAGATCATCCAGCAGATGGGTTTGGGATCCTCTGGAGTTTGGTAATGAGGCCGATAGTGTGAAATTTAAGGAGGCACTCGCTCTCAGGGTCCAGCAAGAGTATAGTCAGCACCTGAGAGCGTGTGCCTCCTTAAGTTTTTTACCCTAGGCACCTCGCATACCACAGCCTAGTCTCAGCCCTGTGACAGACAGAGTGCCCATTCTGTGCCACGCCTCATGCCTAGGGTTTCATGCACTGTCACATTCAATCTTCCCTACAGTCCCTCTTTTTATTCAAGAAACTGAGGCCAAGAGATGCCCAGAAACTGTCAGTTATAACTGTTAGCAGCCCCCGGAGATCTTGGGTGATCAACAAGACAGCACCAGAACAAGAAGAAAGCAGAATGGCTGGGAACAGGGCGGAGAGCCGGCAGGGGGCCACCAAGAAGCAGGGCTGTCATCTATGCACAGGTTCACCCCTGTTCGTCGATCTTGAAACCCGAACGCCCACAGGGATTTCCCACAAGCCAGCTCCTCAAGACCACGTTTGTTTTTTGTTTGTTTGTTTTTGCAGATTGCAAAGAGCTTGGCCTGGGAAATTCTCAATAGCTGTCTACTTCTGTGTTTGAACAGGAACAGCACCACGTGCCCAGGTGCTGGCCAACCAGGGAGTTTTGCCATGAGCCTCACTCAGCAGGGTGAAGTCCTACCTACTTGGAGATCACCAATCTGTGCTCCACCAGAACAAACATAGGCACAAAATCTGAAAATCACAGGGTAATATCACTACACATCCACCCAAATGGCTAAAGTTGAAGAGACTTCACTTTGTGTTGGTGAACCTCACAGGCTGCTGGGGTGTGCACAAATTGGTACAACTGAAGTGAACATTTTGTCAGTGTCTACTGAAATTCACAAGAGCATGTCCTAGGAAACTGAGGTTTCCTGGCTAGGATGCGGGAACAGGTATGGAAATGTTCATACCAGCAGTATTCATCATAGACCTAAACTGGAAACAGCCCAAAGGTCCGTCAATAGCAGAATGGATAAATAAACTGTGCAATAGTCATATGATAAAATACCGCATGCAATGATAATAAACTACTGATAATCGGGATGAATCTCAAAAATGCACTGTTGAATGAAAGAAACCAGACACGGCTGAATCTATCCTGTGTGATCCCAGTTATGCAAAGTTCAAATCACAGGCAAAATGAAACTATGCTGATTAGGTACATCTGCTTAAGTAATAAAGCAAAAAAAAAAAGAAGAAGAAAAAGAAAGAAAAGCAGGGAGGTGATTCTGTAGAGGTTCAGAGCAGGGAGCCACCCCACACCTGAGGGCCACAGTAGTGATGGGGAGGGACTCTGGGTACTCATAATGAACCCCATGATGAAGTTATATCAGGGCTTATTTACAGTAATTTGTTAATATGTAAATATATGTTTTATGTACTCTCTTCTATGTGCTATGTTTCACAGTTGAAAAATATAGACCCATAATCTGCAAGCCATTCACAGGCAAAGGACCCTGGCCAACTGCCAGCCCAAGGCCTCTAACAAGTTGACCTTGGAGCCAGGAAGCCATCGGTTCAAATTCTGATTTTGTCAATGGCAAACCACGTGCATAGACAAGTCACGCACCTCTCTGGGCCTCAGTTTCTTTATCCATAAAATGGGGATGAAAATCCTCATATTAGAACTACAAAGTCACTTATAAAAAATATATACTCAACAGACAGTAGCTGAGTTAGAAGTGGAGGCAAAGGTCATAGCGACTGGTATGGCCCTGTGTGCCACAGACAGAAACAGGTTTATGATAAACAATACCTATTCTGATTTATCTGCTGGAGTTACCTCTGCTAACATCCTTCATGCCAGCACCTCAGAGTGTCACCTGGGACCACAGGGTGTGAACTGTGAACTGTGAATTGTGAATTGGAAACATGTGCCCTTTGGGTGGGTGAGCACAGTGTCCCACCCTTTACCGCAGTCCTGGTGTAAGGTGACATCGGCAAAGCATCCTCTTGTTCAGCATTTAAGGGTCTGTAAAGTCAGTCCTCGGTTTTGGATCAAGCTGGACTAAGAGAAGAAAGTAGGTGGGATTCTACCCTAGGAAAGCATGCAGAAAAGTCCCCCCAAAACAAACACAGACATTCACTGAACCACATCACCAAGTTCAGCCTGTGCACCCAAACTCGGGAGAGATATGTATGCATGTGGACGACGACCCAGTACAAGCTGAGGACTAAGACACCTAGAGTATTAGACACCCTCCAGACCCAGTAGCCCCAGAGGAGAGACCAGCTTCTGGGCCCTGTCCAGAGAGAGAATTGTTACTGTGTTCAGGCAGAGCTGTCAGAGCCAGGGCCCAGGAACTGAAATCGCCTGAAAGGTATCAGATAAAGGAGGTTCCGCCCCTCAGAGACGGGGCTTGACAGGCCCATAAAGGCCGCCTAATACTGTTGAGCCCATGTGCTTTTGATATCATGTCTCATTTTCTGCATGAACGACAGTCTAAGCCAAGGTAAAGAAATCTTAAGTTTTTGTTTACAGCACACGAAGCCTCGCTCACCTGCCCTCGCCTGTCACACCCAAGGAGAGTAGGTTTTTCCAAGGGGGTTCGCGGCAATTTAACAGACAATGTGAAACTCCATCACCCGCCTCGCCAGGAGAAAGGATGCTGGCAAACAAGGTTTGGGGGCCAAATCCAAGTGGGAGGACACCCTGATTACCTGGCACTCCATTCTTGATTTGGAAACGTAAGGTAGGTAGAGTCATTTCTACACGGAACTTTTTGACGTCTCAGTGGAATGATATATACAGCGATGAGCATGGCACCTAAAGTTTAATGTCTGCTTAATCAGTACAATTATTACACACATCAATTTCATACCCTGCTTTTTTTGCATGGTATGATACTATATGCATGTTCCCCTTATTATAAGAAGTCCTTATAATCGCCGTTTTAACAACGCCTAGAACTTCACATGCACTTAACAAATGTTAATTACTAGTATTTATAGCATATTTATGTCAATTTCATAGCCTACGTTTTTTTACTTAATATTATGCCATACACATTCCTCCATGACAACAAAAAATATTAATATTATTTTTAGTGCTTGCCCGGTATTTTTTCACATGACCTGACCAAGGATCAGAAAGCTTTTCATTAAAGGGCCCAATAGTAACATCTCAGGCTTTGTGAGCCACATCGTTCCCATGACAACTGCCCAACTGTCATTGCAGCACTGAAGCAGCCCCAGACAATACATACGGCAATGGCCATGATTGTGTGACAATAAAACTTTATTGACAAAAACTGATGGAGAGCTGGATTGGCCCAAGGGCCATAGTTTGGCGACCTCTGGGCTAGACTGTCACTTTCTGGACCAAGTCCCCTTATTTTAGAGCTGGGGCTGGGACCCAGCTGGGAGCTATTGTAAAGAAGCCCCCAGATGTCCTTGACAGCATTTCTGATGAGGACAGTTTCTTCGAAGAAGAAGAAGAATTGCAATTTTAAGGCTCTCGAGTCATCCTGACAAATTCAGTCAACATCAATTGTTTTTTGAGCCAGGCCTTGCACTTTGACCTACTTTTGCTTGCCCCATCGCTGTTTTCCAGATGTTTCCGGAGCAGGAATTCTCTCTCTTCTGAGTTCCAATTTCTCAAGTGTAAAGACATGACATCTTATTCTATGATTTGTATGCCTTGCCCTGAGCATTGCCATCTCCCTCCCCCCAACGCACACACGCTCACACCCTGTGCAGAAACTGTTGTGATTGCACACACACGTTACACACAAAGGATACTACTGGGCAAGAGGCTGAGTGAATAAACTCCACGTATTTAAAACCCAAGGAGGCCTGATCCACATACACATGGCCGATGCCTGAGAAATGAATGAGGGGGACCTTCATAAAATAGGAGCTAAATAAATGGAACCCTTTCCCAGACATCCAGGGCAAATGTTAGAGAAGAGAATGATTTATCCCAAAGTTCTACGTCTCTCTTTGCTTGCCCACAGGATAGTGCCACCCTGGCCCCACTCACTCCCCAGAGAGGCCCTTGGAAGGCCAGCGACGGCACCACCTGGACTCTCCACACCTCCTCTCACCGGCCACCCACCTCCACTTCTTTCCCAGCCCCAGGCCTCGGTGGACCCCTCACCGGTGAGACTGAAGAGACAGCTGCCCCCTCTGCCAAAACCAATTCATGAGACATCGAAAACGTTCTCCTACATTTCTTTGCACCTTGAATTTTTTTTTTGTGAAACCAAATGACAGTTTCCAAAGGTGAAAAACTGCTATTTTCCCAGAAAAATTCCTGCGAAGTGAAAATTGCTAGTTTCACACAGCTCTCCCACTGATGACTATTATTACTATGAGCACTAGATGAGCACAATGTGATCTGGGAAAAATGAAACCTGAGCTCTCTTTCCAGCAGGCCTTACCTGTCCAGTGGCCAGACTTTCACACACCAAGAGTCCGTGTGAAGCCTTCCCGAGGCTCTGGTCCTCATGCCCAACGTCACCGTCCCGTGCATGCCCTCTGGACCCAGACCCCCTACTGGATACAACCAAACTCAAAAGCGTGCCTCTTAGCCTCTCAAAGACAGGGATGGACCCGATGGGAGACCAGGGCCACCTGCCCTGTAAAGAGCATGGGCTCACGCCCTGTGAGAAAAGGCACACAGGTTCACTGGTTGTTTTAGAGCACTGTGAACAGAATTCCCTAAAATGGCGACCTGTATGAGGAGCTGTCTCCCTCCCGAACACCTTATGTTAGTTCACAAGGCTGTCGTGACAAAGTCCCTCTGACTGGGTAGTTTTAAGAATGTTTCTTTTCTCATAGTCAAGGAGGCTGGAGGTCCGAGATCAGGGTGTCAGCAGGGTGAGGCCTTCTGAGGCCTTTCTCTCTGACTTACAGATGGCAGTCTTCTTTCAGCGTCTCCACATGGTTTTCCCTCTGTGTGCGTCTGCATCCTAATCTCCTCTTCTTATAAGGACACCAGTCACATTGGATTAGGGTCCACCCCAGCGACCCCATTTTAACTTAATTAGCTCTTTAAGAACCTAGCACCAAATACAGTCCCATTTTAAGGTAATGCCAAGCTGATGGTTGTTGGTGCCAATTCAAATGCCAACAGGAATCTCCAACTTGGGGCGTGGTGAAAAAACAACTTTATTTACTGCACACAGCTTAATGGTAATGCAGCATGATTGTGGAAACAGCGTGGCTGTGGAATAGCTCGCTGGTTCTAGCTCCCTAGTGCTACAGCACAGCTGTGGAAAGCTCACAGCATGGCCCTGAGGCTACCCCAGGGGCAGGACCCTCTTCAGTTGGGCAGCTCTACTCTTCCCAGGTCAGCTGTGCTCTGCCCCAGCGAAGAGACAAACACAGTCCTCACTCCTCAGTCTTTAGAAAGTATATCCTCCAAGTCAGAGGGGAGCTGGCTTCAGTAGACAGAAGCACCCCTCAGCCCCTGATTGGTCACAATGGAGCTGCTCTGATTGGTCAGAGCTGCACAGCTTCAATTGGATGGGGGAAAGCCTCAGTCCTATTGGTTGAAATGAAACTCCAGGAACTGTCCACCGGTTCAAACAGCAAACATACAGTGCAGGCAGGCAGTTCAGCATGGGGACAGGGAGTTTAGCCCAGAGGCAGGCAGGTTAGTGCAGAGTCTTCTACACAAAGTACAGTTTGCACGAGAGGCCTGTGTGCAGAAATAGCTACTAAGCTCTGGTGTTATTTTTTTTGTTGTTTTCGTGTATTTGTTTTTTCCAGTATACCCCCAGGGGCCCTATGTACTCCTCAGGGTTCACAGCACTGAGGGTTAGGACTTCAACATACGAATTTTGGAGAGATACAGTTCAGCCCATACACTCCACACCGCCAAGTCAGCCATCTTAACCATCATTGGGTGGATCATCACTCATTGATGATAAAGGAGCTTTGGGGTTTGCTAGTTTAGTGGTTTTCAAATTGTGTTCCCTGGAGCGCCGTTGTTCCTCACGTGACCTTCGGAGCGCCTGTGGATGGGAGGGAAAAAGCAGGTGGAAATGGGACTCCAGCTCTGCCTCAAGCAAATGCCAAGAGGGTTTATCTGTCCTATACAGAACCTCCATTTAAGATTTGTTTGACCAAAGGGTTCTCTGTTTTTCAAAATGTTTGAAAATTGCTGATTATTTTTCAAATGCCAGACCACCATGCAGAGGTGAGGAGACACGCCTGGAACGGTACAGCTGTGTGCTAGCATACCTGAGGTACTGCCGAGGTTCCCCGTGCTGGTTCTGAGTCCCTTCCACTGCTCCTCACTAAGGTGGCTCTTAAGTGAGACCTTGGGACCCCTGCACCGTAAGTATTTTGGTGGTGCCAGAAGGTAAGCTTGAATGCCCCCAAATCAGAGTCACCCCTATGCTGACATCAGATATTGCTGGGAAATTTCCTCTTCAATCAAACAAAAAAGTGCCCATTTAGGTGCATTTGGGTATCTCATTTTAGGAGCCACGCACAGCGCTGAGCAGTGATAAATATCTTTGGCGACAAGCCGTGGATAACTGTGTTTGCATGCTTTCCTGGGTGTCTGGCTGTCGACAGCGAAGATGGAGATGAGGGAAGAGCATCAGCCTTCACTTAAAACACACACGCATTTGATCTCCTAAAGCCCAACACACTGAGCTCACAGTAGGACTAGGGCTTCTGTTGCGTGTGCGTTCTGAAGAAAAGCCTTGTGCTAGGAATATCCCAAGAAGTTCTTGGCCTTGAAGAGCAAAGTGACTCTTCTACCCAGACAGTTAGGGTAGGGGCAGCTTTGGGGTGACAGTGTAAAGACCCTCCCCAGGCCATACATTTGAGCAAACTCTGCAATCCCTGCCTGGGGGCCAGCTTCAGAGTCCCCGAGGCGGGAGCTGGGGCCTGCACAGGGAGAAAAATTGGCTCTGACCAGCACTTTCCTGGATTCCAGAGTTAATTGGGCGGGGGGAAAAATGAGGCTTTTGTCCAAAACCAGGGTCCCAACCAACAGTAGGAAGTTGCTTCCCTAGGCTTTTCTTTGGAATGTTCTGGAAGAAACTGCCCCAGGTAGGTGGGGCCACCCAATTCTACTCCCTTCCTAATAACACCTGGAGCAACTCTTTATAATTGAGAGGATTCCTGGAGCAACAGCTGGCCGATGAGGGAAGGGGTGTTACTGACTCCCAGGCTGCGCCTTTGTAAGCCAAGCTCCTGGGTTTGGGCCCCCTCTCTCTGCCATAGCCTGCCTAACTTCAGGCTTCGGCAGGGACTCAGCCGGACCTCACTGTTCCCAACAACATTGCCCATCCACTGCCCAGGACCAGCAGCCGCAGCCTCACCTGGAGGTGGCTAGGAACACAGAGTCTCCGAGCTGCCCCAGACTGACTAAATCAAGATCTGCATGTTTGCAAGGTCCCCATCAAAGTCTGGAGGCACTGGTTTCCTGGAAGTTGCTTTCAAGGGCTCGTCCTCACGGAGCGACAGTGAGAGACAGCCCCTGTGGCAAACCCTGGGCAGTAGCAGGCCACAAGAGCAAGACACTGCGGGGACAGAAACACTAACCGTGGCTTCTCGGCCCCTCAGTGAGAATCACAGGGCAGATGCTGGTCAAGTGTCAGGAGCAGCGGCAGCAGGATGAATTGCTGAAGACAGAGAAGGACCTTCCCAGGTGCTGCTGAAGAATGGAGCCAGCGAGTCCCAGATCCTGGGTCCTGAGCATCCCCTGTCCCCAGGCACTGTGCCTAATGTTTTCTGTACCTCGCGTGCATTTGATTCTTGCATCTGCTCTCTGAAGTTGGCGTTCATGTTACAAATGAAAATACGGAGGCTTTGGGTACAAGCACTCTGAAAAATATCTTTAATAGATATTAAAGATATCTATTGGATGCATGTCCTGCAGAAACGCACACATCTGTAGGAGGAGGTACAAACTAACACGCTCATGGAAGGGCTCTCTGTCATCGGAAACACTCTGGATACAGCACAAATGCCCATCAAAAGGAGACCAAATAAATAAATTGTGATACATGAATACAATAGGTTATTCTCCAGGGGAAAAACAAACAAACAAACCAAAAAACAGATGAAACACAGCCTCACACAACACCAAGGATGAATCTTAGAAATATATTTAAGTGGGGGGGAAAAGCAAGTTGCAGCAGACCATATAAAAGTATGATACAACTTTTATAAAGCTCAAAAATAAGCAGAAATAAGCAGTTTGTTATTTGGGGATGCTTATGTAACTAGCAGACAAGTTTTGTTCTGTTTCTTTCAGGAAGGGACCCAGAGACACATTTCGGATCACAGGCACTTCTGTGGTGGAAGCGGGGGGTTGAAGGCAAGAGGCCCACTGATAATGCAAAAATGTTGGGGGAGAGAAATGCGTTCAAAGGGATTCATCACTCACTTGCATGTTGCATGTCTTCTTTAATATGAAGAAGACGTTAACATTAACATTTTGTTTAAAACGTTGATAGTCAAGTATCAGGCTCACACAGCTAGTAATTGGTGGTGCTGGGATTGAACCCCGGCTGTGGCTGAGGACCCGGGTAAACCGCTGAGCTATGCTGCCTGTTGCGTTGCTAGGCTCACCTCGAGAGCAGCTACAGATATCCTCTGGTGAGACTACAGGGTCCGGATGACTGATATTAAATGACCTACCCACAAGGGGCCGGATGCAGATACCCCATGCCAGAAGCCTTCAGGGTGACGTCAGCACTGGCCTGTTCCCTTTCCCAGGCCGGTTCCAGAGGCCACAGCCCACCTCTGATCTCCCACTGGCCTCATTCCACCAGACACACCGTGACCCTGCTCGCCAAGGGCTCTCAGAAATCTGCCAGCATTTGCTGCAAGCTCACGCTGTGCACAGCTATCACAGGTTTGTAGGACAAGGAAGAGAAACAGGAAGCAGAAGAGGAAAGTAGCTAAGTCCACTCAAATCTCAGTTCATCACTCCAGCTCCTGACAGTGCTAACAGGCGGTCTAAGGGGCCTTGCTTATGGATAACACGTCACGACTGTTGAAGGGGCTGCTACCCTTTTATGGCTTCCTAACACTTAATGTGGTGAGTGCCTACAGATAAGAAAAGGAGCTCCCAGAGGGTAAGCATATCGCCCAAAGTCAAGGCCTTGTGACCTTGGCTGATCACTTTCCCTCTCAGGGCTTTAATTTCCCCATCTGTAGAACAGAAGGGTTGGCCCTGGCAATCTGTAAGGGGTCTTCCAGCTCCGACTACCTGCAGTTGTCGGGGGCAAAATCCCCATCTCCCAGTTTTACTCATTCTTCCCGAAGGAGTTAATTTTGTCCCAGTATCTCTGCACGAAGGAGACACCGTGGGCTCAAAAATAACCAAAAAGCGGAAGAAAAGGACACGAACACTTCAGAAGCAGCATTAAAACACACACGTGCACGCAGGCATCCCCTGCTGCTCTATTTGTCATTGGGGGCGAATTCTGGAGTGCCCGAGAGAATAATTTGGATTTTTTTGTTGTTGTTCATTGTGTGGCTGATCACAAGCCGCCTGCCTCCAAGTGGACACAAAGGAGAGAAGAAATAGAAGCGTGCTGCCGGCTGCATGGCTGGCATTGTGCAAAGACAATGAGCACCGGTTTAATTTCCCCGCCGCCTCCAAAACTGCGCTGGAAGCAAAGTCAGATGTCTCCTTCCCAGAAAGTAGAAGAGGAAAATATCAATCTGTTTCGGGGAAAGTTACGAATTGCATGTGCCTGGAATACTTGATATATGACTGTAGCCTGGTGAGCAACAAGTGATTCTTGCTGTTGCATTTGATCTCGGGATGGTAATGTGCTCTCCTGACATCATCCAAATGGGGAATGACTGAGGATGTTTTATATAAGATGGTTGCAAACTTCAAAGGCCACTCTTAACCCCGAAACACCCCCCGCCTCCCTCCCTTTCTTCCTCCTTTCCCTCCAGGCCCTCCTCTCCCTTCACCCAGCAAATTGTTTCGGGGCCAAAAGTGATTGTAGGATGATCAAGAATCAAGGAGCTTGTGGCAGGTGGTACCACCTGTGTCTGGGCAGCAGCCTCACGGCCGCATCTGCTTCCCAGTTGTGGAGGGGGCGTGCATCTGAGAAGGATTCCCAGCAGGGCCAGCCCGCAGCCTAGGCCGCCACAGAGGGGAGCTGGGAGGGGCTGGTCCCCCACCACTCTGCAGCCCCACGAGATGGAGGAGGCCTCCCGAGGGACCCAAGAGCCAGTCCTGGTCAGGTGCCCACATTGATCACGGATAAAACTAAGGTCCCAGGAAGGGAACCCGAAGCCCCCCAACACTGAGGGGCAGGGGCACAAGCAGACCCCAGGCAGCCTAGCTTCCTGCCCTGAATTCTCCACCCTGCACCACACTGTATGCCCGTGCTTGCCTGGGTGAGAAGGTCCTCCCATCCATCTTCGGCCCCGTTTGAATTAATTGGTGAGAACATTTACCAGGGCTTACCCTGGACCAGGCACTGGCCCAAGCTCTTTACATGGATTGACTCACTTTGCTATCTCATTAACCCAGTAGTTCTCAGGGAGGGTGATTTTGCCCCACCAGGGGACATTTCTTATTGTCACGAAAGAGATGCTACTGGCATTAAGTGACTAAAATACCAAGGATGCTGCCATACGTTCAGTGATGGGCGGGACAGTCCCCACAATGAAAAATGTCCCAGCACAAAATGTCCACAGTACTCTGTGATCGATCAGGAAACACTGCATTAACCCTATAACTTACGTATTATTATTATTATTATTATTGCACTAGTCTGGGTCATTGCTGTGATGGGGGTGCTGGTGATTATTCTCATGTGACAGAGGTGGACACAGAGACTTGCCTGGGGTCACCCAGCTCTTAATGGCAGAGCCAAGATAGAAACCCCGCAGTCACTTCTAGACAAAACCCAAGTTTCCTCCCCAATTAAACAGGGAATGCAGGAAGCCAAGTCCATCAAAAAGTCCCAGAAATAGAGCTTGAGCCAAAGAACCCTTGGCCCTCGCCCAGATTCCCTCCCCTCCCCAGATAATGTGTCTACGTTCTCCAGCCGCTTCATCTGTCCGTGCATGAACGCGAAGGGCTCCACGGTCCTGTTGTACAGCTCGAGAATATTTCAATACAATGGTTCTGTGCTTATCTTTTGCGACTTGCCCTTTCTCACTTACCCATTGTCTTCAATGCTTGCAGGCATACATCATTTTTAAACAGCTGCTTAATATTCCGCGGTTTGGATATCATCACTCCCCTGTTGATAGACATCTGGGTGGTTTCCATTTTTGGACTCTTGGAAACAGATGGTACAGTGGTCAGAGGCAGAGGCTGTGGAATCGCATAAACCTGGATTAGTATTTTGGACTAACTGTGTGACCTCGGAGGAGTTTCTCGACCTCTCTGAGCCTTGGATTCTCATCTGTCAAATGGGAACCTCACAGGACTGGTGTTTAAGTTTTCAGTGACATTGTGTGAAAAAGAATGAATGCAGTACCTGGCACTTAGGAAGTGTTTAAAAGTGGCAGAATTTTCCCTTATTATTCCTATGCATCATTATAACATACAATTATTATTACTCATGGTAGTATTACTCATGGTTGGCATTATTAAGCCAACTAATCAGTAGTCTGCCCATGCCAATTGACCAGCAGTGCCATCAAAATCCTCCAGGTCAAGAGAGTCCAAAGGCGAATTATCTCACGTCCAAAGAGGACACACTTCCCTGACGGTAACTCACTCAACTGCAGGTCACCCCTTAGGCTCCAGGGGGCGCTGCAGAGACTCATCCAATAAGGAGAGTTTAATGCGTTCTGTGGCCAGCCAACCCCCGAATAGGACTAGATTAAGACATGATACTTCACAAAGCCAGCTTGTGACTCAGTGACTGTGGCTACCAGGGGTCCTGAGTGGACAAAAACCCAAATTGCACACAGCATTTTAGGGAGAACACCTATAGAAATGAGAGGCTCAGAGGCGGAGTTTGGCCAAGGGGCTGGATTTTGTAAACAGGGCTCCCTGTTGGGTGTTCTCCGAGAAGAACCCCCAACCCCTTGTGGGATGGAAGGATGCTCCGTCTAGTGGCCTGAAGCAGGGGTTCTAGAGGCTTGCCAAAGAGCTCACAAATTAAGATAACCGTGCCAAGAAAAGATTCCCCAGTACTACTGTTGTTAATGCCTGTGCCCTGAGTGGGAGGGCTGGGTGGGAGGTTGAAGGATCAGGAAGCAGAAACCAAAGATAAGGGACATCTGTGGCTCCTTTCCCACTGATTCTCTGTCAGGGGTCTCTTTGAGGCAGGAATGTACCACTCTGGCCATGAAAGGGCGATCACGGCCAGGGTGAGCTTACCCCAGTGGAACCTCACTCAGAAACAATGATTAGGCCTGGGGGTATCACATGATTTAAAAGGAGCCAATCAGAGGCCTCCTTCATTTTTTTCAAACCAGAAGAGGGGTAATAGCTTTTCTTCAGATCATAACAAAGCCCAGAGCTGCTGGCAGCCACGGAGGCGTCTAAGAGCACAAGGCCAACACAGAAACATCCACAGAGAGGTGGAGAGAGATTCTGGCACCCGGCCAGATCCCCGGAAGCACTCCTCCTCATCCTCCCAGGTACCTAAGCCAATTGATTTATTTTTCGCTCCAGCCTATTAGAGTTGGGTTTTTGTCATTCGTAAATAAAAGAGTTCTGAGCAATATACCAGCCAGATCTGATACGGCAGAGCTGCGGCTGGGTATGGTTTGAGTGGGCGTGAGCCACATGTCAGCGACACCTGAGGCTCGTAGACCAGGAGTTCCAGAAGAGTCCTTAAAGATCGTGTAAGCCTCCGTTCCTCAAAAAACCATCATCATTGATCAAAGGTGGGAGGCTTGTTGGACCCAAAGCCAGAACCAGCCCTCTCTGACCTTGGCGATGGTCCTGCACTCCCACCAGTGTGCTGGACAGGAATCTCCCTGAGGGCCAGCATGCACAGGGTTCCTGAGGGTGTGCATAAAGGCTTAGAGAGGAAGTAAATCCTGGGGCGGGAACAGACTCCAGCCAGAAAGAGACAGGAAAGAAACAAGCCCCTGAAAGAACAAAATGGAGGTGGAGGGGAAGGAAGCATCACCCAGGATTCCAGAAGACACGCCAAGATGAGTAAGCCTGGAGCCTGAGGGAATTTGGTGGCAGATCCAGTTGAGAGCGTGATCTCTCTGGGTCAGACATTCGATACCCTGCCTTACACACACGGGCTCTCTCCGGGTGGCTGTGCCGGGTCACCTGAGAGGCCCAGGCCACCAGCTAAGTGTCCGGAGGAAGGGTACAAAGGCACATGTTCGCACACATGTATGCGTACACTTGTGCACATGCAAATACAAAGGCATGTGTGCACAGGAACAAGGGGCACCAGAGATGGGGCACCTGGGTGACCTGCTAGCGTCTGTGTCTGTGCAAGGTAAGAGGTAGGAGGGATGTGTGATGTTTGTAAATGTGGTGGATGCACGGGGGTGAGTGGGTATGCGCGCCTGTGAACAGAATGAAGGAGGAAAGGAGAGTGAGAAGCACTTGAAGAAAGTGGAGTAAAGAGTGGTGAGAGGATGTGCAAATACCATGTGTGTGCATGCACATGTGTGTACCTGCCCATACATGACCAAACAAGCCATGCAAATGAAAGTCTGACTTGACTCGTGGAAGTGAAGTGGGTGTGGTTTATACCTACGAGGTGGGGGATGTGAGTGAGGGTCTGCTGAGGGCAAGTAGCTCCCTGGGGACCTCCCAGCCAGCCCTTCCAGGGGAGGCAGGGGGGCAGGTCCACACATCAGGTTCCCTCCTCCCAGAACCCGCACCCACAAAAACAGGCAAGGGCAGCCTAGGCCCTCCCCAGCCTGGCAGGCTGCCTGACTTAGCAGTCCTACCCAGAGCAGCAAGACTTGTTTCTCACCCCAGTGTGCCAGCACACCTCATGTTTGGCCTGGAGGCTAGGGAAATGAACTTATTGAAAGAGACGACCTAAATTGCTTTCCTAGTCCTAAGGCACTTTCTGGATGCATAGGTGAGGGAGGGCTGAGCAAACCTAAGGCAGTAGTGATCTGTCTCCTTGAGCTCACTCTTGGTGAACTCCTCGTGAGAACCTTCAAGGGGGCAACCAAATCCATGGTGTTTACGAACCAAGAGCTGCGGACTCACGGAAACCACTCTGCCCACCAAGGAGGGGCCACACGGAAGACCCTGGGACAATCCCAGCTCTGCAAGAAGAGGGTGGGCATCTCTGGGATATGCTGAGCCCATCTAAAGGGGGGCGAAGCCACCAAGAATGCAAAAAGCTGGGTTGCCAGACGTCTTGCTGGTGCACAATTTAGCAGAGGCCTGGCTTAGTCACATCTCAACTGCTAATTCTGGTTCGTTTCCAACAGCCGCTTGCCACGCTGGCGGAAATATTTGGTCCTTTCTGGTTGTCCGTCTTCTCTGCTCCGCCCTGTACTCCCCCCGCCCCAGGCCTGTTCCACCCTAGCCAAAGGACACTCATCATCTTGCGGTTCCCACTGGCCCTAGGATTGACAGGGTCAGCGGCTAGCGGGCGGTGGGCTGCACTCTGGTTTCACAGAAAGGCTCTTGGGGGAGACCCCCACGTCTCCACGAGCTCTGTGCGTGACCCACACCCGATTCCTTCCTCCCCCCCAGATGATGAAATCATAGTCTTGATCTGGACCTACTCATGCCACAAGATAAATTGTCAAAATGTTTTGATCTAATTGGGTCTTTTTCAAGTCAGCTGAAAACCATCAGGCGGGGAGCCAGATGGAGCTGGTGATTAATGAGGGACATTTGGTTGCTTCTCCGCATCCATCATGGAGCCCGTTGGGGCGGGAGCATTCCATCGTCTGCCAGGAATGGGCATTCGAGGCAGGCAACCAAGGCGACACTCCCACCCGGGTCGCTCCTGGCTTCCACGGGCCGCGCAGTGTGGCCTTTCCCCCTCAAAGGCTGCAGAAACTCTGGGCCTGGAAAGGTGTCCTGAACAGGCCCCAGACTTGGGGGTAACCCCTCGTTGGGGGCCACAATGTGATGCCACCATGCTTCAGCAAAGGGGAGGACAGATGGGAAGGGCGACAGTGCATTCTTGTGAGCCCAGGAGAAGCGCTGGCTGCTGCTTCCTCATTTCTGGATTCAGGGGCTCTGAGGTTTAGCCTGCATGGCCACCTTCCTTGTCTCAAAGTCGTCCTTCCCTGGGTGGACTGCAAGGGAAGGCTCCCCCTGCACAGGGAGACAGCCTCAGAGGTGCTCTCTAAGTGCTGGTCCAGACATGAGCCTCTGCTTGCCATGTGAACTTCAGCAAGACCTACCCCTCCCCAGGCTTCTGGAGGCTCACAGGGGCAATGCGGTCCAGCCCACTGGTTCTCTGGCTATAGCTAGAGCTATGTAAAAATTGTCTGGGGACATTTTAACAATACTGATTCAGAGGTCCACCCCCAGCAACTGGGTCCAAGTTGCAGGTGTGCCCTGGACACCGGCATTTCCCGAAGCTCCTTAGGGGATTCTGATGAACAGCCCAAGCACAGAACCCGTGAACAGGAGGGACATCCTGCCTTCAGCCCTGCTGACAGGTGGAGCCTGGAGAGCCCCACCTTGATTTCGTCATCTGAATATTGGGGCTATGCAAATAAATCAGCCTGTAGGAATGTTCAGGGGGATTAATGGCAAGAGGAATCTGAGAATACATTGAACGGCTTCTTAGAAGGAGGATGGACAACTCAAGATATCCTCACTGTTGGCATAAGAATAGTGTCTACATATTATATGTTTACCCAACAAACATGTAATGAGCACCTACTGTATGCCAGGCATCCCCACAGAGGTGGTCCCCCCCCCTGGGGAACCTCACTGGTTAATGGGGGAGGTGACACTAATCAGTCATCACATTCTGTGATACAGGCTGTGGAGGCCAGGAGAGGGCCAGGGCAAGGGCCCCGGGGCTTGGAAAGCTTCAGTGAAGAGAGACCTTTCGAGCTGAGCCAAAGACCAGGTGAGCGGGCATGCGGTGAGGGGAGTAACCCAGGCTCAGGGGACAGCATTTAGTCATGTGCTTCCTTTGACTACACACGTGTCTAAGAGCAAGAGCAGGACCATGGAGATGATGCTGGTGCTCCATCCCTGTGTTGTAATCATCCTTTTGTCTGTCTCCCTGCCTGCCATGGAGCTCCGTGTGTCTGCTCACACAGGGCCTGGCACTGTGCCTAGAACACAATAGGTGCTCAGTTTATTTGTACTGGCTGGTGGATGGATTGAACAAAACCTTACCTTTGTTGGAATACTTGCCTCTGCTTCGAGCAAGGCTCCAGGAGAAGTTACAACTCATCCATCTTAGAGGTTCTAAGAATATAAGTTATTTCAACTGACAAACTCCTAACCCTCCTTTAAATGCTATCTCAGATGCCTCTTCCTCCAGGAAGCCTTCCCAAATGCTCTGATTGCCAATAGATCCATCTTCTGTGATGCCATTGTCACATCTGTCACAGTTGATCTGATCAATTGGTTATGTGTTCCACTCCCAACTCCCCATATCTCAAATGTTAAGTTCCATGAGTTCTGGGGCCTATATGGTTTGTTTGCCACTGGATTTCCAGCACATAATAGGTGTTCAATAAATGATGCATCAATGAATATTGTAAGACTGGAGGCCTGTTATGATTACATTTGAAGTTAGTTTGCATGCGTATGAAAGCATTTTGGCAAGAGTGAGGATGAGGAGGGGGTGACAGAGGACTGACCCCTTGTGCCTGCAGAAGGCCTGACAGATGGGGGGGGTGGCATGAACTTCTGGCTAGTCCTGGCCTCTCTCAGCCTGGTAGCGCCATGCCAGGAGCTAAGAGGTCGCAGCTTAAGGTCCAGTCATTAGTTCTGCTGGAAAGCCAGCTACACACTCCTACCCTGCAGGTGACTCTTGACTCCTTTATAAGAAACCCAATCTTGCCTCTATTCTGAACAGACTCCAAGTCTCCCCCGAGTCCATGAACCTGTCAGCTGGTGTCAGCAGTGTGAGGGTGGCCTTAGCTCACTGCTGCACATCTCTCCAGCCGAACACTTCGGTTAAAATTTCACACTCACCCTGAAGTGGTTCCCAAGACCCAGGATTTGTTCTTCCTGATGACTCTTGTCTTTGATCAGGGAGACTCAGTGAGGTGGAATTTAGTGCATCATTTATTGGACTTTAGGTAGCTGAGAAATTGTCTTGTGGATCTCTGTCCCCAGACCTCAGTGTTCTATCTCACTCAGGGCCTGGCCCTGGGATGGGGGGAAGCTGGTGTGTCAGTGGAAGGAAAAGACCTTGTCTTCAGAAGGTTTTCCTTCCAGCCCCATCTTGCCCGTGTGGCCTTGGGCAGGTCGCACGTCCCCTTAGAGACTCTGTTTTGTGGTCTGTAGAATGGAACAGTCTTCACACCTGCCTCCTGGGGTTATTGTGAGGCTTTCATACCATGGCAGAGTGAGAGCCCTTTACCTTTGTAACAAGGTGTCCTGGGGAGTGGCTGCTATTATGCTGGGGCCTCATTCAGGGCAGCAGAATGGTTGGCCCTGGGCCCCAAAATGCAATTTCCTCTTCTGGTTGCTGAAATTCCTTCAGTACAGGATTTTTCAACTTCAGCACTGGTGACATTTAAGGGTAATCCTCCTCCTGGGGGCTGTCCCAAGCATTGGGAGATGTTTAGCAGCATTCCTGGCCTCTACCCTCTAGGTGCCAGTAACACCCCCACCCTGGAGCTGCGGCAACCAAAAACGTCCAGACATTATCCAATGTCCCCGGTGATCCCTGGTCAAGAAACTCTGCCTTCATAGGGCCTTAGACATGAGGGAATGCCTGGAGAGGAGGGGCACAGCGGCTCCCCTTTACAAGGAGGCCCCCCCTCTAACTGTCTGTGTGAGCTCAGCCAAGTCCCTAACCTCTCAGGCCTCAGCATCTCATGTGTGAACGGGAAACATGAGATGAGCTGCCCTGTGGTAGCTTATCTGGAGGCTCACGGGGACAATGCGGTCCAGCCCACTGGTTCTCTGGCTATAGCTAGAGCTATGTAAAAATTGTCTATGTAAAAATTGTTCTGTGCTTGGGCTGTTCTTCACCTGGTGCTGAGTTCTGTCCCAAGAAGCACTTTCGTCTGGGTGGGGGAGGCATTGGGGACCTGGTAAGCAGGAGACAGGGAATAAATGACACGGGGAGACGGGAGCTTCCAGATCACAAAGTGACCATCTCCCCAGGAGTTGGCCCCACAGAGGACCCATCTGTGAGCCGACATTGTTGTTCGTTCATCAAGGTTCCTTCCAAAGAGAGTCCAGAGTCTCCAAGGTAATGATCATACTCAGAGTAATAAGCACCAGTAGTCACTGAGCCCTGACAACAGGGCACTGAGCCGAGTTTTTTATATGCAGCTTTTCATTTCATCTCTGCATGGACCCAAACGACCCTCTGAAGTGGGTATAATCATTGCTCATTTCACAAATGACAGCATGGAGACTCGGAGAGGTGACATCACCTGCCGAGCCCACACAGTTGCCCAAAGGTCAAGCCTGGATTTAGACCCAGTGCTTAACCTTGCTGTTCTTACCTTCAAGGCATCTCTCAAGCCCAGTTGCGGACTCACCTACTCTCTGCAGTCCTGGTATCCAGCAGCACTGAAAACCTTTCCTGACCAGGCCCTGGGCCCGGGGACTGAAGCCAGACGTGGAAAGAGCAGCCACCTGCGGAGGCTGGAGACCAGGGACCAGACTTACCTGGCTTCTTGCTGTGTGGCCCCTGGCAAGTCATCCTACTTCCTCAGCAGCAACACCCTGACATGGTGCTAAGCACTGGGCATAAGGCAGTGAGCAAGGCAGCATGGTGTCTGCCCTCATTGGATTTACAGTCTGGCATGAGAGAGAGACGGTAAACATGTAAACAAGTGGAGGAAACCAACAGCGTGACACGTAGAGCATAAGGAAGGGACTTAGTGTGTGGAACTGTTGGAGACCTGGTTGAGGAAGGTGACATTTTAAGATGCCATGAGGAAAAGAAGAGGCCAGCCATGACTCTTGGGGACGGGAGGGCGGAATAGGGTGACTTCTGAAATGAGGAAATGTATGAGTCAGGATTGGCTGAGTTAGGATGCTGTAACAAAGAACTTAGAAATCTTAATGATATAAAATACTGAAAGCTTATCTATTGCTCATACAACAAGACCAATGAGGGGTCATTGCCGAGGGAGGAGCGGAGTCCCGTTGCGTGACACAATGTTCTGTGATCATTCTCCACATCTCATGAGACCACCATCTCAACACGATGTTCAGGGTGGCACTACCACGGAGGATGAGCCCAGCTGTGTCTCACACTGGCAATTAAGTGATTCAGCTGGGAAGACACAAACGCATCCCTTCCACCCACTATCCATTGGCTACAACTGTTAGGACAGCCCACCAGACATCAGAGGCCTGGGAAATGCAGCCTCCGATGGGCTCAGGAGGAAAGAACCATACACTGGGGAGCAGGAGAAGCCTCTGTCTCATCCTAAATCAGGAAGGGCTTATGGCCCCTCCTCTCAGCACAGGCCACCCGCCCAAGTTCCATGGGGCACCTCACTGTGTTTGGAGCACTCCTAGATTAGCCTGCTGGGTCTCGGGCACCCCTGGCAGGAGCCGGACACTGAGGCCACCAGCCCTTCTCACGGTCAGCCTACCATCCCAGAGACACTTAAGACTGTGCACCCCCACTCCTCATCCTTGGCAGCTCTGGGAGCCCTGCACCCTGGACCTTTCCTTGGCTGCCCAGAACTGGCCCCGCCATTCTCAGGAAGAGGAAACAATGAGGGAGCGCCTGCTGTAGGCCTAGATTTCGACCATTTCTCCTTGGAGGATTTGGGGGGGAGTGTGCAGGAAAGCCCCTTACCAGCACAGAACAAGGCCTCGATAAACCTGGCTAAGAAGAAACGGAAACAAACGGGGGTATTTAATCTCTGTAACCACCCTGTAGAACTGTGGATGATGACGCTGAGGATGGTGATTCTGATGATGGCAACGCCAGTGTTGTACGTGCAGGAAGTCATCTAATTGTCACAATAATCCTAGGAGGTAGACTTTATTATCCCCTTTTTCAGGCTTACAAATACCATTTTTAGTGGAGTCCAGAGCACTTCTGTTGAGTCTTTTAGCAAGAAAAATCTGTGGATAGCACTTAACCCACAGCGTTTTCTCAGGAAGTAAAATGTCAGACCCATGATGGCGCTAAGCGGGCAAGCTAGTTGGGAGCCTTGTGACATCTTTCAGATCCACCCAGAAGCTTTGCGGCATCTCTTCCTGTTCCTGAAGAAAGGGCGGACAGGCTGGCTGAAGACAAAAACAATGGCATTCAGTCCATGGATCTTGGATCTTCAGCAAGTCCTGGATTCCAATTCCAACTTATTATGGGATTTCGGTTTTCTTGAATGAGGCCTTCTAAGTCTCGGTTTATTCATCTGTGGAATGGGACTAAGGTCTACCTCAAGAGCTATTGGAAGAATTAGATTGGGAGAGGGAACAGGAGGTACACTCAGTGAGATAAAATGAACCAAGGGGGAGCCCAGAGGGAAACAGAACACTTCTCCTAACACGGCCCTGCACCAATTTGGTTGAACATTATTCCAACTGGAGAAAGATTCTCTTTTGATTTACGTGTCTGGTAATAAAAGATGCCAATTACATGACTTTTACTACCATTGATTATTTCCATGTTGCTGGAAGCCCAGTTGAAAAGACAAACTGACAACCCAGAATTTCCACGTGGCTTTGGCACGTTCCTGTTGGCTCTCCTCACTGCTCTCCCACCAAACACAACTCCTACCCCACGGCCCTGGAATGTGGCAATTCCCCACCCTTACCCCAGGTCAGAGGCAATGGGCTCGCTACCAGCCTGCCTATTTCAAGCTCTTCCTGCACGTCAAGCCTTCATACATTTGACTGTGGCTTATGTGTGTAGCTCCTTATGTAGCTCCTCTCCCTTTTACAAATATGCTCGGACTCCTTTGGAAAGGTTTTGCCACAACAGCCTCCGAGTGCTAACGAGTATGACATTGGAAGAGAATTTTCCATTAGTAGGTAAGGGGTGGGGGGGAGACAAATCACCTTGAAATCTAATAAGCAATATTGGGTCCTGGATTAATCAGGAGCCCCAGAGAAATGAAACCAATAGGATGTGTGTATAGCCATAGAGAATGGAAGATGTATTCTAGGAGTTGACATGGTTTGGGATGCCGAGAAGTTCCGGGATCTGTGCTCTGCAAGCTAGAGGCCCGGGGAAGCTGGTGGGCAGATCTTGTTCAAACCCAAAGGCCTGAGAACCAGGGCAGCCAATGGTCCCAGTCCCAGTTCAGGTCCAAAGGTCTGAGAATCAGGAGCCCTGATGTCCAAGGGCTGGAGAAGACAGGTGTCTCACTCACGCCAGAGAGCAAATCCACCCTTCCTCTGCCTTTTCATTTTAATGGGTCCTCAGGGGACTGGATGGTGCCTACCCGACATTAGGGAGGCCTGTCATCTTTACCCAATCTACCAATTCAAACATTATTCTCTTCTGCTAATGCCTGCACAGATACACCCAACACTAATATTTTACCAGCTGTCTGACTTAGCCCAGTCAACCCATAAAGTCAGGCATCACAGTCCCTTATCACCTAATAATGCCGTATGTGCTATTAAATACAGTCCTACCCAGTGCTCAAGTTCAAAACTAAAGCCACTTATTGAGGACCTGCTTTATGGAATCGATGTTTCTTGAGCACCTACTACATGCCAGGCATTGGGCTGGGCAATGCAGAGAATGCAGGGAGAAAGGACATGGCCTCTCCTGGGGTTTCTAATCTCAGAGGACAGCACGTAAACTGTGGCCCAAGAAGAAGAGGGATGCAGACGTGTGAGAAGGCTCCTGGGAGGGAAAAAGCAAATATCCTTGAAGGATGATGGCAATGGGTGGTGTCCCACTGCCTGGGTTCAAACCCCATCTCTGCCTCCCCGTCACCAGCTGTGCGACCAAAGCAAGTTACTTAATTTCTCTGCCTCCTTTTCCTCGTCTGTAGAATGAACACGCTCCCATCAAGTGTAATGAGTCACTCAAGTCAATGCGTGTCAAGTGCAGGGCCTGCCAGGTAGTAAGTGCTCAGTAAAAGTTAGCTAATAAGTTATCATGATCTGTTCAGTGGGGCTAATAATAGGGCTTATTTTGCTGCCAGAACCAGGAGGAGAAAATTCCAGTAAAGCGCTTAGCACGAGGCCCAGCACATGATGAGCACTAGGGAATATTGCTACTTATTCTTCAGTTGTGTGTTGGCGCCTGGGTGGGAGGAGACAGGGGAGTGCAGGGCAGGCAGGGCGAAGCATTAATTAGTTCCCCTTCCTCTCTTTCCGGGTCCCAGGCCCTCCCGTTTAGCCCCACGCCCTCAGCTGCCAAGTGTCATCTCCGGCTCCCCAGCCCTGAATCCCCACCCCCTCCCCGGAAGCTGGAGCAAAGGGGTGGCTGGTTTCTTTGGGCCGCTCCCCTCTTCTCAGTCAAATGTGCTGCTTTTCTGCCTGGCTTCACACATTGTAAAAAGCAGCCGTGCGCGGATTGCTCAGTGTCCACACGTGGGGCTCCTCCTGACCCGCTGTTCGCCCGCTGATGGCTCCGAAGCCCATTATTGTAATGGATTTGCTGTTGGGGAGAAGCCGGGGTCGTCAGCCTCATAAATCCCTGGGCCCCGCAGATCGCGTCCAGCGGGCCGTCCTCCTCGGCGGTTTTCACTCTAACGGGTTCGTTTAGTGATCTCTGAAAGACACGTAAGCTCTAATGAGTGTTCGGAGATACAGGCAAGGGAGGTGAAACACAAGACTGTTTTTTGGAGGACTCATTGGAGTTCTTTTTTTTTTTTTTTTTTTGAAAGCGTTGTAATGCTGTTAGGTCTTTTTTAAAAAAGTGCTGCTAATGAAATGCATAGAAAAGTAAAAACATGTCATGCAAATTAGACACCTTTGGGGAATTTGAAAAACTTGTTTGAAGGGCTAATTAAGGAGCTATTAAAAATAATTAATAATAATCCGCGGTTCCTAAATTCTTTTCAGCTGGGAAGTGTCGGCAACGCCATTTTTACTTTGCCGTTTGGACCACGGGAGCTGAAGTCGCAGGTCCTCCGTTTACCTGGAAACAGTTCCGTGACAGTTCTCCACGCTCCGTGACTTTGTGAAGATAATCCCATTTGTGTCTTTCCTTCCTCGGGTTTTCTTTTTCTGCACGAGCAGGCTCACACAGCGGACCGTTCAGCAGGCTCGGTCCGTGCGCCCTCGCAGGGCTGATTCTAAAGTCTCACTGGGAGAAAATTGTTGTGAGTTACAGGAAATTAAAAAATTCCTGCAATACCAACCCACTTCTCAAAGTCAATCTGTGGTATCCCAGCATCCACCCGACTCTGAAGTCAGGCCAGAATGATTTTTGAAGAGTAATTTCCAGCCTTACACAGGGTCACATCGTGTATTGAAGCCATATTGGCTTCTGTGTTTTGTAAATTTCGAACTCATTACTAAACCTTTGTCTCTTCTACCCCGAGTCTGGCTCTCACCTCACCCTCATCAATCTGAGCCTTAAAAATCTAATGAAAAATGCCAAAACACATTTTGCATGTGGAAATGTGATAAAACACAAATTGTTAGGAACCAGAGGGGGACGGACTTTAAAGGGTGGTGGGGGTGGGCATGACACTGTTCTTCAGAGCCAGCCCACTGCTCGGTCTGTGCATGTGCCCAGGAGTCAGGACAAACCAACAGGCCTTCCCACTCTCCTCTGAGCTCCACTGCTCCCTGTCTTGGAGAAGAAGCCACCGGCCCAACATTCCAAACTGTTCATGTCCTAAGTGCCAGGCTAGGAGACAAGCCGCGTGACATTGTCCTTCCAGGAGGCAGGTACCAGAGATGTCTGTGTTCCTGCAGAATGATGTTGGCCTTCGCCTGTGTTCTCACAGAGTAGCTCCTATAGCTGAGGACACCTTGAGACCTTCTCCTGGTGCCTCAGTCATGAGCCGTGAAACATCCCCATTGGGCTCTGTGATTTCTGGGACATTAAAAAGTTGATGAAAGCTGTCAGGACTTCTACACACACACGCACGCACACACACAGTCTCTCCTCTCCTCTCTCTCCCTGGTGCTCTTGCATTTCATTTTAAAGAGTCCACAGTAAGATCTTTCGGTGCAGGTATCACACCCGAGCTCCCTTCACCTAAATAGAAGGGTGCTGGCTTAGAGAAACAAAAAGAACATAAGCTTTGGAGGCAGACTGACCTCGGTTTGCAACCCAGCTCTGCCATTTCCTCGCTGAGTCATTTAACCTCTCCAGGCACTGCTTTCCTCTCATGAGAAATGGACACAATAGTACCTAGTTTTCAGGTTTGTGCTGAGAATAAGCAGAAATGTGGGCAAAGAGCCTGGCGCTGCACTGAACGCCTGGTGGGGCTCAGTACGTGGAGGCTGTGGTTTGGTTCAGCTTGTTCTGGGCTCCGATTTGGGAAGGGGAGGTAGGTCCGCTGAATTGGTTGCTGGGGAATCATTGCTGAGTGCTGCCCGGAAAAGTCTGGATTCAGGAGTGGAACAGCTCTGTTCTTTAACACCCAGCCTGACACCTCCTAATGAAATGTAAATGAGGGTTCTAACAAGCCTGGCATTTGCTTTGGGGAAAAGGTGTGAGCAGACAGTCACAGACAGGGCAGTCAGTTCCTTCGCAACTGGGCTTTCTCCTCCGAGGAGGACGGCCCCAACATGTTGGGGGGGGGGAGCAGTTATGAAGCTTGTCCTCTCCTGAAAATGACTTCAGCCCTTTTTTAGGATGGACACGGGCCCCTCTGGGTTCACCCATGGGTTGATCATCACAGCTGAAGGGCCTGGAGACCCGATAGGAAGTGAGCACAGTCTGAATCTGGGGGTCAGTCTGGTCCTCTGGCTCCTGCCTCCCTTGGGCAAGGAGGGGGGAGGGGTTGCTTGGAAAGAGCGCATGCTCATGGCTGTCACACAACCTGCACTCACTGTTACCCTTATAAACACAGCCTCCCCAGGCCCAGGAGCCGAGACGCCAAGGCCTGCGAACAGGGCTCTCCTAGGGACACCAGTCTGGCCGCAGCACCCCGCAAACGTGCAGTCCTCCTGGTCCAGGAGAAGGTGTGGCCCTTGAGATAAAGACGACCACTGGAGCTGGCCGTGTGCCCAGGCCAGGCGGCAGGGACTCAGTGGAAAACTAGGCCATCCTCTGACGATGAGCAGAACATCCGGGGCTTTTACAGCAGCTGTTTGGAGCTGTTAGGAAGCAGGAGGCTCAGCTATATCCGTCGTCTTTTGTCACCTGACCCCTGGCTGGGGTGTGAGAATGGAACCCTACAGGCACCTGGCCTGTGGCCCAGCACTCACATCTCAACTTAGCCAGTGTTCTGTGCAGTTTGGCGTGTCTCAGAGCTGAAGAGGTTCTGGGGGTGCGTGCCGCCCTGGGGAGAAGGCCCAGAGGAGAACGGAAAGATCTATAACTCCAAATGCATTGAGCTCCATACGTACAGATGCACTAAAGATCAGAAGGGGTCCAGTGAACTTGACTGCACTTTGTAAAGGGTTATTCTCTGTTCTGGGGGTGGAGTTCTTGCATGTGGGGATGACAAAAAATGGGCTAACACAAAGGTACCCTGAAACTATCTGTTGTTTTATACTTATATATGCTTCTATCTTCTCTTAAGGGCAGGAATTGAAATTCATTTGGCTGTTTCCTTAGCACTAGGCATGGAATGGAGGGTCAACACATTTTTTAATCAATGAATAAAATAATCACCCACAGAAAACCCTTGCCCAGCATCCAGGCTGGGGTCAAGCATGAGCTAAATCCACAGCCGGGATGTCTCCCAGGGCCCCAAGGTCACCATCCCCAGGAAAGGCCTGGCCCCATCCCAGGCTCAGTGCCAGAGATGCCACAGCGCTTGGGGTCACCGGTGTTCTTGCTCTGGCAGCCGCAGCCTTCCAGGGTCCCTCCTCCCTAGCAATAGAGCCACAGCCTGGCACTCAGGAAGCAGGTCCTGGCAGAGAAGAGAAGCCTAAGCAGCCACCTCCAGGCCTCACTCCAGCCTAGGAGTGTGGACGCTCAGCTAACAGGCTACTGACTGCCCCTGGGTCGCTGCCCCCTCGCCTGGCCTCTGCAAACCCTTCCCGGTCTGGGCTCACCCCTCTCCTCACTTGGACCTCAAACGTCACCTCCTTCCCTGCGCCCAGCTGAGACGGCCCAAATCCAACAAGCCTTCAGCACGTGATCCGCAAACGGCCTCCTTTGGATCTTCCCACCACCTCTGAACTGCTGCAGAGGAGATGATGGGAACGGAGTCCCTGGGGAGCCGTTGGGGCCTCATGCATCACACGTGCTGAGAGAGGCCAGGCTGGGCCGGACATTTGCAGCTCAGCTCCCAGCCCGCCTGGGACTCCAGCCCCCTTGCACCTCGCCTAGCTGGAAAAGCAGAGCAGGAGGCTGGGCAGGGAGGACCGCAGCCAAGGCCATCAGAACACGCAGACCTGTCCCCACTGGGCTGCCCCATGGCAGGGCATTTTATGGTGGGTTTGAGTCTGCACACAGAATAGCATCTCTTCTCCAGAAGAGGAAGATGCCAGAGGTGTGCAGCCCCACTTAAATATTTCAAATTTACAATAATGCGAATCATAATCCACAGACTACCCTCTCCTGCTAAACCAGGTACCTGGCAAAACTGTGGGAAAAATGCCAGTTTTCACCTGCTCTCCAGAGCTCAAATGTGGACAGAAAACAGGAAATACAGAGCTACATGTACAAATAAGCACCTGCTATGTGTCAGGCCCTGGAAGCCACAGGGGCGTAGTGGGGAGCCATTGTGGGAAGCAGTGGATGAAGTAGAAAAATCTAAAGAGTAAAGTAGAAAAAGAGCAGGCTTTCAAGTCAGAGAGGCCACCTTCTTACTGCTGATCAGCTGTGTGACCTTAGGCCAGCTGCCTAACCTCTCTGAGCTTCTGTTTCCTCATCTATAAACTAGCCATCATGGCAGCCACCTTACAGCAAATGAGACAGTGCCTGGAAAGCACTGCGGGCAGTGCTCAGCACAGGGAAGGAGTGACTAATAAGTGGCCACTCTTACCCCATCGCTCCACTTGTTCTCAGCCACCAGTCGTGACCTTGGACTGTCCCAGAGACAGTTGGAATCTGTCAAGGGAGAGATGGAGGACTTGGGACTTGGAGATGTCTGTGGTTCCTCCAAGACTCCAAGGTCCCTCCTGTTAGGAACAGCTGTCAGAGCGCAGGGAAGCAGGAGATGCATATTCCAAGTCCCTTGGGCACTTCCACCCTCCCCCTCCCCATTTAGCTCCCTGCTGTTCTGGGCCCACTGCCCCCACTCCCTGCAAAATGGCCCTTCCAGCTTATCAGCAATTTGGAAAGGCCCTTTGTTGGGGGTGGCAGGGAGGAGGTGGCTGCAGAATTGCCTTCTTTCTGCTGTGGCTCTTCCTCCCCAGAAGCCAGGACCCCAGCTGTGACCAAGTGTCCCAGTGGTGGGGAGCAATGGCGGGGCCACACTCAGGGTTGTGTGACAGTCTGAGATGTCTGTCTTCTCACCTCAAGAACACTGCTGGGGGGAAGGGGGACAGGACAAAGCAGGGCCCTCATCATTCTCCCAGCAACACGGCACTGTCCACAAGGGCAGGGACCAAGCTCCAACTGAGAAGGTTAGAAGGAGGGTCCTGGAGCCCGGGCCCAAGACTCTTTGCGGACATTGCCAGACTACGGGGTGAGGAATCTGTGGGCCCATCCCAGGCCTCCTGGGGCATCGGGAAGGCTGGACCAGACTCCTGGTCTACCCCATACCAGCCATGTGATCTGCTGCAGCTGCCTCACCTCTTGGGCCCAGAACACATCCCCACGTGGGTCACACAGGCCCTGCACATACCACGTGCTCAGAGCTGAGACCACCATCTTCCCCACTCCCCCTCTGTAGCCCCAGTCTGGGCTTGGGCAGCACCTTCTCCCCAGATCTCCAACCTCCAAATCCCTGGCCTAATCCCAATCTCCCCTTTGCCACCCACTGCCCAGCTTCCAGCCAGTTTTCAGGTTATGCCACCTCAACCTCCTGTCCAGGTTGTGACTAGCTCCCTCCTCACCATGCCCAGCATTGCCCCCCAACCTTGGTCTGGTACCAAAGCCCCTAGTTGCTCTTCCAGCCTCTGGGGAGACCTCTTCCAGGCCAGCATCCACAGAGCTGCACAGTGGGCACATTCCTAATCGAAGCTGATGGTGATGACGGTGATGACAGTGGTAAGAGCAGCCGATGATTTTCAGTGCTTACTTCGTGCTCAGCTCTGCCCCAAATTCTCTGCCTGAATTAACTCATTTAGGCCTCTCAGCCGCTCTGTCAAGAAAGTACTATTACTATCCCAATTTCACAGATTACAAACTGAAGTACAACATGGTTAGCCGTATGCTGAGGCCACACGGGAGGGAAGAGCAGAGCTGGGGTATAAACCCAGACAGTCAGACTCCAGCCTTCCCTCCTTAACGCCCACAGCCGCTTCCTTCCGAATAGCTGCAGGATACAGTCGGCATCAGAATACCACCCGTCCCAGCATGGTGCACCCCAAACCAGCCTCTCCACAAGTGCTCTCATCCCTCTCCCCACAAACACGGCTCCAGCCAGGCCCTGTGACATACAGACCACCACTGAACAGAGCAGCTGCTTTTATGCCTCTGAGCCTTTGTGCATGCTGTTCCCTCTGCTCCAAACACTTTTCCTATTCTCATCTTTCCTCTTCAAGACTCAGCTCTAGACAGTCTCCCCTGACCTTTCAACCCTACATTGTCAGACCTCTGGGCTGACCCCAGCATAGCACATGGCACCCTATTGCAGTGGCCTCTTCATCTGTCTCCTCCGTGACAGTCTGAGCTCTCGAAAGTAAATAGTCTTTTTATCTCTGTATTGCCTGCCTCTTTCACAGGGTGTGAATGAACAAGCATGAGACTGTATTTATTTCAAAATGTAATAGAAGAGTTTTGTGTCAAAGTACCAATAAAACAGGGGCTTTGGATCCACCTGCTCTGAATTAGAATCCCAGCCTTTGGTGGAAGCAGAGGAGAAAACCTGCCTGCTCAGTAAATTCACTTCGCCGTTCAACAGTGTGATACTGAGCAAACTGCTTCCCCTCTCAGAGCCTTAGTTTCTTCACCTATAAAATGCAGAAGAGGGCGTAACTCCCTCCAAGGGTTCTCCTGAATATTAAATGCAATAAATTTAATGACAGCCTGAGCGTGTGGTCCTCGCCATTCAGTAGAAGGTAGTACAAGATGATGATGATTAAGCTCATTATGTGATTCTTAGGCAATTATATGAATAGGGTGCACGTGCTTTCCTGCCCTGAGCAGAGCGCTGCTGAGCCATCTTCCCTAACAGCCCTGAAGTCTCCCAGGCAGGAGCTTGTGGGCATGCTCCTTTCTGCCCCCCACACAGTCAAGCCCAGAAGCCCTTTGCCACCACAGTACCTTTGCATGTGCCATTCCTCCGTGTGGGGTGTTCCTCCCCTGTGGTTCTCTCCATAGGCTCCTGTTCAGTTTTCAGTCCTAGCCGTAGATGGTAAGTCCTTCAAGGATCTTCCTCGACCCCTCTGTGTGAACAGATGCCCCTGTGTCTGGCCCCCATTGCTCCAATTCAACCCTTAAGGGTTCCTTCCGTAGCAGTTCGAGATACGAAAGGACTTTGTGTATTTGCTCATCCGTCCCATATCGAAGTGGTGCGCCCCTGTGTTGTCCTCACTGCTGTGCCCTTGGTGCCTGGCACACAGGTTGGCACTTAGTGGGGAGCTCATCAAATAAATGTGGAGTGAATGCTGAATAAAGAACCTGCTCGGGCTCTATTCGGTGGGACTAGAGAAAAGGTGTGGGAATTCTCAGGCCAAGCCCCAGTCCCAGCAGATGGAAGGGGACCCCTCCCTTTCCCAGAAGCCTCAGCAAGGCCGCACCTGGCTGCCTGCAGCCAGCAGAGCTCAGAACCAGCTCACTAGAGACAAATTGGAGGGAGTTCAGAGGAGTGGGCCAGGCAGGATTAAGTGGAGGGAGAGGGTGATTTATAAAGAAAGATAAAAGGGCCCAGCTTCATAAGGCTGGGCTGCAGGATTATTTCGATAACAGCCTCCAAATGTTGGCAAGGTGTGTGCGCCAGGGGAGTGAGGATAATTCCCACCAAGGTGCGGGGGCGGTCATCAGGAGAGACAAGGCGATCTCGGCTGGCTCTGCAGTCCTGAGCAGGAGCGGGAACCCAGAGCCAGAGCACGGACCTCGAGGCGTCCAGCAAGGACCTCTCCTCCCAAGTTGGGCATCAGCCACCTCTCAGTGCCCAGATGAGTTTATGCAGCAGACAGCAGGAAGGCCTTTTGAGAAAGCGGAGGAGAAAACCTGCCTCCTTGCTAAGATTGCTTTGCCAAGTATCTGGGAAGGAGGACACCTCAACCATCTTGTAGACCAAGGGTTGGGGCCTGAGAGCAAAATCCGGCCCACTGCCTGTTTGTGTAAATAAAGTTTTATTGGAACATAGCCCTGCCCATTTGTTTACAGATGATCGATGGCTGTGGGTGCACTACAACTTCAGAGCTGAGCTGTTAAAGCAGAGACACGGTGTGCAGCCCCTCTGCTAGACCGTTGATTCTCAGGTAAAGCCCATGTCACTTAAAAGGGGAGAAAAAATGTCCCCAGGGTCCCAACTTTGACTTCAATGATTTTGATTATAGTATGACTTCAATGCACACATACATAGGTATAGTCAGGCATAAATGTTGTAGGCGTTTTAGTTCTTAGATTGAATGCCAACAAAACGACACAAACATTAACATGAAAATGAACAGCTCTGAAATAACGCAGCTGACCATGTTTCTGCAGTAGGGGCACGGCTGCTCATGGCAGGGCCGGGCTGCTGGGTGCAGATTTGTTTGCGCTTGGCAAGCCTGATATTAAAAGAGTGCTATGTGATGACTCAGTTCTCCCACTGAGTTTCTCTCCTCTAACTATTGCAAAAACTTTCATTCACACAGAAAGCCATGACGTCATCAGCCTTTGGTGGATACCAATACTCAGCCGCATCTGCTCTTTCTCTCATTAGCCCCTGAGAATTACAGCATATACTTCTGGTTTAACCGAATGTCCTCTTCTACACAATTAAAACTGGGTCACTAACATCCCTCGGCCGTACTCAGGCAGAAGGTAAGCAGCCGGAAAATACGTACCCATTTAACAAAACATATACATATTTACATGTATTTACATGATAAATACATTATTCTCGGGTAGTATTTGAACTGTTAGTAAAATAAAAATAGAATATTTTTAAATGTCTCTTAAGGATTTGTCCACTGGTTTGGGAATCTCAGCTTGAAAAGCAGAAATCTAGCTTACCCTCCACCTTTTCTGAACAGGGAAACTGAGTCCCAGAGAAGGACCATGACTTGCCAAGCTCACGGGGGGGGAGCTGGGGCTGAAGGCAGATCTGCATGGGGGTGTAAGCTGCCTCTCAGGACAGGGCTGTCCTCAGCTTGAGAGCGGGCCTGGAAGACCAGCTGACCAGAGCCCGAGTTGCCCACTGGATCCCAGAGGAGTGGCTGTTAGTTAGACTATAATGTGAATGACTTGCTCTGGAGTGGGGGAGGAGGCCGGGTCCCCCAGACACCATGAACAACAGCAGAAGCCCACATCCTAGAGGCACACAGTGGGGCCCCTGGGCTGGCAGCTGACTGGAATGGCATCCAAGAGCCCCTCCCAGAGCTTTGCAAGTGGAAGCACCAGCAGTGAGGCCCGGTGGCAGCATGGGCTTCTTCTTCACCCCCAAGAGTGTCAGTGGGACCCATCCAGACTCAGAGAAGACTGGACCATCTGAGCTCAAGAGTTCAGCCAAGTCCTCACCGCCCTGGAAAATTGCGCGTGCAAAGGGATCATATGGCTGCCACCCGGACTGCTGGAGGCCAGCAGACCCCCGAACGTGGTTATGGCAGCAGTTCAGTCACTGGGGGGATCCAGCTCCTAGGGGGCTGGGCATGGAGAGCAACATGTGACAGCCCAACCGAGCCCCCCACTACGCGCCTTTCTGTGCCCTGGGAAGGTCCCTCTGGTCAGCAGAGACGCTGGGAGCAAGCCCACAGCAGCGGCCTCCTCAGCTGGAAAGCACCATTAGCTCTGATCCAGGTCACATTTAAATGTTCAGACGAAATGAGAATACAGCGCTTGGTAAAATTTTCAGCAATGAGCCAGATAGTAAATATTTTAGACTTTGTAGACTACATGCAGTCGCCATCACATAGTTTCTTACAATCTTTTCAAAATGTAAAAACCATTCTCAGCTCACATCCTGTATGTACAAATAAAGGCTACAGGTTGAACTTGGCCCACAAGGCAAGATATTCCCTGCAAGGTCAACTTGACCTTTACGGAACTATAAACACCCGAGAAGCTGTTGTGCCCCCATCCTCATGCACATGGACTCACACAGACACACAAGGACACACGTATTCTCACGCACAGACACATGCAGATTCTCTGTTTTGCCCATTGGACATTAGACCAAAAATGCTTTGAGAATAAGTTCCCAATTTGCAAAGGCCACACATGCCCTGAAGTTAATTCAGGGTCAATATATACTGTGCAAAGCCATCGTGTCCAGGACTGACATGCTGGTAACTATTCCCATGGGTACGTGAGGCCCCAGAAGAGTTCAGAGCAGGGAGACAGGACCTTGCTGGTGATCTAGGCTGAAGGTTTCCAAACTGTTTCTCAGCACCACGAAGCCTTTAAGGAGGAACCCCTGCAAGGCATGGCCTCAGGCTGCCATACTCACACCAGCTAAGCTGCCACACCTTTGGTCTTGTAGAGACTGAATTTCCACTAAAATTTCATCTAAAGGCAGGATTTCATGGCCAATGGAAGTGGACGAGTGTTCAAAACTAGTGCCTAGCCAGTTGTCTCATATCTGGCCCCTCTTAAAGTTCTTCCAAGATTAGCCCACATGCTTGCTTATCTATTAAAGCTGAGGAGAAGCAGCCATCATTACCCAGGACAGGTGCTCCCTGGTTTGCTACAGTCCCCACCACTCCCTATTGCATTATGCCACCCTGTTTTACCAATTAATAAAATTAATAAAACCTGCCCGGTCCCCAAGGCCTTTGAGTATGTGATTCCTCCTCAACACTTTCTCAGCTACCATGACGTGAAACTGCTTTGTGATGAACAAAATCAGTTAGTGTAGCGAAGTCACCCCTACACCCAAAACTCTGACCAAACCAACAACTACCAGATCCAACAGGTCTTAGGCAACCCTTGAGTGATCCTGATATTTCCTTAATCTTTTGGATTCATTTATATCCCACCACTTTGCGAGAAGTATTTGAGGCAGCTTATAAATATACATATAGCACAATAAAATTTAAAAATAGATAAAGACATCTGAGAGGAGGAAAATCAGACCAGAATAGTAGGATGAGGCTGAGGAAAAGCTCGGACATGAAAATGCAAGTCAAACATGTCCGCCTGGCTGTAATAGTAAGCAGAGATTCCGGAGTCAGGATGGCTCGTGGGAGCATATGGAACCAACCTCTCCTAATAGCTGAAGAAATTGATTTAGAAAAAAAAAAAAACAGTAATCAAGGAAAGAGGCTCAGCCCCAAACCTTGAACTTCAAAAGTGTCAGCCCAGGAATGGAGTAAAAAATTATGGAGCAGAGCAAAACAGTTCAGTGCGGCAAGGTGTCCAGCCCCTCTCTCAACACCCCAGCAGCTGTTTAGGGTGTCCTGGCATTTAATTTTATGTGTCAGCTTGACTGGACCATGGGATACACTGATATCAGCTTAAACATGATTTCTGGGTGTGTCTGTGAGTGTGTTTCCGGAGGAAATTAGCGTTTGAATTGGAAGACTGAATTAAGAGGAAGGCTTTCCCCCATGTGGGTGGGCTTCTTCCCATCCTTCCAGGGCCTGAAATAGAAAAACGTCTTTTTAAAGGTGGGGAAGTGAGGATTTGCTTTCTGTCTGCCTTACTGCGAGCTGGGACATCCATCTCCTCCTGCCTCAGTGCACCTGGTTCTCAGGCCGTCACACGTGAACTGGCATCTACACTATTAGCTCCCCATCTCTCGGGCCTTTGAACTACACCAGCCGCCTTCCTGGGGCTCCAGCTCTCAGAAAGCTGGTCGTGGAACCTTGAGCCTCCACAGTCAGGTGAGCCAGTACCTTGCAGTAACTATTTATATGTGTACACGTACAAATGTCTCCAAATGGTTCTGTTCCTTCGGAGAACTCTGACTAATTCACGGAGCCAACAAAATCCCAGCAGTTCTTCCCAATACCATCAGGCCTGGGGTGAAGCCAACCCCAGGGTGATCCACAGCTTTCCCCCCATTGACTGGGGACAACATAGAAACACTGCTGGGAAGAAACAGGAAAGTGATCAGGACCCTGAATCTCTCCGACAGAAGATGAGGGTGTGGGGCTCCATAGCGATTGGGCAAAGAATCCCAAGCCGAGAGTACCCCCTGGGAACGGTATACACCCCCCAATTGTGTATGGTAAGCTCAAAGGAGGGTATTTAGCAAAATTTCAAAAGGGGAGTCTGCCAGAGATGCCTCCTTATTGGAAATAACTAAATTGTTGTTAATTGGTGAATGGATAAACAAGGTATGGTACATCCACACTAAACGACTGCTCGATAAAAAAAATTGAGCAATAAAAACAAAGCAATAAAAATCAGTGCTATTGAATTGTGTAGAAATATGGATGAATCTCAAAAACCTTATGCTAAGTGAAAGAGGCTATGCCCAACTACATTGTATGATCTATTTCTGTGACATTCTAGGAAAGGCAAACGTATACAGGGAGAGGAAAGAGATCTGGGGTTGCCGGGGCGGAGGGGCAGTAAGGCATCAACTGCAATGGGGCAGGCACAGGGGACTTGGTGAGGTGACAGGAACTGTATATCCGGATTATGGGGCAACTAAATAACCCTCTGTTTGCCAAAGTTCACGGAACCGTATGCCTGGGAGAGGACGAGTTTTATTGTATGTGTATCATACCGCAATGAACCTGACTTTTTTTTAAAGTGTAGCCAAGGGAGAAAAAGTCAATCCATCCTCAAGTGCCATGGAAAGAACATCAGGAAGCCAACCGTACTCCATTAGACCGCATTAGACTAAAGCAAAAGTGCCCATCACCCGGACAGCCATTGCCAGGGCCGCCCAGGTGAGGGGCATTGCCAGGGCCACCCAGGTGAGGGGCATTACCAGGGCTGTCCGGGTGAGGCGCATTGCCATGGTTGTTCAGGTGAGGGGTACTACCAAGGCTGTCCAGGTGAGGGGCATTACCAGGGCTGCTTAGCTGAGGGGCACTCCCCCTGAAGGGGAGAAGAATCACCATTAACAAAACAGACACGAATATACCATGAAAGAAACATTTAACGCAACAGATGAAAATTCTTTACAAGTGCACATTAACTGCAGAAAAATGCAGCAAGAACATGAATCCATTTTTTTCCAATTTTTTTTATTTAATTATTTTTCAAGTACAGTTTTCTGTCTATTACTCCCATCCCATCCCACCCCCCATCCTCCCCCCTCCCTCCCATTTCCACCCTTATCAGTTGTTGTCCATGTATCCTTTATATAGGTTCCTCTAAATCCCTCCCTTATTTCCCCTGAAATTCCCTCCCCTCTCCCCTCTGGTCACTGTCAGCCTGTTCTCTATTTCAGTGTCTTTGGTTATATTTTGCTTGCTTGTTTGTTTTGTTGTTTAGCTTCCTGTTAGAGGTGAGATCATATGGTATTTGTCCTTCAACACCTGGCTTATTTCACTCAGCATAATGCTTTCCAGTTCCATCCA